>NC_138300.1:122770000-123090000 GCF_965601325.2 Salmo salar
GTACACTATTCATAAATAGTTTATTTTGTCTTTCAGAGATGTGATGTTTGTTATGGGTGTCACAGTTGTCTTCGTCTTCTGACGATAATGCGAAATCGTCATCAGAAAATGTGGACCAAAACGCAGCAGGTACGTGAATGCTCATCTTGATTTTTAATTATCTTCAAAATGAACGTACAAAATAACAAAACACGAACGATCAACAAAAACAGTCTGGTAAGGCACAAGGCAAAACACAGAACAATCACACACACAAGACTGCCACGTCCTGACCCCAAAACTACAACAACAGCTCCATCTGCTGGTCAGGACGTGACAGTACCCCCCCCTCAAGGTGCAGACCCCGGAATGCACCTAACAACGAAAAAACACCAACAAACAAAATCCCCAACAAAACCCATAAACAATAACCCCTAAACAATAAGGGAGGGAAGGGAGGGTGGCTGCCGTCAACGACGGCACTGTGCTACACCCTCCCTCCCCAACCCACCTATCCTGGAGGTGGCTCCGGTGCAGGACGTGGACCCTGCTCCACCCTCGGCGTCGCCCACTTCGGTGGAGCCGATAGCTGCGCCAGGCAGACGGACCCCTCGAGCCGGGCCGGAGGACAGGAGGGCCCCTCGGGCCGGGCCGGGGGACAGGAGGGCCCCTCGGGCTGGGCCGGGGGACAGGAGGACCCCTCGGGCTGGGCCGGGGGGCAGGAGGGCCCCTCGGGCTGGGCCGGGGAGCAGGAGGGCCCCTCGGGCTGGGCCGGGGAGCAGGAGGGCCCCTCGGGCTGGGCCGGAGAGCAGGACGGCCCCTCGGGCTGGGCCGGAAGGCATGCGGGCCACTCGGGCTGGGCCGGAAGGCATGCGGGCCACTCGGGCTGGGCCGGAAGGCATGCGGGCCACTCGGGCTGGGCCGGAAGGCATGCGGGCCACTCGGGCTGGGCCGGAAGGCATGCGGGCCACTCGGGCTGGGCCGGAAGGCAGGAGGACCACTCGGGCTGGGCCGGAGGGCAGGAGGACCACTCGGGCTGGACCGGAGGGCAGGAGGACCACTCGGGCTGGACCGGAGGGCAGGAGGACCACTCGGGCTGGACCGGAGGGCAGGAGGACCACTCGGGCTGGACCGGAGGGCAGGAGGACCACTCGGGCTGATCCTGACAGGCCGGGCACCCTGGCAGATCAGGGCAGGCGGGCACCTCTGGCAGAACCGGGCAGTCTGGCCACTCTGGCAGAACAGGGCAGTCCGGCCACTCCGGCAGAACAGGGCAGTCCGGCCACTCCGGCAGAACAGGGCAGTCCGGCCACTCCGGCAGTTCAGGGCAGTCCGGCCACTCCGGCAGTTCAGGGCAGTCCGGCCACTCCGGCAGTTCAGGGCAGTCCGGCCACTCCGGCAGTTCAGGGCAGTCCGGCCACTCCGGCAGTTCAGGGCAGTCCGGCCACTCCGGCAGTTCAGGGCAGTCCGGCCACTCCGGCAGTTCAGGGCAGTCCGGCCACTCCGGCAGTTCAGCGCAGTCCGGCCACTCCGGCAGTTCAGCGCAGTCCGGCCACTCCGGCAGTTCAGCGCAGTCCGGCCACTCCGGCGACTGTTGACTGGCGGGCAGCTCCGACGACTGTTGACTGGCGGGCAGCTCCGACGACTGTTGACTGGCGGGCAGCTCCGACGACTGTTGACTGGCGGGCAGCTCCGACGACTGTTGACTGGCGGGCAGCTCCGACGACTGTTGACTGGCGGGCAGCTCCGACGACTGTTGACTGGCGGGCAGCTCTGACGACTGTTGACTGGCGGGCAACTCTGGTGACTGTTGACTGGCAGGCAGCTCTGGTGACTGTTGACTGGCGGGCAGCTCTGATGACGACTGTTGACTCCTGATGCGTGGGGCAGGTATTGGACGTACCAGCCTGGAGACACGCACCTCCATGCTAGTGTGTCTAGCGGGAAACACCGGACCGAAAGGGCGCACTGGCGGTCTTGAGTGCAGGGTTGGCATCACCCCTTCCGGCTCGATGCTCCCCTTGCCCTGGCACCTGCGGGGCGCTGGTACTGGGCGAAGTGGGCTGTGCGTCCGTATAGGCGAGATGGTGCGCACCTCAGCGTAACATGACGCCCTCCACCTCGTACGCACCTCCCTGTAGTCACGAGTAGCTGGCTTACGGCTCTTCCCTGGCCTGGCCAAACTACCCGTGTGCCCCCCCCAAAAAAAATCTTGGGGCTGCCTCTCGGGTTCCCTTAGCTCCCTTAACTTGTCCGCCCAGAATTTTCTTTCGTCCTGCCAGGTCCATTCTTCCATTTTCTTCTCCTGTGGCTTCCTCCTCTTCTGCTGCTTGGTCCTTTGGTGGTGGGTAGTTCTGTAACGGCTGTCTTCTGTAGAAATGGACCAAGGCGCAGCAGGTACGTGAATGCTCATCTTGATTTTTAATTATCTTCAAAATGAACGTACAAAATAACAAAACACGAACGATCAACAAAAACAGTCTGGTAAGGCACAAGGCAAAACACAGAACAATCACACACACAAGACTGCCACGTCCTGACCCCAAAACTACAACAACAGCTCCATCTGCTGGTCAGGACGTGACAATGGGATTGTCAGAGGTGCCGTGCATGAAGGGAAACATGCAGATTTCCCCGAGGAAGATGATTCTGGAACATTACAAATGAAATAACCTAAATAACCCGAAGGACAAATGGACAAACAAACGGTCAGGTGACATTCTGTCCTCTCTGCTGGACTCAGATGAGAAGTGACAGGAGATTGACAGGGAAGTCAATACACATAGAGAATACCCATGAAGGAACAGGGAATCAGAAAGAGAGTGAGAAAACAAACAAAAAAAAAAAAACATTTTGGGAGATTTCATATAAATCAACGTAAGTTTTATTCTACCAACGGTTGACTGAAAACACAGGATAATTCTCATTTACATGAACAACCTGGCGGATAGGGGAGATGAGAGGCGACGAATGAGCCAATTGGAGGATTAGGTCTTAGGTGGTCATGGTTGTAATGAGGATCAGTTGAGGAATTTAGCCACGACACCGGGTTAACACCCCTTACTCTTGAAACAAGTGCTATGTGACCAACAGAGTCATCCTACACAGAGCAACGTCAACGTCTACAATCACAGCCCTTGGGGCACTAGGGCCTAATTTGAAGGAATAGTGCCCCCTACTGGCCTACTGTAATAATGACAATAAACGAAGAAACTGCAATACCGAAGTTGACAAATAGATGGCAATATTGGACAAGTAAAATATGTAATTAGCTCAGCCTACCGAGCTACATTTATTGACAGTGAAGTTAGTAATACTTGTATTTCAGGGTGAATAAAACATATATATTTTTTGTTGGTATGTACCGTCATGTGTACTGAATTGAATCGATTACAATATAACTCCCGTAACATTACGGTAGTCCTAATTCTGTTCGCAAAACATTTCAGAACTACCGGAAATAATTGTTGGTTTCACTTTAGCTTGGGTTAAGTAAAGACCAGTGGTGTAAAGAAAAAAAATACTTTAAAGTACTACTTAAGTAGTTTTTTGGGTGTATTTGTACTTTACTTTACTATTTATATTTTTGACAACTTTTACTCCACCACATTCCTAAAGAAAATAATGTACTTTTTACTCGATACATTTTACTTTACACCAAAAAAGTACTTGTTACATTTTGAATGCTTAGCAGGACAGGAAAATAGTCAGATTCACGCACTTAAAGAGAAAATCCCTGGTCATCCCTACTGCATCTGATCTGGCGGACTCACTGAACAAAAATGCTTTGTTTGGAAATTAAGTTCTTAAATAAAGAAAAAACAAGAAAATGGTGCCATCTTGTGGACTTCATCTTATTTAGTTTTGGTAAAACCGAGTAGTTCCTTTAGAATACGGACTTGGTCAAGAGTTTGTTCGCATTATTTGTTATAAGTGTTCTTCCAATTTATCTGTTCTCACACACAGTTCCTGGGCTAGCAGTAGCTTATCTTTTTCGGCTTTCAACACCAACTCCCTGGTTCTCTCCACCTGTCTCCACCTGTGCCTTGAACTCCTTAATATAAGGAATTTGAAATGATTTATACTTTTACTTTTGATACTTAAATATATTTAAAACCAAATACTTTTTTTACTGAAGTATGATTGTACTGGGTGACTTTCACTTTTACTTGAGTCATTTTCTATTAACCTTCCTGTTGTGTTCGTTTCATGTTAATTAATTCTGTGTTCCTGGTCCAAAATGACCACCCCATTATAGCTGATTATAAATCCATAATAATACATATATTATCACCTAATGTTGTGTTAGATCTTTTTATCAATTTAAGTTCTTGTGAACATTACAAGTTTTGAACTTCTATTTGCTCTTTATGACCTGTAGGCCTCATTGACCTGAGCTCATACAACTCGTTTTTGAGTAAAAAAAGCATAATGTATGTATTATTTTTGACTATAACAAATACTCAGATGAAACATATTGTCACAGGTGTCGTCAGGAATGGACCAAGGCGCAGCGGGTTGCGTGCTCAACATACTATTTATTAAATACGTGAACACGAAAAATACAGAAACACGACAGGAACACTTTTGCAGGCTAACAAAACGCAGTGCAAAAACAACTACCCACAAAACACAAAGACAAACACACCCTATTATATAGGACTCCCAATCAAAGGCAACTCAACACACCTGCCTTCAATTGGGAGTCCAACCCCAATTAACTATACATAGAAAAACAAACCTAACTAGACACAAATGCAGCAATACAACCTAGAACATTCAACCTAGAACATACATCCAACACCCAGGAACACATAAATCAAACACCCCTCACAACACACACAAAAACCACCACCATACAAAACATCCCTCTGTCACGTCCTAACCAAAATACTGAACCACTACTCCCTCTGCTGGTCAGGACGTGACACATATTGTGCTATTTATCACAGACTACTTTGTTTAACAATGACTCTCTCCTCCTCACCAGTGTCATGATGAAAGATATTATTTTTTTTTAAATTTAACTAGGCAAGTCAGTTAAGAACAAAATATTATTAACAATGACGGTCTAGGAACAGTGGGTTAACTTCCTTGTTCAGGGGGCAGAACGACAGATTTTTACCTTGTCAACTCGGGGATTCGATCTTGCAACCTTTCAGTTTTCAGATTTGAACACTCTAACCACTAGGCGACCTGATCAAGAGCCTCACATACAGTATATCGTTTGGTCATTGTGCCGCCACAGAATGAATTGTGAGCAAGATAAAGCTTTATATATTATTGAAACAATGTTGCGATTGTTTGTGAGAATGCCAACAGGCGTGGTTCCTGTGGGGGAAAGATTGTATTGGGGACAGGAAGCCAAGATGGACACACTTCCTCTCCCAGACCCGCACATGCATGTGTGTTTGAGCACACACACACACACACACACACACACACACACACACACACACACACACACACACACACACACACACACACACACACACACACACACACACACATGAATGTGGGGGTCTGGGAGAGGAAGTGTGTCCATCTGATGAATGGGCATGTGCCTGAACTCAATTTTATACACTAGTCGTAGTCTCACCCATTCATTTCTAACGACCGGTCGGGAAACACCACAGGTGTACAAAAGTTAAATAAAACACCCAAAATGTAATGAAAATCATCGAAATGTATGTTGTGTGTTCAGATGCCCTGTGTGGACAAAGTCATGGAACCTTATGACAATCAGATTAAATTAACTACATGTTTTAGAGAAAAAACTTGTAAATCTGGTTCAAAAATGAAAATTGTGGACTTTTTCCACCACTGGTAAAAACTTTGTTCAAATACTCTTATTATAATGTTATACTGCTATTTATAATGTTATTACAACGGTCATTATACAGTTACTATACTGTTTATTATCAATTTAATAGATGAAACATTGATGCTGTATCTGGACGGAATTATATTGTCAGTTTCATTCCGTCAGTTACTGCGCCTGCGCCTGTAGAGCCTCGCTGTTTGCGGCAGTGGTCAGTCTCTCTGCAAAATAATCTCTTTTTTATTTTACATTTATTATTCCCGCATGCCGTTTTGTTTGCTTTTATACATTTGAAGTAGCAGTGAAATCATAGTGTTAACCGACATGGTGTATCGTCGATCCAGTAGGTGAACCTAGCTATAAAAGAGGCTGGATGATTATTCAGAGATGATACGCTCCTCATCATCAAACGGTGGGTCGGTCCTCCGCTCCGGTGTCATGCACAGCAGCAACACAGCCAGGGATGCAGCGTTAAATCAAGGCATATAGAAGTAGACCTACTTGTTAATAAACCCCTCCACCACCACCACCACCTCCCACCCTTAATGAGAATATCGTCGTGATGGCTGATGAAGATGAACAACAATCTGGTCAGCTGAAGTCACATTCGGTATTGGGCTGTCTTCTTCCACCGCTAGTACCAGGACTCCAGGGCCCGGAGGCCAATGCGTTGCACTACAAAATTAAGAATTCAATTTGGTAAGACAATTGCATGAATGCAATGCATTCAATGGTCAATGCACACACACACACACTACACACACACACACTTCACTCGCTTATAAATTAGCCACGCTGCTGCACAGGTACAAAATGATGACAGACCAGGAGTTCACTCTCATTTAGCTATTGGAATCGTTAGCTAATCAATATGTAGCTAGCTAATAGCTAACTAAAATGATGTGTATTTAACTGACGTTAGCTAATAGTAGAATATTCATGTCGTTTAGTTTGTTAGCTAGCTAACTAGCTAATATTGGTCATCTCTCCATGCTAGGCTGTTGGGGCTGGTTGTGTAAATGATTGCTGCTAGTTAGCCTAGATAGCTAGCCAATTTTCCAGACAGTGAAATAGCTGGCTGTACACACACACACACACACTCTGTAGCTTGCTAGCTACAACATGACAACTAGCTAGCTAACATTGATAATGTAATGTGTGTGTAATAGCTAATTAGCTACATGTATGCATGCATAGCCAAGAGAGGCCCAATGATAGTCATAAAGCTGCAGTATGATTAGCCAGCTATATATGTCCATGACATAAATTACCCATAATGCCATTGAATCCAGTGTTTGGGCACAACATGGACTGTTCTGTATTCTTGTTGATGAGACCTGTCTTATCAATAAAACTACCTTGGCTAGGTGGGATATCCACCACGTTGCTTAGGCCTATCATATCCTATCATATCCTATCCTGTCACATCATATTACATCATATCCTATCCTATCACATCCTATTACATCATATCCTATCCTATCACATCCTATTACATCATATCCTATCCTGTCACATCCTATTACATCATATCCTATCACATCCTATTACATCATATCCTATCATATCTTGTCATATCCTATCATATCCTATCCTGTCACATCCTATTACATCATATCCTATCACATCCTATTACATCATATCCTATCACATCCTATCACATCCTATCATATCCTATTACATCTTATCCTATCACATCCAATTACATCATATCCTATCACATCCTATCACATCATATCCTATCACATCTTATCCTATCACATCTTATCCTATCATATCCTATTACATCATATCCTATCACATCCTATTACATCCTATCACATCCTATCATATCCTATCACATCTTATCCTATCACATCCTATTACATCATATCCTATCCTATCACATCCTATCACATCATATCCTATCACATCCTATCAAATCTTATCCTATCACAAGTGAATAGGGTGTAGGCCATAGGGCCTCTGGGTCCCTTTCTAGATTCTATTGCTATGATGTAAACGCAACAGGCTGTTGTGTGGAATTGAGGGCTTGTACTGACCTGAGAACATGTTTGTTATGCTACTGCGTTTTTCCACTGTCTCCCTCCCTTTCTCTCTCTCTATTCCCCCCCTTCTCTCTCTCTCCCCTTCTCTCTCTCTCTCTCTCTCTCTCTCTCTCTCTCTCTCTCTCTCTCTCTCTCTCTCTCTATTCCCCCCTTCTCTCTCTCCCCCCTCCCTTCTCTCTCTCTCTCCCCTTCTCTCTCTCCCCCCTTCTCTCTCTCTCTCTCTCTCTCTATTTTTCTCTCTTTCTCATTGTAGCAAATCTGTCCAGCCAAAAGTGGACAACATATTGGTGAGTAGTTGTGATTGTCATAGATAGATATCAGTTTATGTCTTAGACGCAGAGTGAAAAACAAGAGTTTAGACTAGTTTAAAGGTGCACATCTACCAGAATGCACCAATTTAGTGATCATTTCAATTTCCTTGTGTGTTTTTGAAGAATATGGCATAGAAATACCAGAAACTGCTAGAACAACTGTGTTTCAGTAACACTTGATTTAAATGATGCAGGTATAATGCGGGTTATAAGCATGTAGTTATGAGCCTTCATAATGTCATAAGGCTTATAACCTATCGAGGTTTGGGGTCAGTTCCGTTTAAATTCCAATTCAGGAAGGACGTTTAACCTTCTATTTAACTAGGGCAAGTCAGTTAAGAACAAATTATTATTTACAATGACGGCCTACCGGGGAAAAGTGGGTTAAACTGCCTTGTTCAGGGGGCAGAAAAACAGATTTTTACCTTGTCAGCTCAGGGATTTGATCAGGCAACCTTTTGGTTACTAGCCCTCCACTCTAACCGCTAGGCTACCTGCCGCCCCTCCACTCTAACCAGTAGGCTACCTGCCTCCCCTCCACTCTAACCACTAGGCTACCTGCCGCCCCTCCACTCTAACCACTAGGCTACCTGCCGCCCCTCCACTCTAACCACTAGGCTACCTGCCGCCCCTCCACTCTAACCACTAGGCTACCTGCCCCCCCTCCACTCTAACCACTAGGCTACCTGCCCCCCCTCCAGTCTAACCACTAGGCTACCTGCCACCCCTCCACTCTAACCACTACGCTACCTGCCTCCCCTCCACTCTAACCACTAGGCTACCTGCCACCCCTTCACTCTAACCACTAGGCTACCTGCCGCCCCTCCACTCTAACCACTAGGCTACCTGCCACCCCTCCACTCTAACCACTAGGCTACCTGCCGCCCCTCCACTCTAACCACTAGGCTACCTGCCGCCCCTCCACTCTAACCACTAGGCTACCTGCTGTCCCTGCACTCTAACCACTAGGCTACCTGCCTCCCCTCCACTCTAACCACTAGGCTACCTGCCACCCCTACACTCTAACCACTAGGCTACCTGCCGCCCCTACACTCTAACCGCTAGGCTACCTGCCGCCTCTACACTCTAACCGCTAGACTACCTGCCTCCCCTCCACTCTAACCACTAGGCTACCTGCCGCCCCTCCACTCTAACCACTAGGCTACCTGCCTCCCCTCCACTCTAACCACTAGGCTACCTGCCTCCCCTCCACTCTAACCACTAGGCTACCTGCCGCCCCTCCACTCTAACCACTAGGCTACCTGCCGCCCCTCCACTCTAACCACTAGGCTACCTGCCGCCCCTCCACTCTAACCACTAGGCTACCTGCCGCCCCTCCACTCTAACCACTAGGCTACCTGCCGCCCCTCCACTCTAACCACTAGGCTACCTGCCTCCCCTCCACTCTAACCACTAGGCTACCTGCCTCCCCTCCACTCTAACCAGTAGGCTACCTGCCGCCCCTCCACTCTAACCACTAGGCTACCTGCCGCCCCTCCACTCTAACCGCTAGGCTACCTGCCTCCCCTCCCCTCTAACCACTAGGCTACCTGCCGCCCCTCCACTCTAACCACTAGGCTACCTGCCCCCCCTCCACTCTAACCACTAGGCTACCTGCCCCCCTCCAGTCTAACCACTAGGCTACCTGCCACCCCTCCACTCTAACCACTAGGCTACCTGCCTCCCCTCCACTCTAACCACTAGGCTACCTGCCACCCCTTCACTCTAACCACTAGGCTACCTGCCGCCCCTCCACTCTAACCACTAGGCTACCTGCCACCCCTCCACTCTAACCACTAGGCTACCTGCCGCCCCTCCACTCTAACCACTAGGCTGTCTGCCGCCCCTCCACTCTAACCACTAGACTACCTGCCGCCCCTCCACTCTAACCGCTAGGCTACCTGCCTCCACTCTAACCGCTAGGCTACCTGCCTCCCCTCCACTCTAACCACTAGGCTACCTGCCGCCCCTCCACTCTAACCACTAGGCTACCTGCCACCCCTCCACTCTAACCACTAGGCTACCTGCCGCCCCTCCACTCTAACCACTAGGCTACCTGCCGCCCCTCCACTCTAACCACTAGAGTACCTGCCTCCCCTCCACTCTAACCCCTAGACTACCTGCCGCCTCTCCACTCTAACCACTAGGCTACCTGCCTCCCCTCCACTCTAACCACTAGGCTACCTGCCTCCCCTCCACTCTAACCGCTAGGCTACCTGCCGCCCCTCCACTCTAACCACTAGACTACCTGCCGCCCCTCCACTCTAACCACTAGGCTGTCTGCCGCCCCTCCACTCTAACCACTAGACTACCTGCCGCCCCTCCACTCTAACAGCTAGGCTACCTGCCTCCCCTCCACTCTAACCACTAGGCTACCTGCCTCCCCTCCACTCTAACCACTAGGCTACCTGCCTCCCCTCCACTCTAACCACTAGGCTACCTGCCGCCCCTCCACTCTAACCACTAGGCTACCTGCCGCCCCTCCACTCTAACCACTAGGCTACCTGCCGCCCCTCCACTCTAACCACTAGGCTACCTGCCGCCCCTCCACTCTAACCACTAGGCTACCTGCCTCCCCTCCACTATAACCACTAGGCTACCTGCCGCCCCTCCACTCTAACCACTATGCTACCTGCCGCCCCTACACTCTAACCACCTGCCGCCCCTCCACTCTAACCACTAGGCTACCTGCCTCCCCTCCACTCTAACCACTAGGCTACCTGCCTCCCCTCCACTCTAACCACTAGGCTACCTGCCACCCCTCCACTCTAACCACTAGGCTACCTGCCGCCCCTCCACTCTAACCACTAGGCTACCTGCCGCCCCTCCACTCTAACCACTAGGCTACCTGCCGCCCCTCCACTCTAACCACTAGGCTACCTGCCGCCCCTCCACTCTAACCACTAGGCTACCTGCCTCCCCTCCACTCTAACCACTAGATTACCTGCCTCCCCTCCACTCTAACCACTAGGCTACCTGCCTCCCCTCCACTCTAACCACTAGGCTACCTGCCGCCCCTCCACTCTAACCACTAGGCTACCTGCCGCCCCTCCACTCTAACCACTAGGCTACCTGCCGCCCCTCCACTCTAACCACTAGGCTACCTGCCGCCCCTCCACTCTAACCACTAGGCTACCTGCCTCCCCTCCACTCTAACCACTAGGCTACCTGCCGCCCCTCCACTCTAACCACTAGGCTACCTGCCCCCCCTCCACTCTAACCACTAGGCTACCTGCCCCCCTCCAGTCTAACCACTAGGCTACCTGCCACCCCTCCACTCTAACCACTAGGCTACCTGCCTCCCCTCCACTCTAACCACTAGGCTACCTGCCTCCCCTCCACTCTAACCAGTAGGCTACCTGCCGCCCCTCCACTCTAACCACTAGGCTACCTGCCGCCCCTCCACTCTAACCGCTAGGCTACCTGCCTCCCCTCCCCTCTAACCACTAGGCTACCTGCCGCCCCTCCACTCTAACCACTAGGCTACCTGCCCCCCCTCCACTCTAACCACTAGGCTACCTGCCCCCCTCCAGTCTAACCACTAGGCTACCTGCCACCCCTCCACTCTAACCACTAGGCTACCTGCCTCCCCTCCACTCTAACCACTAGGCTACCTGCCACCCCTTCACTCTAACCACTAGGCTACCTGCCGCCCCTCCACTCTAACCACTAGGCTACCTGCCACCCCTCCACTCTAACCACTAGGCTACCTGCCGCCCCTCCACTCTAACCACTAGGCTGTCTGCCGCCCCTCCACTCTAACCACTAGACTACCTGCCGCCCCTCCACTCTAACCGCTAGGCTACCTGCCTCCACTCTAACCGCTAGGCTACCTGCCTCCCCTCCACTCTAACCACTAGGCTACCTGCCGCCCCTCCACTCTAACCACTAGGCTACCTGCCACCCCTCCACTCTAACCACTAGGCTACCTGCCGCCCCTCCACTCTAACCACTAGGCTACCTGCCGCCCCTCCACTCTAACCACTAGAGTACCTGCCTCCCCTCCACTCTAACCCCTAGACTACCTGCCGCCTCTCCACTCTAACCACTAGGCTACCTGCCTCCCCTCCACTCTAACCACTAGGCTACCTGCCTCCCCTCCACTCTAACCGCTAGGCTACCTGCCGCCCCTCCACTCTAACCACTAGACTACCTGCCGCCCCTCCACTCTAACCACTAGGCTGTCTGCCGCCCCTCCACTCTAACCACTAGACTACCTGCCGCCCCTCCACTCTAACAGCTAGGCTACCTGCCTCCCCTCCACTCTAACCACTAGGCTACCTGCCTCCCCTCCACTCTAACCACTAGGCTACCTGCCTCCCCTCCACTCTAACCACTAGGCTACCTGCCGCCCCTCCACTCTAACCACTAGGCTACCTGCCGCCCCTCCACTCTAACCACTAGGCTACCTGCCGCCCCTCCACTCTAACCACTAGGCTACCTGCCGCCCCTCCACTCTAACCACTAGGCTACCTGCCTCCCCTCCACTATAACCACTAGGCTACCTGCCGCCCCTCCACTCTAACCACTATGCTACCTGCCGCCCCTACACTCTAACCACCTGCCGCCCCTCCACTCTAACCACTAGGCTACCTGCCTCCCCTCCACTCTAACCACTAGGCTACCTGCCTCCCCTCCACTCTAACCACTAGGCTACCTGCCACCCCTCCACTCTAACCACTAGGCTACCTGCCGCCCCTCCACTCTAACCACTAGGCTACCTGCCGCCCCTCCACTCTAACCACTAGGCTACCTGCCGCCCCTCCACTCTAACCACTAGGCTACCTGCCGCCCCTCCACTCTAACCACTAGGCTACCTGCCTCCCCTCCACTCTAACCACTAGATTACCTGCCTCCCCTCCACTCTAACCACTAGGCTACCTGCCTCCCCTCCACTCTAACCACTAGGCTACCTGCCGCCCCTCCACTCTAACCACTAGGCTACCTGCCGCCCCTCCACTCTAACCACTAGGCTACCTGCCGCCCCTCCACTCTAACCACTAGGCTACCTGCCGCCCCTCCACTCTAACCACTAGGCTACCTGCCTCCCCTCCACTCTAACCACTAGGCTACCTGCCGCCCCTCCACTCTAACCACTAGGCTACCTGCCCCCCCTCCACTCTAACCACTAGGCTACCTGCCCCCCTCCAGTCTAACCACTAGGCTACCTGCCACCCCTCCACTCTAACCACTAGGCTACCTGCCTCCCCTCCACTCTAACCACTAGGCTACCTGCCACCCCTTCACTCTAACCACTAGGCTACCTGCCGCCCCTCCACTCTAACCACTAGGCTACCTGCCACCCCTCCACTCTAACCACTAGGCTACCTGCCGCCCCTCCACTCTAACCACTAGGCTGTCTGCCGCCCCTCCACTCTAACCACTAGACTACCTGCCGCCCCTCCACTCTAACCGCTAGGCTACCTGCCTCCACTCTAACCGCTAGGCTACCTGCCTCCCCTCCACTCTAACCACTAGGCTACCTGCTGCCCCTCCACTCTAACCACTAGGCTACCTGCCACCCCTCCACTCTAACCACTAGGCTACCTGCCGCCCCTCCACTCTAACCACTAGGCTACCTGCCGCCCATCCACTCTAACCACTAGACTACCTGCCTCCCCTCCACTCTAACCACTAGACTACCTGCCGCCTCTCCACTCTAACCACTAGGCTACCTGCCTCCCCTCCACTCTAACCACTAGGCTACCTGCCTCCCCTCCACTCTAACCGCTAGGCTACCTGCCGCCCCTCCACTCTAACCACTAGACTACCTGCCGCCCCTCCACTCTAACCACTAGGCTGTCTGCCGCCCCTCCACTCTAACCACTAGACTACCTGCCTCCCCTCCACTCTAACAGCTAGGCTACCTGCCTCCCCTCCACTCTAACCACTAGGCTACCTGCCTCCCCTCCACTCTAACTACTAGGCTACCTGCCGCCCCTCCACTCTAACCACTAGGCTACCTGCCGCCCCTCCACTCTAACCACTAGGCTACCTGCCGCCCCTCCACTCTAACCACTAGGCTACCTGCCGCCCCTCCACTCTAACCACTAGGCTACCTGCCGCCCCCCCACTCTAACCACTAGGCTACCTGCCACCCCTCCACTCTAACCACTAGGCTACCTGCCGCCCCTCCACTCTAACCACTAGGCTGTCTGCCGCCCCTCCACTCTAACCACTAGACTACCTGCCGCCCCTCCACTCTAACCGCTAGGCTACCTGCCTCCACTCTAACCGCTAGGCTACCTGCCTCCCCTCCACTCTAACCACTAGGCTACCTGCCGCCCCTCCACTCTAACCACTAGGCTACCTGCCACCCCTCCACTCTAACCACTAGGCTACCTGCCGCCCCTCCACTCTAACCACTAGGCTACCTGCCGCCCCTCCACTCTAACCACTAGAGTACCTGCCTCCCCTCCACTCTAACCCCTAGACTACCTGCCGCCTCTCCACTCTAACCACTAGGCTACCTGCCTCCCCTCCACTCTAACCACTAGGCTACCTGCCTCCCCTCCACTCTAACCGCTAGGCTACCTGCCGCCCCTCCACTCTAACCACTAGACTACCTGCCGCCCCTCCACTCTAACCACTAGGCTGTCTGCCGCCCCTCCACTCTAACCACTAGACTACCTGCCGCCCCTCCACTCTAACAGCTAGGCTACCTGCCTCCCCTCCACTCTAACCACTAGGCTACCTGCCTCCCCTCCACTCTAACCACTAGGCTACCTGCCTCCCCTCCACTCTAACCACTAGGCTACCTGCCGCCCCTCCACTCTAACCACTAGGCTACCTGCCGCCCCTCCACTCTAACCACTAGGCTACCTGCCGCCCCTCCACTCTAACCACTAGGCTACCTGCCGCCCCTCCACTCTAACCACTAGGCTACCTGCCTCCCCTCCACTATAACCACTAGGCTACCTGCCGCCCCTCCACTCTAACCACTATGCTACCTGCCGCCCCTACACTCTAACCACCTGCCGCCCCTCCACTCTAACCACTAGGCTACCTGCCTCCCCTCCACTCTAACCACTAGGCTACCTGCCTCCCCTCCACTCTAACCACTAGGCTACCTGCCTCCCCTCCACTCTAACCACTAGGCTACCTGCCACCCCTCCACTCTAACCACTAGGCTACCTGCCGCCCCTCCACTCTAACCACTAGGCTACCTGCCGCCCCTCCACTCTAACCACTAGGCTACCTGCCGCCCCTCCACTCTAACCACTAGGCTACCTGCCGCCCCTCCACTCTAACCACTAGGCTACCTGCCTCCCCTCCACTCTAACCACTAGATTACCTGCCTCCCCTCCACTCTAACCACTAGGCTACCTGCCTCCCCTCCACTCTAACCACTAGGCTACCTGCCGCCCCTCCACTCTAACCACTAGGCTACCTGCCGCCCCTCCACTCTAACCACTAGGCTACCTGCCGCCCCTCCACTCTAACCACTAGGCTACCTGCCGCCCCTCCACTCTAACCACTAGGCTACCTGCCTCCCCTCCACTCTAACCACTAGGCTACCTGCCGCCCCTCCACTCTAACCACTAGGCTACCTGCCCCCCCTCCACTCTAACCACTAGGCTACCTGCCCCCCTCCAGTCTAACCACTAGGCTACCTGCCACCCCTCCACTCTAACCACTAGGCTACCTGCCTCCCCTCCACTCTAACCACTAGGCTACCTGCCTCCCCTCCACTCTAACCAGTAGGCTACCTGCCGCCCCTCCACTCTAACCACTAGGCTACCTGCCGCCCCTCCACTCTAACCGCTAGGCTACCTGCCTCCCCTCCCCTCTAACCACTAGGCTACCTGCCGCCCCTCCACTCTAACCACTAGGCTACCTGCCCCCCCTCCACTCTAACCACTAGGCTACCTGCCCCCCTCCAGTCTAACCACTAGGCTACCTGCCACCCCTCCACTCTAACCACTAGGCTACCTGCCTCCCCTCCACTCTAACCACTAGGCTACCTGCCACCCCTTCACTCTAACCACTAGGCTACCTGCCGCCCCTCCACTCTAACCACTAGGCTACCTGCCACCCCTCCACTCTAACCACTAGGCTACCTGCCGCCCCTCCACTCTAACCACTAGGCTGTCTGCCGCCCCTCCACTCTAACCACTAGACTACCTGCCGCCCCTCCACTCTAACCGCTAGGCTACCTGCCTCCACTCTAACCGCTAGGCTACCTGCCTCCCCTCCACTCTAACCACTAGGCTACCTGCCGCCCCTCCACTCTAACCACTAGGCTACCTGCCACCCCTCCACTCTAACCACTAGGCTACCTGCCGCCCCTCCACTCTAACCACTAGGCTACCTGCCGCCCCTCCACTCTAACCACTAGAGTACCTGCCTCCCCTCCACTCTAACCCCTAGACTACCTGCCGCCTCTCCACTCTAACCACTAGGCTACCTGCCTCCCCTCCACTCTAACCACTAGGCTACCTGCCTCCCCTCCACTCTAACCGCTAGGCTACCTGCCGCCCCTCCACTCTAACCACTAGACTACCTGCCGCCCCTCCACTCTAACCACTAGGCTGTCTGCCGCCCCTCCACTCTAACCACTAGACTACCTGCCGCCCCTCCACTCTAACAGCTAGGCTACCTGCCTCCCCTCCACTCTAACCACTAGGCTACCTGCCTCCCCTCCACTCTAACCACTAGGCTACCTGCCTCCCCTCCACTCTAACCACTAGGCTACCTGCCGCCCCTCCACTCTAACCACTAGGCTACCTGCCGCCCCTCCACTCTAACCACTAGGCTACCTGCCGCCCCTCCACTCTAACCACTAGGCTACCTGCCGCCCCTCCACTCTAACCACTAGGCTACCTGCCTCCCCTCCACTATAACCACTAGGCTACCTGCCGCCCCTCCACTCTAACCACTATGCTACCTGCCGCCCCTACACTCTAACCACCTGCCGCCCCTCCACTCTAACCACTAGGCTACCTGCCTCCCCTCCACTCTAACCACTAGGCTACCTGCCTCCCCTCCACTCTAACCACTAGGCTACCTGCCACCCCTCCACTCTAACCACTAGGCTACCTGCCGCCCCTCCACTCTAACCACTAGGCTACCTGCCGCCCCTCCACTCTAACCACTAGGCTACCTGCCGCCCCTCCACTCTAACCACTAGGCTACCTGCCGCCCCTCCACTCTAACCACTAGGCTACCTGCCTCCCCTCCACTCTAACCACTAGATTACCTGCCTCCCCTCCACTCTAACCACTAGGCTACCTGCCTCCCCTCCACTCTAACCACTAGGCTACCTGCCGCCCCTCCACTCTAACCACTAGGCTACCTGCCGCCCCTCCACTCTAACCACTAGGCTACCTGCCGCCCCTCCACTCTAACCACTAGGCTACCTGCCGCCCCTCCACTCTAACCACTAGGCTACCTGCCTCCCCTCCACTCTAACCACTAGGCTACCTGCCGCCCCTCCACTCTAACCACTAGGCTACCTGCCCCCCCTCCACTCTAACCACTAGGCTACCTGCCCCCCTCCAGTCTAACCACTAGGCTACCTGCCACCCCTCCACTCTAACCACTAGGCTACCTGCCTCCCCTCCACTCTAACCACTAGGCTACCTGCCACCCCTTCACTCTAACCACTAGGCTACCTGCCGCCCCTCCACTCTAACCACTAGGCTACCTGCCACCCCTCCACTCTAACCACTAGGCTGTCTGCCGCCCCTCCACTCTAACCACTAGACTACCTGCCGCCCCTCCACTCTAACCGCTAGGCTACCTGCCTCCACTCTAACCGCTAGGCTACCTGCCTCCACTCTAACCGCTAGGCTACCTGCCTCCCCTCCACTCTAACCACTAGGCTACCTGCTGCCCCTCCACTCTAACCACTAGGCTACCTGCCTCCCCTCCACTCTAACCACTAGGCTACCTGCCACCCCTCCACTCTAACCACTAGGCTACCTGCCTCCCCTCCACTCTAACCACTACGCTACCTGCCTCCCCTCCACTCTAACCACTAGGCTACCTGCCACCCCTCCACTCTAACCACTAGGCTACCTGCCGCCCCTCCACTCTAACCACTAGGCTACCTGCCGCCCCTCCACTCTAACCACTAGACTACCTGCCTCCCCTCCACTCTAACCACTAGACTACCTGCCGCCTCTCCACTCTAACCACTAGGCTACCTGCCTCCCCTCCACTCTAACCACTAGGCTACCTGCCTCCCCTCCACTCTAACCGCTAGGCTACCTGCCGCCCCTCCACTCTAACCACTAGACTACCTGCCGCCCCTCCACTCTAACCACTAGGCTGTCTGCCGCCCCTCCACTCTAACCCCTAGACTACCTGCCGCCCCTCCACTCTAACAGCTAGGCTACCTGCCTCCCCTCCACTCTAACCACTAGGCTACCTGCCTCCCCTCCACTCTAACCACTAGGCTACCTGCCGCCCCTCCACTCTAACCACTAGGCTACCTGCCGCCCCTCCACTCTAACCACTAGGCTACCTGCCGCCCCTCCACTCTAACCACTAGGCTACCTGCCGCCCCTCCACTCTAACCACTAGGCTACCTGCCGCCCCTCCACTCTAACCACTAGGCTACCTGCCTCCCCTCCACTATAACCACTAGGCTACCTGCCGCCCCTCCACTCTAACCACTATGCTACCTGCCGCCCCTACACTCTAACCACCTGCCGCCCCTCCACTCTAACCACTAGGCTACCTGCCTCCCCTCCACTCTAACCACTAGGCTACCTGCCTCCCCTCCACTCTAACCACTAGGCTACCTGCCACCCCTCCACTCTAACCACTAGGCTACCTGCCGCCCCTCCACTCTAACCACTAGGCTACCTGCCGCCCCTCCACTCTAACCACTAGGCTACCTGCCGCCCCTCCACTCTAACCACTAGGCTACCTGCCGCCCCTCCACTCTAACCACTAGGCTACCTGCCTCCCCTCCACTCTAACCACTAGATTACCTGCCTCCCCTCCACTCTAACCACTAGGCTACCTGCCTCCCCTCCACTCTAACCACTAGGCTACCTGCCGCCCCTACACTCTAACCACTAGGCTACCTGCCGCCCCTCCACTCTAACCACTAGGCTACCTGCCTCCCCTCCACTCTAACCACTAGATTACCTGCCTCCCCTCCACTCTAACCACTAGGCTACCTGCCACCCCTCCACTCTAACCACTAGGCTACCTGCCGCCCCTCCACTCTAACCACTAGTCTACCTGCCTCCCCTCCACTCTAACCACTAGGCTACCTGCCTCCCCTCCACTCTAACCACTAGGCTACCTGCCACCCCTCCACTCTAACCACTAGGCTACCTGCCGCCCCTCCACTCTAAACACTAGGCTACCTGCCTCCCCTCCACTCTAACCGCTAGGCTACCTGCCGCCACTCCACTCTAACCACTAGGCTACCTGCCGCCCCTCCACTCTAACCACTACGCTACCTGCCTCCCCTCCACTCTAACCACTAGGCTACCTGCCGCCCCTCCACTCTAACCGCTAGGCTACCTGCCTCCCCTCCGCTCTAACCGCTAGGCTACCTGCCTCCCCTAGACTCTAACCGCTAGGCTACCTGCCACCCCTCCACTCTAACCGCTAGGCTACCTGCCGCCCCTCCACTCTAACCACTAGGCTACCTGCCGCCCCTCCACTCTAACCACTAGGCTACCTGCCGCCCCTCCACTCTAACAACTAGGCTACCTGCCTCCCCTCCACTCTAACCACTAGGCTACCTGCCTCCCCTCCACTCTAACCACTAGGCTACCTGCCTCCCCTCCACTCTAACCACTAGACTACCTGCCGCCCCTCCACTCTAACCACTAGGCTACCTGCCTCCCCTCCACTCTAACCACCAGGCTACCTGCCTCCCCTCCACTCTAACCACTAGGCTACCTGCCGCCCCTCCACTCTAACCACTAGGCTACCTGCCTCCCCTCCACTCTAACCACTAGACTACCTGCCGCCCCTCCACTCTAACCGCTAGGCTACCTGCCACCCCTCCACTCTAACCACTAGGCTACCTGCCGCCCCTCCACTCTAACCACTAGGCTACCTGCCGCCCCTCCACTCTAACAACTAGGCTACCTGCCTCCCCTCCACTCTAACCACTAGGCTACCTGCCTCCCCTCCACTCTAACCACTAGGCTACCTGCCGCCACTCCACTCTAACCACTAGGCTACCTGCCGCCCCTCCACTCTAACCACTACGCTACCTGCCTCCCCTCCACTCTAACCACTAGGCTACCTGCCGCCCCTCCACTCTAACCGCTAGGCTACCTGCCGCCCCTCCACTCTAACCGCTAGGCTACCTGCCTCCCCTCCGCTCTAACCACTAGGCTACCTGCCTCCCCTAGACTCTAACCGCTAGGCTACCTGCCACCCCTCCACTCTAACCGCTAGGCTACCTGCCACCCCTCCACTCTACCCACTAGGCTACCTGCCGCCCCTCCACTCTAACCACTAGGCTACCTGCCTCCCCTCCACTCTAACCACTAGTCTACCTGCCTCCCCTCCACTCTAACCACTAGGCTACCTGCCTCCCCTCCACTCTAACCACTAGGCTACCTGCCACCCCTCCACTCTAACCACCAGGCTACCTGCCTCCCCTCCACTCTAACCACTAGGCTACCTGCCGCCCCTCCACTCTAACCACTAGGCTACCTGCCTCCCCTCCACTCTAACCACTAGACTACCTGCCGCCCCTCCACTCTAACCACTAGGCTACCTGCCTCCCCTCCACTCTAACCACTAGGCTACCTGCCTCCCCTCCACTCTAACCGCTAGGCTACCTGCCGCCCCTCCACTCTAACCGCTAGACTACCTGCCGCCCCTCCACTCTAACCGCTAGGCTACCTGCCGCCCCTCCACTCTAACCGCTAGGCTACCTGCCTCCCCTCCACTCTAACCGCTAGACTACCTGCCGTCCCTCCACTCTAACCGCTAGGCTACCTGCCGCCCCTCCACTCTAACCGCTAGGCTACCTGCCGCCCCTCCACTCTAACCGCTAGGCTACCTGCCTCCCCTCCGCTCTAACCACTAGGCTACCTGCCTCCCCTAGACTCTAACCGCTAGGCTACCTGCCACCCCTCCACTCTAACCGCTAGGCTACCTGCCACCCCTCCACTCTAACCACTAGGCTACCTGCCGCCCCTCCACTCTAACCACTAGGCTACCTGCCGCCCCTCCACTCTAACCACTAGTCTACCTGCCTCCCCTCCACTCTAACCACTAGGCTACCTGCCTCCCCTCCACTCTAACCACTAGGCTACCTGCCACCCCTCCACTCTAACCACTAGGCTACCTGCCGCCCCTCCACTCTAAACACTAGGCTACCTGCCTCCCCTCCACTCTAACCGCTAGGCTACCTGCCGCCACTCCTCTCTAACCACTAGGCTACCTGCCGCCCCTCCACTCTAACCACTACGCTACCTGCCTCCCCTCCACTCTAACCACTAGGCTACCTGCCGCCCCTCCACTCTAACCGCTAGGCTACCTGCCTCCCCTCCGCTCTAACCGCTAGGCTACCTGCCTCCCCTAGACTCTAACCGCTAGGCTACCTGCCACCCCTCCACTCTAACCGCTAGGCTACCTGCCGCCCCTCCACTCTAACCACTAGGCTACCTGCCGCCCCTCCACTCTAACCACTAGGCTACCTGCCGCCCCTCCACTCTAACAACTAGGCTACCTGCCTCCCCTCCACTCTAACCACTAGGCTACCTGCCTCCCCTCCACTCTAACCACTAGGCTACCTGCCACCCCTCCACTCTAACCACTAGGCTACCTGCCTCCCCTCCACTCTAACCGCTAGACTACCTGCCGCCCCTCCACTCTAACCGCTAGGCTACCTGCCGCCCCTCCACTCTAACCGCTAGGCTACCTGCCGCCCCTCCACTCTAACCGCTAGGCTACCTGCCTCCCCTCCGCTCTAACCACTAGGCTACCTGCCTCCCCTAGACTCTAACCGCTAGGCTACCTGCCACCCCTCCACTCTAACCGCTAGGCTACCTGCCACCCCTCCACTCTAACCACTAGGCTACCTGCCGCCCCTCCACTCTAACCACTAGGCTACCTGCCGCCCCTCCACTCTAACCACTAGTCTACCTGCCTCCCCTCCACTCTAACCACTAGGCTACCTGCCTCCCCTCCACTCTAACCACTAGACTACCTGCCGCCCCTCCACTCTAACCACTAGGCTACCTGCCTCCCCTCCACTCTAACCACTAGGCTACCTGCCTCCCCTCCACTCTAACCGCTAGGGTACCTGCCGCCCCTCCACTCTAACCGCTAGACTACCTGCCGCCCCTCCACTCTAACCGCTAGGCTACCTGCCGCCCCTCCACTCTAACCGCTAGGCTACCTGCCTCCCCTCCACTCTAACCGCTAGACTACCTGCCGCCCCTCCACTCTAACCACTAGGCTACCTGCCGCCCCTCCACTCTAACCACTAGGCTACCTGCCGCCCCTCCACTCTAACCACTAGGCTACCTGCCTCCCCTCCACGCTAACCGCTAGGCTACCTGCCGCCCCTCCACTCTAACCAGTAGGCTACCTGCCGCCCCTCCACTCTAACCACTAGGCTACCTGCCGCCCCTCCACTCTAACCACTAGGCTACCTGCCGCCCCTCCACTCTAACCACTAGGCTACCTGCCGCCCCTCCACTCTAACCACTAGACTACCTGCCTCCCCCCACTCTAACCACTAGGCTACCTGCCGCCCCTCCACTCTAACCACTAGGCTACCTGCCGCCCCTCCACTCTAACCACTAGGCTACCTGCCTTCCCTCCACTCTAACCGCTAGACTACCTGCCTCCCCTACACTCTAACCACTAGGCTACCTGCCGTCCCTCCACTCTAACCACTAGGCTACCTGCCGCCCCTCCACTCTAACCACTAGGCTACCTGCCTCCCCTCCACTCTAACCGCTAGACTACCTGCCGCCCCTCCACTCTAACCACTAGGCTACCTGCCGCCCCTCCACTCTAACCGCTAGGCTACCTGCCGCCCCTCCACTCTAACCGCTAGGCTACCTGCCGCCCCTCCACTCTAACCACTAGGCTACCTGCCGCCCCTCCACTCTAACCACCCAGGCTACCTGCCGTCCCTCCACTCTAACCACTAGGCTACCTGCCTCCCCTCCACGCTAACCGCTAGGCTACCTGCCGCCCCTCCACTCTAACCAGTAGGCTACCTGCCGCCCCTCCACTCTAACCACTAGGCTACCTGCCGCCCCTCCACTCTAACCACTAGGTTACCTGCCGCCCCTCCACTCTAACCACTAGGCTACCTGCCGCCCCTCCACTCTAACCACTAGACTACCTGCCGCCCCTCCACTCTAACCACTAGACTACCTGCCTCCCCCCACTCTAACCACTAGGCTACCTGCCTCCCCTCCACTCTAACCACTAGGCTACCTGCCGCCCCTCCACTCTAACCACTAGGCTACCTGCCTCCCCTCCACTCTAACCGCTAGACTACCTGCCTCCCCTACACTCTAACCACTAGGCTACCTGCCGTCCCTCCACTCTAACCACTAGGCTACCTGCCGCCCCTCCACTCTAACCACTAGGCTACCTGCCGCCCCTCCACTCTAACAACTAGGCTACCTGCCTCCCCTCCACTCTAACCACTAGGCTACCTGCCTCCCCTCCACTCTAACCACTAGACTACCTGCCGCCCCTCCACTCTAACCACTAGGCTACCTGCCTCCCCTCCACTCTAACCACCAGGCTACCTGCCTCCCCTCCACTCTAACCACTAGGCTACCTGCCGCCCCTCCACTCTAACCACTAGGCTACCTGCCTCCCCTCCACTCTAACCACTAGACTACCTGCCGCCCCTCCACTCTAACCACTAGGCTACCTGCCTCCCCTCCACTCTAACCACTAGGCTACCTGCCTCCCCTCCACTCTAACCGCTAGGCTACCTGCCGCCCCTCCACTCTAACCGCTAGACTACCTGCCGCCCCTCCACTCTAACCGCTAGGCTACCTGCCGCCCCTCCACTCTAACCGCTAGGCTACCTGCCTCCCCTCCACTCTAACCGCTAGACTACCTGCCGCCCCTCCACTCTAACCGCTAGGCTACCTGCCGCCCCTCCACTCTAACCGCTAGGCTACCTGCCGCCCCTCCACTCTAACCGCTAGGCTACCTGCCTCCCCTCCGCTCTAACCACTAGGCTACCTGCCTCCCCTAGACTCTAACCGCTAGGCTACCTGCCACCCCTCCACTCTAACCGCTAGGCTACCTGCCACCCCTCCACTCTAACCACTAGGCTACCTGCCGCCCCTCCACTCTAACCACTAGGCTACCTGCCGCCCCTCCACTCTAACCACTAGTCTACCTGCCTCCCCTCCACTCTAACCACTAGGCTACCTGCCTCCCCTCCACTCTAACCACTAGGCTACCTGCCACCCCTCCACTCTAACCACTAGGCTACCTGCCGCCCCTCCACTCTAAACACTAGGCTACCTGCCTCCCCTCCACTCTAACCGCTAGGCTACCTGCCGCCACTCCACTCTAACCACTAGGCTACCTGCCGCCCCTCCACTCTAACCACTACGCTACCTGCCTCCCCTCCACTCTAACCACTAGGCTACCTGCCGCCCCTCCACTCTAACCGCTAGGCTACCTGCCTCCCCTCCGCTCTAACCGCTAGGCTACCTGCCTCCCCTAGACTCTAACCGCTAGGCTACCTGCCACCCCTCCACTCTAACCGCTAGGCTACCTGCCGCCCCTCCACTCTAACCACTAGGCTACCTGCCGCCCCTCCACTCTAACCACTAGGCTACCTGCCGCCCCTCCACTCTAACAACTAGGCTACCTGCCTCCCCTCCACTCTAACCACTAGGCTACCTGCCTCCCCTCCACTCTAACCACTAGGCTACCTGCCTCCCCTCCACTCTAACCACTAGACTACCTGCCGCCCCTCCACTCTAACCACTAGGCTACCTGCCTCCCCTCCACTCTAACCACCAGGCTACCTGCCTCCCCTCCACTCTAACCACTAGGCTACCTGCCGCCCCTCCACTCTAACCACTAGGCTACCTGCCTCCCCTCCACTCTAACCACTAGACTACCTGCCGCCCCTCCACTCTAACCGCTAGGCTACCTGCCACCCCTCCACTCTAACCACTAGGCTACCTGCCGCCCCTCCACTCTAACCACTAGGCTACCTGCCGCCCCTCCACTCTAACAACTAGGCTACCTGCCTCCCCTCCACTCTAACCACTAGGCTACCTGCCTCCCCTCCACTCTAACCACTAGGCTACCTGCCGCCACTCCACTCTAACCACTAGGCTACCTGCCGCCCCTCCACTCTAACCACTACGCTACCTGCCTCCCCTCCACTCTAACCACTAGGCTACCTGCCGCCCCTCCACTCTAACCGCTAGGCTACCTGCCGCCCCTCCACTCTAACCGCTAGGCTACCTGCCTCCCCTCCGCTCTAACCACTAGGCTACCTGCCTCCCCTAGACTCTAACCGCTAGGCTACCTGCCACCCCTCCACTCTAACCGCTAGGCTACCTGCCACCCCTCCACTCTACCCACTAGGCTACCTGCCGCCCCTCCACTCTAACCACTAGGCTACCTGCCTCCCCTCCACTCTAACCACTAGTCTACCTGCCTCCCCTCCACTCTAACCACTAGGCTACCTGCCTCCCCTCCACTCTAACCACTAGGCTACCTGCCACCCCTCCACTCTAACCACTAGGCTACCTGCCGCCCCTCCACTCTAAACACTAGGCTACCTGCCTCCCCTCCACTCTAACCGCTAGGCTACCTGCCGCCACTCCACTCTAACCACTAGGCTACCTGCCGCCCCTCCACTCTAACCACTACGCTACCTGCCTCCCCTCCACTCTAACCACTAGGCTACCTGCCGCCCCTCCACTCTAACCGCTAGGCTACCTGCCTCCCCTCCGCTCTAACCGCTAGGCTACCTGCCTCCCCTAGACTCTAACCGCTAGGCTACCTGCCGCCCCTCCACTCTAACCACTAGTCTACCTGCCTCCCCTCCACTCTAACCACTAGGCTACCTGCCTCCCCTCCACTCTAACCACTAGACTACCTGCCGCCCCTCCACTCTAACCACTAGGCTACCTGCCTCCCCTCCACTCTAACCACTAGGCTACCTGCCTCCCCTCCACTCTAACCGCTAGGCTACCTGCCGCCCCTCCACTCTAACCGCTAGACTACCTGCCGCCCCTCCACTCTAACCGCTAGGCTACCTGCCGCCCCTCCACTCTAACCGCTAGGCTACCTGCCTCCCCTCCACTCTAACCGCTAGACTACCTGCCGCCCCTCCACTCTAACCACTAGGCTACCTGCCGCCCCTCCACTCTAACCACTAGGCTACCTGCCGCCCCTCCACTCTAACCACTAGGCTACCTGCCTCCCCTCCACGCTAACCGCTAGGCTACCTGCCGCCCCTCCACTCTAACCAGTAGGCTACCTGCCGCCCCTCCACTCTAACCACTAGGCTACCTGCCGCCCCTCCACTCTAACCACTAGGCTACCTGCCGCCCCTCCACTCTAACCACTAGGCTACCTGCCGCCCCTCCACTCTAACCACTAGACTACCTGCCTCCCCCCACTCTAACCACTAGGCTACCTGCCGCCCCTCCACTCTAACCACTAGGCTACCTGCCGCCCCTCCACTCTAACCACTAGGCTACCTGCCTTCCCTCCACTCTAACCGCTAGACTACCTGCCTCCCCTACACTCTAACCACTAGGCTACCTGCCGTCCCTCCACTCTAACCACTAGGCTACCTGCCGCCCCTCCACTCTAACCACTAGGCTACCTGCCGCCCCTCCACTCTAACAACTAGGCTACCTGCCTCCCCTCCACTCTAACCACTAGGCTACCTGCCTCCCCTCCACTCTAACCACTAGACTACCTGCCGCCCCTCCACTCTAACCACTAGGCTACCTGCCTCCCCTCCACTCTAACCACCAGGCTACCTGCCTCCCCTCCACTCTAACCACTAGGCTACCTGCCGCCCCTCCACTCTAACCACTAGGCTACCTGCCTCCCCTCCACTCTAACCACCAGGCTACCTGCCTCCCCTCCACTCTAACCACTAGGCTACCTGCCGCCCCTCCACTCTAACCACTAGGCTACCTGCCTCCCCTCCACTCTAACCACTAGACTACCTGCCGCCCCTCCACTCTAACCACTAGGCTACCTGCCGCCCCTCCACTCTAACCACTAGGCTACCTGCCGCCCCTCCACTCTAAACACTAGGCTACCTGCCTCCCCTCCACTCTAACCGCTAGGCTACCTGCCGCCACTCCACTCTAACCACTAGGCTACCTGCCGCCCCTCCACTCTAACCACTACGCTACCTGCCTCCCCTCCACTCTAACCACTAGGCTACCTGCCGCCCGTCCACTCTAACCGCTAGGCTACCTGCCTCCCCTCCGCTCTAACCGCTAGGCTACCTGCCTCCCCTAGACTCTAACCGCTAGGCTACCTGCCACCCCTCCACTCTAACCGCTAGGCTACCTGCCGCCCCTCCACTCTAACCACTAGGCTACCTGCCGCCCCTCCACTCTAACCACTAGGCTACCTGCCGCCCCTCCACTCTAACAACTAGGCTACCTGCCTCCCCTCCACTCTAACCACTAGGCTACCTGCCTCCCCTCCACTCTAACCACTAGGCTACCTGCCTCCCCTCAACTCTAACCACTAGACTACCTGCCGCCCCTCCACTCTAACCACTAGGCTACCTGCCTCCCCTCCACTCTAACCACCAGGCTACCTGCCTCCCCTCCACTCTAACCACTAGGCTACCTGCCGCCCCTCCACTCTAACCACTAGGCTACCTGCCTCCCCTCCACTCTAACCACTAGACTACCTGCCGCCCCTCCACTCTAACCGCTAGGCTACCTGCCGCCCCTCCACTCTAACCGCTAGGCTACCTGCCGCCCCTCCACTCTAACCGCTAGGCTACCTGCCTCCCCTCCGCTCTAACCACTAGGCTACCTGCCTCCCCTAGACTCTAACCGCTAGGCTACCTGCCACCCCTCCACTCTAACCGCTAGGCTACCTGCCACCCCTCCACTCTAACCACTAGGCTACCTGCCGCCCCTCCACTCTAACCACTAGGCTACCTGCCGCCCCTCCACTCTAACCACTAGTCTACCTGCCTCCCCTCCACTCTAACCACTAGGCTACCTGCCTCCCCTCCACTCTAACCACTAGGCTACCTGCCGCCCCTCCACTCTAACCACTAGGCTACCTGCCGCCCCTCCACTCTAAACACTAGGCTACATGCCTCCCCTCCACTCTAACCGCTAGGCTACCTGCCGCCACTCCACTCTAACCACTAGGCTACCTGCCGCCCCTCCACTCTAACCACTACGCTACCTGCCTCCCCTCCACTCTAACCACTAGGCTACCTGCCGCCCCTCCACTCTAACCGCTAGGCTACCTGCCTCCCCTCCGCTCTAACCGCTAGGCTACCTGCCTCCCCTAGACTCTAACCGCTAGGCTACCTGCCACCCCTCCACTCTAACCGCTAGGCTACCTGCCGCCCCTCCACTCTAACCACTAGGCTACCTGCCGCCCCTCCACTCTAACCACTAGGCTACCTGCCGCCCCTCCACTCTAACCACTAGTCTACCTGCCTCCCCTCCACTCTAACCACTAAGCTACCTGCCGCCCCTCCACTCTAAACACTAGGCTACCTGCCTCCCCTCCACTCTAACCGCTAGGCTACCTGCCGCCACTCCACTCTAACCACTAGGCTACCTGCCGCCCCTCCACTCTAACCACTACGCTACCTGCCTCCCCTCCACTCTAACCACTAGGCTACCTGCCGCCCCTCCACTCTAACCACTAGGCTACCTGCCTCCCCTCCACTCTAACCACTAGGCTACCTGCCACCCCTCCACTCTAACCACTAGGCTACCTGCCGCCCCTCCACTCTAACCACTAGGCTACCTGCCTCCCCTCCACTCTAACCACTAGGCTACCTGCCGCCCCTCCACTCTAACCACTAGGCTTCCTGCCGCCCCTCCACTCTAACCACTAGGCTACCTGCCTCCCCTCCACTCTAACCACTAGGCTACCTGCCGCCCCTCCACTCTAACCACTAGGCTACCTGCCTCCCCTCCACTCTAACCACTAGGCTACCTGCCACCCCTCCACTCTAACCACTAGGCTACCTGCCGCCCCTCCACTCTAACCACTAGGCTACCTGCCTCCCCTCCACTCTAACCACTAGGCTACCTGCCGCCCCTCCACTCTAACCACTAGGCTTCCTGCCGCCCCTCCACTCTAACCACTAGGCTACCTGCCTCCCCTCCACTCTAACCACTAGACTACCTGCCGCCCCTCCACTCTAACCACTAGACTACCTGCCGCCCCTCCACTCTAACCGCTAGGCTACCTGCCTCCCCTCCACTCTAACCGCTAGGCTACCTGCCTCCCCTCCACTCTAACCACTAGACTACCTGCCTCTCCTCCACTCTAACCACTAGGCTACCTGCCGCCCCTCCACTCTAACTACTAGGCTACCTGCCTCCCCTCCACTCTAACCGCTAGGCTACCTGCCGCCCCTCCACTCTAACCACATGGCTACCTGCCTCCCCTCCACTCTAACCACTAGGCTACCTGCCGTCCCTCCACTCTAACCACTAGGCTACCTGCCTCCCCTCCACTCTAACCACTAGGCTACCTGCCGCCCCTCCACTCTAACCACTAGGCTACCTGCCTCCCCTCCACTCTAACCACTAGGCTACCTGCCTCCCCTCCACTCTAACCACTAGGCTACCTGCCTCCCCTCCACTCTAACCACTAGGCTACCTGCCTCCCCTCCACTCTAACCACTAGGCTACCTGCCGCCCCTCCCCTCCACTCTAACCACTAGACTACCTGCCGCCCCTCCACTCCACTCTAACCGCTACGCTACCTGCCGTCCCTCCACTCTAACCACTAGGCTACCTGCCTCCCCTCCACTCTAACCACTAGGCTACCTGCCGCCCCTCCACTCTAACCACTAGACTACCTGCCGCCCCTCCCCTCCACTCTCCCCTCCACTCTAACCACTAGGCTACCTGCCGCCCCTCCACTCTAACCACTAGACTACCTGCCTCCCCTCCACTCTAACCGCTAGGCTACCTGCCGCCCCTCCACTCTAACCGCTAGGCTACCTGCCGCCCCTCCACTCTAACCGCTAGGCTACCTGCCACCCCTCCACTCTAACCGCTAGGCTACTTGCCGCCCCTCCACTCTAACCACTAGGCTACCTGCCGCCCCTCCACTCTAACCACTAGGCTACCTGCCGCCCCTCCACTCTAACCACTAGACTACCTGCCTCCCCTCCACTCTAACCACTAGGCTACCTGCCGCCCCTCCACTCTAACCACTAGGCTACCTGCCGCCCCTCCACTCTAACCACTAGGCTACCTGCCCCCCCTGCACTCTAACCACTAGGCTACCTGCCTCCCCTCCACTCTAACCACTAGACTACCTGCCGCCCCTCCCCTCCACTCTAACCACTAGGCTACCTGCCTCCCCTCCACTCTAACCACTAGGCTACCTGCCGCCCCTCCCCTCCACTCTAACCACTAGACTACCTGCCGCCCCTCCCCTCCACTCTCCCCTCCACTCTAACCACTAGGCTACCTGCCTCCCCTCTACTCTAACCGCTAGGCTACCTGCCGCCCCTCCACTCTAACCACTAGGCTACCTGCCTCCCCTCCACTCTAACCGCTAGGCTACCTGCTGCCCCTCCACTCTAACCGCTAGGCTACCTGCCGCCCCTCCACTCTAACCGCTAGGCTACCTGCCGCCCCTCCACTCTAACCGCTAGGCTACCTGCCGCCCCTCCACTCTAACCGCTAGGCTACCTGCCGCCCCTCCACTCTAACCGCTAGACTACCTACCGCCCCTCCACTCTAACCACTAGGCTACCTGCCGCCCCTCCACTCTAACCACTAGGCTACCTGCCTCCCCTCCACTCTAACCACTAGGCTACCTGCCGCCCCTCCCCTCCACTCTAACCTCTAGACTACCTGCCGCCCCTCCCCTCCACTCTAACCGCTAGGCTACTTGCCGCCCCTCCACTCTAACCACTAGGCTACCTGCCGTCCCTCCACTCTAACCGCTAGGCTACCTGCCGCCCCTCCACTCTAACCACTAGGCTACCTGCCGCCCCTCCACTCTAACCACTAGACTACCTGCCGCCCCTCCACTCTAACCGCTAGGCTACCTGCCGTCCCTCCACTCTAACCACTAGGCTACCTGCCTCCCCTCCACTCTAACCGCTAGGCTACCTGCCGCCCCTCCACTCTAACCACTAGGCTACCTGCCTCCCCTCCACTCTAACCACTAGGCTACCTGCCTCCCCTCCACTCTAACCACTAGGCTACCTGCCTCCCCTCAACTCTAACCACTAGGCTACCTGCCTCCCCTCCACTCTAACCACTAGGCTACCTGCCTCCCCTCCACTCTAACCACTAGGCTACCTGCCACCCCTCCCCTCCACTCTAACCACTAGACTACCTGCCGCCCCTCCCCTCCACTCTAACCGCTAGGCTACCTGCCGTCCCTCCACTCTAACCACTAGGCTACCTGCCTCCCCTCCACTCTAACCACTAGGCTACCTGCCGCCCCTCCCCTCCACTCTAACCTCTAGACTACCTGCCGCCCCTCCCCTCCACTCTAACCGCTAGGCTACCTGCCGTCCCTCCACTCTAACCACTAGGCTACCTGCCTCCCCTCCACTCTAACCACTAGGCTACCTGCCGCCCCTCCCCTCCACTCTAACCTCTAGACTACCTGCCGCCCCTCCCCTCCACTCTAACCGCTAGGCTACCTGCCGCCCCTCCACTCTAACCACTAGGCTACCTGCCGTCCCTCCACTCTAACCGCTAGGCTACCTGCAGCCCCTCCACTCTAACCACTAGGCTACCTGCCGCCCCTCCACTCTAACCACTAGACTACCTGCCGCCCCTCCACTCTAACCACTAGGCTACCTACCGCCCCTCCGCTCTAACCACTAGGCTACCTGCCCCCCTCCACTCTAACCACTAGACTACCTGCCCCCCTCCACTCTAACCACTAGACTACCTGCCGCCCCTCCACTCTAACCACTAGGCTACCTGCCTCCCTCCACTCTAACCACTAGGCTACCTGCCGCCCCTCCACTCTAACCACTAGGCTACCTGCCTCCCTCCACTCTAACCACTAGACTACCTGCCGCCCCTCCACTCTAACCACTAGGCTACCTGCCATCCCTCCACTCTAACCACTAGGCTACCTGCCATCCCTCCACTCTAACCACTAGGCTACCTGCCTCCCCTCCACTCTAACCACTAGGCTACCTGCCGCCCCTACACTCTAACCACTAGGCTACCTACCGTCCCTTCACTCTAACCGCTAGGCTACCTGCCGCCCCTCCACTCTAACCGCTAGGCTACCTGCCTGGCGCCTGAGACGGCGTTTTCAACCATCATCAACAAAACACTAAATGATGGGAAATTCTCCTGGAAGACTGGTGTCTCATCCCTCCAATAGAGTTCCAGACACTTATAGAATCTCGGCCAAGCTGCATTGAAGCTGTTCTGGCTCGTAGTGGCCCCGACGCCCTGTTAAGACACTTTATGTTAGGGGGGGGGGGGGTTTCCTTTATTTTGGCAGTTACATGTAACTACAAGCAGTACATTCCACTAAAGTAGGTAGTAACTGGCAACAGTGAAGCAGGTTGGTTCCCATGGTCACAGCAATATAGTATGTTTGTACTAAATGTTTTGTTTCCCCTCTCTACTACCTCTCATTTTACAGCAAGACGTTGAGAAGTTTACAGACATCGAAAAACTCTACCTCTACTTGAAGTTGCCTTCTGGTCCCAGCAATGATAAAAGGTACCTTCTTGTTTCTCCTTTTTCTGTCATTTATTAACAATAATAAATATATATATATATATATATATATATATATATATATATATAAATGTCATGTAGCAGATGCTTTTATCCCAAAGAGACTAAATGTTTTGCACAGTCCAGGCATCGCAAGGGCCTTGCTCTACCAACTGAGCCATACCGGACCATTTAGCTGTATCTCATTGCACTTTGTAGCCTATATTTTATAATATACCTACATATATATGCATATATATATATATACTTTCAGAAAGTATTCACTCCCCTTTGCCTTTTTACAAATGCTGTTGTTTTACAAAGTGAGATTCAAATTGATTTCATTGCCATATTTTGTTAACGAGCTACACAAAATACTCTGTAACGTCAAAGTGGCAGAACATTTCTAACATTTGTAAAAAAATATATATATATTTTTTTTAAACATGAATAATAAAACACTAATATATCTTGAGCAAATAAGTATTCAACCTCCGGAGTCAATACATGTTAGAATCACCTTTGGCAGTGATTACAGCTGCAAGTCTTTCTGGGTAAGAGCTTTCCACTCCTGGATGATGCAACATTTGCCAATTATTCTTTTGAAAATTCTTCAAGCTCTGTCAAATTGTTTTTTGATCATTGCTAGACAAGTCTTGTCATATATTTTCAAGCAGATTTAAGTCAAAACTGTAACTCGGCCACTCAGGAACATTCACTGTCTTCTTGGTAAGCAACTCCAGTGTAGATTTGGCCTTGTGTTTCAGGTTATTGTTCTGCTGAAAGGTGAATTCATCTCCCAGTGTCTGTTGGAAAGCAGAGTAAACCAGGGTTTCCTATAGGATTTTGCCTGTGCTTAGCTCCATTCTGTTTCTTTTTTATCCTGAAAAACTCCCCAGTCCTTAACAATTACAAGCATACCCATAACATGATGCAGCCACCACTATGGTTGAAAATATGGAGAGTGGTACTCAGTAATGTGTTGTACTGGATTTACCCCAAACATAACACTTTGTATTCAAGACAAAAAGTAAATTGCTTTGCCACATTCTTTGCAGTATTACTTTAGTGCCTCGTTGCAAACAGGATGCACGTTTTGGAATATTTATATTTTGTACAGGCTTCCTTATTTTCACTCTGTCAATTAGGTTGGTATTGTGGAGGAACTACAATGTTGTTGATCCATCCTCAGTTTTCTTCTATCACAGAAAGTCCCCCATTGGTCTCAATGGTGAAATCCCTGAGCAGTTTCCTTCCTCTCCGGCAACTGAGTTAGGAAGGACGCCTGTTTCTTTGTAGTGACTGGGTGTATTGATACACCATCCAAAGTGTAATTCATAACTTCGCCATGCTCAAAGAGATATTCAATATACGTTTTTTGTTGTTGTTGACCCATCTACCAATAGGTGGCCTTCTTTGCGAGGCATTGGAAAATCTCCTTAGTCTTTGTGGTTTAATCTGTGTTTTAAAATTCACTGAGGGACCTTACAGATAATTGTATGTGTGGGGTGTCATGTTAAACATTAGTATTGCACACAGAGTGACAGTCCATGCAACTTATTATGTGACTTTTGTTAAGCAAATGTTTTACTCCAGAACCTTTTTAGGCCATAAGAAATGGGTTGAATACTTATTGACTCAAGACATTCCAGCTTTTTATTTTTAATTCATTTGTAAAAAAAAAACAATTAAAAAAAAATAATAAACATAATTCCACGTTGACATTATTGTGTAGACCAGTGACAAAATAAATCAAAATGTAATCCATTTTAAATTCAGGCTGTAACACAACAAAATGTGGAAAAAGTACTTTCTGAAGGCAGTGTATTCTCTCATTGCACTTTGTATCCTATATTTCTGGTTGTGGAGCACGAAGTTACCAATTGTTATGGCCATTTTATTTTTGGGGGTTTCCTGCTATGTTTTTACCCAGCTGTTTTTTGATCACAAACAGGTAGAGCTCTGCTACCCGAGCCGAGCCCGACGGGCCACGACATTATACATCCGGTTAGGGTCGGATAGGGCCTATTTTGTTCATCAATAACTAGGGTACCGGCAGGGCTCGTTTAAAACTAAATTGATCAGTAACAGTTTGAAGCTGAGCCATTCGCTCGTCCTCTGCTGCTGCAGTACAGTCATATCTGACTGAGATTCATTAACATGGTGTCAGAAACGCTTCAACCTTCGTCAAATACAAGACAGAAGAGATTCTTTTTGTCAGAGTTTAGACTAATGAAAATTAGTTAACTGCTTTCTGGTGTCTCTTCATTGAGCAGAGCAGAGCCCAAGCGGAGCTGTTGCTATGGTTACTCACAGACTCCCAATCAACCACAACGAACTTCAGCTGTGCCTGATTGGGAGCCACACACGGCCCAAAACAAAGCAATACAAAAACATAGAAAAAGAACATAGAACGCCCACCCAATGTAACACCCTGGCCTAACCAAAATAAAGAACAAAAAACCCCTCTCTGTGGCCAGGGCGTTACAAGTAGGGCCTGAACTTCACAGGCATGGGTAGGCGGGGGGCTTTAAATGAATGCCGTGCAGGGCTCTACAAGCAGGATGCATTCATTCGACTAATATTTCAGCGCATTTGAAAAAAATAAACTGTCTCTACAATTCCTTTGCATCAATATTCAACACTGCAGTCTCTGTATTGTGATTTTTTATGCTTATGGCTGCTCATATAGTGTTTATTTGTACGATTATGAAGCGATACTAGTATAATGATTGATTTGCTTTCATATCCAGCTTTCTGTGTATTTAATTTGTTTCGCCATCTTTTATCTATTTGTCCATTACCTCAACTCTTCAACACTGCAACATCACTAGGACTGAGAACCAGAGAGCCTCCACTCCTGGACTATGGTACTTACTACATTACACACACACACACACACAGACACACACACACACACACACACAGACACACACACATACACACACACACACACAGACACAGACACACACACATATACACACACACACACACACACACACACACACACACACACACACACACACACACGCTATTCCCTGAAAGAAATCCAAACAAAACCGGAGACCGTTTTTCTTTACACACTTCCTCGTCTTTTCAAGATCAAAACGCATCACAAGAACGTATAAGATTCGAGGTTGTTTCACCACTAACCTGTTTTGTGTCGCCGTAACTTTAACCGTTTCAGTGACCAGAGTGGCATGTCGTCCAGTCGAACACAGCAGATGTACGCTTTCAACTGGATCCGGAATCACCTAGAGGAGCATCCTGAGACATCACTGCCAAAGCAAGAGGTGTACGACGAATACAAGTGAGTGTGACCTGTAAATAGGGGGTTTGCAAAAGGTTTTCCAGAAATCCTGGTTAGAAGATTCCAGGAATCAAAAGGGAATAAAGAAGAAATCTTAAATCCTCTAACCGGGATTTCTGGAAAACTTGGGTAATTTTTGAGGGAAAGTACTGGAATTTTGTAACCTTACCTGGGTTCTCAGTACAGAATCTCCATCGAAAGTGCTTCCTAGACTAGGTTTAAACTGTGTCTGGGACAGCGGCCCTTGAGTGTATTAGTAGTGGTTTGTCCCGTTGAAGAAATGGATTGATGAATGTGCCTTGTGTCAAAATTGTCGATAAGAAAAATCATCCAATTTCTAATTAAAAAGTTTGACGTTTATTTGCCATGTTTACATTTATTATATTTGTTTTATCTTATATTCTCGACTAGAGAATCATCTAACTTTAGTGTGTTTCTTTCTGTCAATCAAATGTATTTTATAAAGCCCCTTTTCACATCAGCAGTTACCCAGCCTAAAACCCCAGAGAGTAAGCAATGCAGGGGCAGAAGCACAGCGGTTAGGAACGACTCAACATGGACAGATTGTATTGGTTTTAGTACAAGTCATGTCTATCATTGTCACGGGCGTCGTAGGGATTGGACCAAAACGCAGCGGGAACGTGTAAACTCATCTTCTTATTTTATTAAAGAAGGAAAACGTAATACAAAAACAACAAACGACACTAAACAGTCCCGTCAGGTGCACGAACACAAAACAGGAAACAACTACCTACAAAACCCATAGAAAAACACCCCTACTAAATAGGACCTTCAATTAGAGACAACGAGGAACAGCTGCCTCCAATTTGAAGGTCAAAACAATAAACTAGACATAGAAATAGAAAAACTAGAAAATAGAACATAGAAATTACAAAACATAGAACACAACACAAAAACCCCGACAACACAAAACAAACACACCCTCTGCCACGTCCTGACCAAACTACAATAACAAATAACCCCTTATACTGGTCAGGACGTGACAATCATATTGTATTAATACAAGTCATGTCTATCATATTGTATTAATACAAGTCACGTCTGTCATATTGTATTAATACATGTCATTTCTATCATATTGTATTAATACAAGTCATTTCTATCATATTGTATTAATACAAGTCATGTCTATCATATTGTATTAATACAAGTCATTTCTATCATATTGTATTAATACAAGTAATTTCTATCATATTGTATTAATACAAGTCATGTCTATCATATTGTATTAATACAAGTCATTTCTATCATATTGTATTAATACAAGTCATGTCTATCATATTGTATTAATACAAGTCATTTCTATCATATTGTATTAATACAAGTCATGTCTATCATATTGTATTAATACAAGTCATTTCTGTCATATTGTATTAATACAAGTCATGTCTATCATATTGTATTAATACAAGTCGTTTCTGTCATATTGTATTAATACGAGTCACGTCTGTCATATTGTATTAATACGAGTCATGTCTGTCATATTGTGAATGTGTTCCAGGAGCTACTGTGACAGTCTTGCCTACCACCCACTGAGTGCTGCAGACTTTGGAAAGATCATGAAGCATGTCTTTCCCAACATGAAGGCTCGCCGCCTGGGCATGAGAGGCAAATCTAAATACTGTTATAGTGGACTGAGGAAGAAAGCTTTTGTTCACATGCCTTCCCTGCCCAACCTGGACTTACAAAAATCAGGCGACGGGGTAAGTTTACATGATGGCTTTTTTAGCCAGGAAGTGGCCATAATCATTTCAGAGCAAGTACATATAGATTTTAGGGTTGGGGTGAGTTCCATTTCATCAGGGTTGGGGTCAGTTCCATTTCATCAGGGTTGGGGTCAGTTCCATTTCATCAGGGTTGGGGTCAGTTCCATTTCATCAGGGTTGGGGTCAGTTCCATTTCATCAGGGTTGGGGTCAGTTCCATTTCATCAGGGTTGGGGTGAGTTCCATTTCATCAGGGTTGGGGTCAGTTCCATTTCATCAGGGTTGGGGTGAGTTCCATTTCATCAGGGTTGGGGTGAGTTCCATTTCATCAGGGTTGGGGTCAGTTCCATTTCATCAGGGTTGGGGTCAGTTCCATTTCATCAGGGTTGGGGTCAGTTCCATTTCATCAGGGTTGAGGTCAGTTCCATTTCATCAGGGTTGGGGTCAGTTCCATTTCATCAGGGTTGGGGTCAGTTCCATTTCATCAGGGTTGGGGTCAGTTCCATTTCATCAGGGTTGGGGTCAGTTCCATTTCATCAGGGTTGGGGTCAGTTCCATTTCATCAGGGTTGGGGTCAGTTCCATTTCATCAGGGTTGGGGTCAGTTCCATTTTAACTCAGGAAGTAAACTGATAATCCAATTCCAAATCTCATTGAGAAGCAAGTTTAGGAAAATTTGAATTTCAGTTTAGATCTAAATTTAAATGGAATTGACCTCATTCCTAGTAAATCCACCCAAACTCCAGACAGGATATCATATCTGAATGACCTCTTCCCTAAACTCCAGACAGGATATCATATCTGAATGACCTCTTCCCTAAACTCCAGACAGGATATCATATCTCAATGACCTCTTCCCCAAACTCCAGACAGGAGATCATATCTGAACTCTTCCCCTACTTTACCCTCTTCTCTCCAGTGTGAGCCGATGGAGCCGTCGTCGGGCCAGTCTCCCAGTGCAGAGGATGAGATGCGCTCAGCAGCCTGTGGCTTGGTGTGTGAGTGGGCTCAGAAGGTCCTCAGCAGACAATTTGATGCCGTGGAGGATCTGGCTCGCTTCCTGCTCAACAGTCATTACATAGGAACCAAGTCTATGGCTGCCCTCACCGTCATGACTGGGGCTCCCACAGGTAGGCCTGACTAATGGGGATGGTGGTATGGAAGCTACAGGTAGGCCTGACTAATGGGGATGGTGGTATGGAAGCTACAGGTAGGCCTGACTAATAGGGATGGTGGTATGGAAGCTACAGGTAGGCCTGACTAATGGGGATGGTGGTATGGAAGCTACAGGTAGGCCTGACTAATGGGGATGGTGGTATGGAAGCTACAGGTAGGCCTGACTAATGGGGATGGTGGTATGGAAGCTACAGGTAGGCCTGACTAATGGGGATGGTGGTATGGAAGCTACAGGTAGGCCTGACTAATGGGGATGGTGGTATGGAAGCTACAGGTAGGCCTGACTAATGGTGATGGTGGTATGGAAGCTACAGGTAGGCCTGACTAATGGGGATGGTGGTATGGAAGCTACAGGTAGGCCTGACTAATAGGGATGGTGGTATGGAAGCTACAGGTAGGCCTGACTAATGGGGATGGTGGTATGGAAGCTACAGGTAGGCCTGACTAATGGGGATGGTGGTATGGAAGCTACAGGTAGGCCTGACTAATGGGGATGGTGGTATGGAAGCTACAGGTAGGCCTGACTAATGGGGATGGTGGTATGGAAGCTACAGGTAGGCCTGACTAATGGGGATGGTGGTATGGAAGCTACAGGTAGGCCTGACTAATGGGGATGGTGGTATGGAAGCTACAGGTAGGCCTGACTAATAGGGATGGTGGTATGGAAGCTACAGGTAGGCCTGACTAATGGGGATGGTGGTATGGAAGCTACAGGTAGGCCTGACTAATAGGGATGGTGGTATGGAAGCTACAGGTAGGCATGGCTAATGGGGATGGTGGTATGGAAGCTACAGGTAGGCCTGACTAATGGGGATGGTGGTATGGAAGCTACAGGTAGGCCTGACTAATAGGGATGGTGGTATGGAAGCTACAGGTAGGCCTGACTAATGGGGATGGTGGTATGGAAGCTACAGGTAGGCCTGACTAATGGGGATGGTGGTATGGAAGCTACAGGTAGGCCTGACTAATAGGGATGGTGGTATGGAAGCTACAGGTAGGCCTGACTAATGGGGATGGTGGTATGGAAGCTACAGGTAGGCCTGACTAATGGGGATGGTGGTATGGAAGCTACAGGTAGGCCTGACTAATGGGGATGGTGGTATGGAAGCTACAGGTAGGCCTGACTAATGGGGATGGTGGTATGGAAGCTACAGGTAGGCCTGACTAATGGTGATGGTGGTATGGAAGCTACAGGTAGGCCTGACTAATGGGGATGGTGGTATGGAAGCTACAGGTAGGCATGGCTAATGGGGATGGTGGTATGGAAGCTACAGGTAGGCCTGACTAATGGGGATGGTGGTATGGAAGCTACAGGTAGGCCTGACTAATAGGGATGGTGGTAGAGACGGTATTGGCCGGTGTTGATGGCCACAATCAACAGGGGGCTCAACAGTCAATAGTCACTCATCGGTCACTACATTGGGACCGAGTCCATGGCAACGCTAAGCGGGCACCCACAGGTAACAGGGATCGGTTTAGGGCTGTTGATGGGAGTCTTGGGAGTCTTGCTCATGTATCAAGCTGTAGTTGGTTCAACGACTTTTAAAACCATTTCTCAGGCGTGTTGACAAATCTCTTTTCTCATCTGTATGTCTCACCAGGTCTGAAGACTCCCACGCCAACCTCTGCATTCGTGCCCACGTCCGAGGCCTCGTCCTTCCAGCCGCAGGTGAAGACGCTGGCCTCTCCCTCAGTGGACGCCAAGCAGCAGCTCCAGAGGAAGATCCATAAGAAACAGCAGGAGCAGAAGCTCCAATCCCCCCTGCCTGGAGAGGCCCAGGGACAGGGACAGAACCAGGCCAGGAGGACCGAGGCCAGCACCCCAGGGCCAGCTATCCCCTGTGGAAGTCCTGCTCTGCTTTCACCACAACCTACCATTGGTATTGTGGTGGCAGCCGTCCCCAGCCCCATCACGGTACGATGGGATAACATATGTATGCACAGATACACACACACACACAGATCAGACAAGATTGATAATGGTTTTAGATGACTTGCTCAGTATTAAAAGGAAAGATAAGGCAACAATTTATTGAATGTCAAGAATGGCTCTGCGATGGATAGCTCCTGAACAATTCTGCTATTTGGTGTGTTTTTTCATACTGACCGTAACCTTTTCTTTTGTACATAATGTTTAACGACATCGTTTCCTAAATCAGAACAACGATCACTAACACCGATTTGGATGAAGATTTCTACTTCAAGGAGTCGGCGGAGCAGGAAATACTGCTCACCCCGGGACAAGCCCTAATCCCAGAGACTAGACCGGGCCCTAATCCCAGAGACTAGACCGGGCCCTAATCCCAAAGACTAGACCGGGCCCTAATCCCAGAGACTAGACCGGGCCCTAATCCCAAAGACTAGACCAGGCACTAATCCCAGAGACTAGACCAGGCCCTAATCCCAGAGACTAGACCGGGCCCTAATCCCAGAGACTAGACCGGGCCCTAATCCCAAAGACTAGACCGGGCCCTAATCCCAGAGACTAGACCGGGCCCTAATCCCAGAGACTAGACCAGGCCCTAATCCCAGAGACTAGACCGGGCCCTAATCCCAGAGACTAGACCAGGCCCTAATCCCAGAGACTAGACCGGGCCCTAATCCCAGAGACTAGACCGGGCCCTAATCCCAGAGACTAGACCGGGCCCTAATCCCAGAGACTAGACCGGGCCCTAATCCCAGAGACTAGACCGGGCCCTAATCCCAGAGACTAGACCGGGCCCTAATCCCAGAGACTAGACCGGGCCCTAATCACAGAGACTAGACCGGGCCCTAATCCCAGAGACTAGACCGGGCCCTAATCCCAGAGACTCGGAAGAGAAAAGGCGGCGTCAGAGAGGCCAACGTGTGCGAGTACCCTGATGAAGCTACGTCAGTGAAGAAATAATCCGCCTCTACCCTCCTTTCTATTGGCGAACGTACAATCACTGGAGAATAAACTGGACAAGCTCCGTTTGAGACTATCCTATCAACGGAACCTGAAAAACTGTAATATGTTTCTCAGAGTCGTAGCTGAACAAGGACATGGATAATATACATCTAGCTGGTTTTTCTATGCATCGTCAAGACCTTACGGCAGCTTCGGGAGCTGCCCAGTGACGCGAGCCACTTGTCAATTAGGATATTCTAACAATATTTTTTTTTACTTTGTCAGAATGACATTGAATAGAGGAGATTGTAGCTTTCCAACGGTGTCAGAATTATTTCTCAACACTCAATTCTGAGCGCTTGAGAGACGATTGTACAACCGGAGTACACAGCATTGGTTTCATTAACTGCCCGCCCGTATCAAATTTGTGTCGGCCATTTGCCGTTCTACACGTGTGCCGTTGGAAAGTTATTTTAGGACATGGGACATGACAACATAGCTAAATAGTTAACCAGCCCAACTACACTATGTTTTGAATTGGTTCTGTAGTTAGTCTGTTGTATATATCATTGTTTTACAATGTGTGTCTCTCTCTCTCTGTCTCTCTTTCCTCTGGCAACGGCCCACTAGCACACGCAGGTGATGCACACAGCATGACTTTTACAGGATTTTCATTGCTGACCTAAAATGAGTTATAACTGGGTAAATTACTCACTAACTAACAATGAATGTCAACAAATGTGCTTTGACAAAAAAACGCATCTCTCGACTGCATGATTAAAAAACAGATCAATGGAGACCTACAATAATTATACTCGCTCTGCAGAGATTAGGAGGACAGCGTGCAACACACGTAGGACATTGATCCAATTCTGATCAAAATATTCTTATTGTTTGATATTATGATTTGTTTTGTCTAGATAAAAAAAAAATGTACATGTCCGTTCCGGACAACTTAATAAATGTTATACTTGCCCCGGGCAAGCAGACAAGCGTTAATGTCGAGCCCTGCAGGATGTGACGACATGTCATCTTGTAACTGTACATAGTGATCATAAACGTTGACACTGTCTATGACATGAGTTTTATGATATGGGAATTGTGAAGTGCACATTTGGACTCACGGGTGTTTGGCTCTGCTTGATTGACATCAAAGCGATATTTATTATAATCCTCAACGTCTCATCTTTCAAAAAACATTGAGTCCTCTTTAATTTACAGCATTTCCCTCATTTAGACAACAAAAAAGTTGCAAAAATTGCTCAATTAGCGGGAGAGATGGGGGCAACTTATTGTCCTGTGCGGTATGTATCTGCCATTTTCAACCCTTGTAAGGGTGTAAAGGGCTCCAGGCTAAACTGATCCTAGACCTGCATTCCTCCTCTGAGACCGGGGCAGTATATATCAAGCGTCTAAGAGTGCTGGTCTAGGATCTGTCCTCTTATTTATTATGATATAAAAGGCTAAACTGATCCTAGACCTGCACTCCTACTCTGAGACCCGGGGCAGTATGTATCAAGCGTCTAAGAGTGCTGGTCTAGGATCTGTCCTCTTATTTATTATGCTATAAAAGGCTAAACTGATCCTAGACCTGCACTCCTACTCTGAGACCCGGGGCAGTATGTATCAAGCGTCTAAGAGTGCTGGTCTAGGATCTGTCCTCTTATTTATTATGATATTAAAGGCTAAACTGATCCTAGATCTGCATTCCTCCTCTGAGACCGGGGCAGTATGTATCAAGCGTCTAAGAGTGCTGGTCTAGGATCTGTCCTCTTATTTATTATGATATAAAACTCTAAACTGATCCTAGACCTGCGCTCCTACTCTGAGAGGTTTTCTGAATAGTGGCCCAGATTTTTTACATTTTAGTCATTTAGCAGACGCTCTTATCCAGAGCGACTTACAGTAGTGAATGCATAGATTTCATAATTGTTTAAAAAAAAAAAAAATCATACTGGTGCCCCATGGGAATAGAACCCACAACCCTGGCGTTGCAAACACCATGCTCTACCAACTGAGCCACACGTGACTGTGGTTCTACATGACCTTGGGCCCAGATCTACATGACCTTCGGCCCAGATCTACCTTGTGCCCAGATCTACATCACCTTGTGCCCAGATCTACATGACCGTGGGCCCAGATCTACCTTGTGCCCAGATCTACATGACCTTCGGCCCAGATCTACATGACCTTGGGCCCAGATCTACATGACCTTGGGCCCAGATCTACATGACCTTTGGCCCATATTCTATGCCTGAGGAGTGTTACTTCCTTCTTCACCAGTAATAATATAGACCTTTTAACAGATGCTTTTTTCCAAAGCGACTTACAGTCACACTGAATACATTTTACGTATGTGTGGCCTCGGGAATCGAACCCCCTTACCTTTGGCATTACAAGCGGCCGTTGTCTAACATGTTCCCACTGTGTGTGTCTCCCGGCAGGTCCAGAGGAGCAGGCAGCTGATGACATCCCCTAGTCCGGTGGGGTCCGCCGAGGGGAAGGTAATGCCAACGGTCAACTTCCAGGTGGTCACCCACACCCAGTCTCTGACCCACAGACAGTCACCTAAAACGCCCCAGAACATCTCAGCCAGCCCCGTGGGAGACCGCCTGGCTAGGCACAGGTAATAATGAGAATCATCATCATCACCATTTATCATAATAATTATTTTATTTCTATAGAATACTTTAAATACACTATGGGCTGGTTTTCCGGACACAGATTAAGCGCACCGCTACACTCTTAGTAAAAAGAGTTCCAAAAGGGTTCCTCAGCTGTCCCCATATGAGAACCCTTTTTTTGTTCCTGGTAGAACCCTTTTGGTTTCCATGTAGAACCAACCCTGTTAGCAGTTGATGTTACTCTTCAATAACATAGACCCCCAAATAAAATTATACAAAGAGGACAAATCATGGATGTTCTGCTAAGAGGTATAGATGTTGATTCTCACCTGTCCTCAGTGATTCTCTCCTCAGTGATTCTCTCTTCAGTGATTCTCTCCTCAGTGATTCTCTTCAGTGATTCTCTTCAGTGATTCTCTCCTCAGTGATTCTCTCCAGTGATTCTCTCCTCAGTGATTCTCTCCTCAGTGATTCTCTTCAGTGATTCTCTTCAGTGATTATCTTCAGTGATTCTCTCCTCAGTGATTCTCTTCAGTGATTCTCTCCTCAGTGATTCTCTTCAGTAATTCTCTCCTCAGTGATTCTCTTCAGTAATTCTCTCCTCAGTGATTCTCTCCTCAGTGATTCTCTCCTCAGTGATTCTCTTCAGTGATTCTCTTCAGTGATTCTCTCCTCAGTGATTCTCTTCAGTGATTCTCTCCTCAGTGATTCTCGCCTCAGTGATTCTCTTCAGTGATTCTCTTCAGTGATTCTCTTCAGTGATTCTCTCCTCAGTGATTCTCTTCAGTGATTCTCTCTCAGTGATTTTCTCTCAGTGATTTTCTCTCAGTGATTTTCTCTCAGTGATTCTCTTCAGTGATTCTCTCTCAGTGATTCTATTCAGTGATTCTCTCCTCAGTGATTCTCGCCTCAGTGATTCTATTCAGTGATTCTCTCCTCAGTGATTCTCTCCTCAGTGATTCTCTTCAGTGATTCTCTTCAGTGATTCTCTCTCAGTGATTCTCTCCTCAGTGATTCTCTCCTCAGTGATTCTCGCCTCAGTGATTCTCTTCAGTGATTCTCTTCAGTGATTCTCTTCAGTGATTCTCTCTCAGTGATTCTCTCTCAGTGATTCTCTCCTCAGTGATTTTCTCTCAGTGATTCTCTCCTCAGTGATTCTCGCCTCAGTGATTCTTTCCTCAGTGATTCTCTCTCAGTGATTCTCTCCTCAGTGATTCTCTCTCAGTGATTCTCTTCAGTGATTCTCTTCAGTGATTCTCTTCAGTGATTCTCTTCAGTGATTCTCTCCAGTGAACAAAGTGACAGCATGTAGTTTTATAACCCAACCCTAGCCTGTGGTTGACCAATTAGAATTCCTTGCAATAAAACTGGGCCAATGGCCAAATAACAAGTATCCTATTTCTTTCTCAATGTATAAACAATTTGGACCAATGAGAACGTGCCAATGTAGCTATGAGTCCCAGACTGAAATTCCTCCCATGTCTCTGACCCATTGATCATTAATCCCCTATTACATAAAAAAAATATATATTTCCAATGATCGTTAGTACTCTATTGACCTCTCATCCTCTGCGTTGTATATTTATCTTCAAAATATTCTTACAACCCTCTGTGGAAAGGGTTCTACATGGAACCCAAAAGGGTTCTAACTGGAACCGAAAGGGTTCTAACTGGAACCAAAAGGGTTCTAACTGGAGGTTCTAACTGGAACCAAAAGGGTTCTACATGGAACCCAAAAGGGTTCTATCTGCAACCAAAAAGGGTTCTTCAAAGGGTTATTCTATGTGGACAGCCGAAGAACCCTTTAAGGTTCTAGATACAGTAGCATCCCTACCGTCATAGCCCTTGTAGCTAAAAAGCTAATTCAATGAACATTCTCCATTGAGCATGCTTTTAAGTCCAAGAAAGCAGCCCTATAAAGTTCAGTTGTCTTTGTTTGTGTCAGTAATCTATTTCCATCTCCTGACGCCACAGGTACCCCCAGATTCTCCCCAAGCCCTCTGCCACGGCGGCCATCACCTTGCGTTCGCCCCCCACCCTGCTCATCACCAACAGCCCCATGAAGACCCACCACGTGATCCAGCCCCAGCTCAGTTCCCACGTCAACGTGGTCAAGATGACCGCCATCTCTCTGGCCCCTAGCAACACTATCAGTACCAGCAGTAACAGTATGGTCCTCAGGCCAGCTTCAGCCTCGGCCGGGGTGGGAACCACCACCACTTTTACCACCATCGCTGCCCTAGAGGAGGTCCAGCAACAGGGACAGAGCCAGGGAGGTCCCCCAGCCCCAGCTACCCCACAGTGTCCTGCAGGACGACCTGGCGCCCCAGCCTCCAACCCTACTCCCACAGTGGCTCCTGAGGCCATCATCACTGACAATAACCCGGGCTCTAACTCAGATAAACGGAGCACCATACAGAAGTCCCCCGGTGGGTCCAAGGGTCCAGAGAGGGCCACTAAGTACCGAGCGTCCAGCGAACCCTCGCTCCTGGTCATATGCTCACCAGGACCTGAAAGAGTGACCGCCAGGACCAAAAGCTACCCTTCTTCTAGTTCCCCTCCCACCTCTGCCACCAATGCAGCGACTATTAGGGTAGAGGCCAAGCAGGACAGCAATAACAACAGCAGCACCGCATCCACCTGTCACCAAGAAAGTCCTTTTTATCTGACTGTTGTGCCCTCGGCCAATCAGAACGCTCCTAACGTCAGCGGAAAGTCCTCCTCGTCCAATGGCTTATCGGCTGTTACCCTATTGTCTTCTATAGACTCCTCCTCCTGTGCGTCAGGTTCTAAGAGTCCCCGGAAGCGAACCGGCCCTGGTCTGGATTCCTCCCACGTGATCCCTGTGAAACGTGTCTTCATCTCCCAGCAACCTTTAGGTGTGACCTTTGACCCCAAACCAGGGATTACCGCCGCCGTCAAGAGGGTCCCAGCCAGACAAGGCACCCCCGCCCGACCAGAGAGCGCCCCATGTCGAGTGACGGTGAAACAACGCCTAGTGCCCACGCAGATCCTGGCGCTGTCAGACTTGCCCGTCACGAACACGGAGATCTCCTCCTCCTCCTCTCAGACTGTCGACGTGAAGCCCCAGTCCTCCTCGTTGCTGCTAGTGAAACGTGAAGACCAGTCCTCTCTAACTCTAAGTCTCAGCACTGTCAGCAGTCACACCAGCAGCACTGAAGCCCCTGGTACGACCACCACCACAGTGACTGAGCAGCAGCAACAGGCCTTACTACAGCAGATCACAGCAGGACCAGTAGGAGCACAGCAACACTCTGAGGCCTCTGTCTCTGCGATGCCAGTAGGAGCACAGCAACACTCTGAGGCCTCTGTTTCTGTGATGCCAGTAGGAGCACAGCAACACTCTGTCTCTGCGATGCCAGTAGGAGCACAGCAACACTCTGTCTCTGCGATGCCAGTAGGAGCACAGCAACACTCTGTCTCTGCGATGCCAGTAGGAGCACAGCAACACTCTGTCTCTGCGATGCCAGTAGGAGCACAGCAACACTCTGTCTCTGTGATGCCAGTAGGAGCACAGCAACACTCTGAGGCCTCTGTCTCTGCGATGCCAGTAGGAGCACAGCAACACTCTGTCTCTGTGATGCCAGTAGGAGCACAGCAACACTCTGAGGCCTCTGTCTCTGCGATGCCAGTAGGAGCACAGCAACACTCTGTCTCTGTGATGCCAGTAGGAGCACAGCAACACTCTGTCTCTGCGATGCCAGTAGGAGCACAGCAACACTCTGAGGCCTCTGTCTCTGCGATGCCAGTAGGAGCACAGCAACACTCTGAGGCCTCTGTCTCTGCGATGGGGAACATGAATTGCACAGTGTTGGAAGAGTCAGCCGCAGGACATCTGGTGGAGCAGCAGAAACAGACCTTCATTCAGACTGTGAGTGTTTATTATGACCCACTATGTGTCAGTCTTTAGTACAGTATATCAGGCTAACTATTTTTCATTTGTGGAGTTTACAAAAGTTTTTTAACCTCCCACAGCCAGTGGAATCGTGTGGCGCGAAATACAAATACCTCAGAAATGCTATAACTTAAATTTCTCAAACATATTACTATTTTACACCATTTTAAAGACAAGACTCTCGTTAATCTAACCACATTGTCCGATTTCAAAAAGGCTTTACAGCGAAAGCAAAACATTAGATTATGTCAGGAGAGTACCCTGCCAAAAATAATCACACAGCCATTTTCAAAGCAAGTATATATGTCACAAAAACCAAAACCACAGCTAAATGCAGCACTAACCTTTGATGATCTTCATCAGATGACACTCCTAGGACATTATGTTATACAATACATGCATGTTTTGTTCAATCAAGTTCATATTTATATCAAAAAACAGCTTTTTACATTAGCATGTGATGTTCAGAACTAGCATACCCACCGAAAACTTACGGTGAATTTACTAAATTACTCATGATTAACGTTCACAAAATACATAACAATTATTTTATAGATACAGAACTCCTTTATGCAATCGCGGTGTCAGATTTTAAAATAGCTTTTCGGCGAAAGCACATTTTGCAATATTCTGAGTACATAGCTCGGCCATCATGGCTAGCTATTTTGACACCCACCAAGTTTGGGGCTCACTAAACTCAGAATTACTATTAGAAAAATTGGCTTACCTTTGCTGTTCTTCGTCAGAATGCACTCCCAGGACTTCTACTTCAACAAAAATTTTGTTTTGGTTCCAAATAATCCATAGTTATGTTCAAATAGCTCCGTTTTGTTTGTGCGTTCAGGTCACTATCCGAAGGGTGACGCGCGAGCGCATTTCGTGACAAAAAAAATCTAAATATTCCATTACTGTACTTAGAAGCATGTCAAACGCTGTTTAAAATCCATTTTTATGCTATTTTTTTTTTCGTAAAATAGCGATAATATTCCAACCGGGCAACGTTGTATTCATTCAAAGGCTGAAAGAAAAAAATTGAGAAGTCTCGTGAACGCGCATCTCAGTCTCACTGTCCCCAGGCTGACCACTTACAAATTCTGCTGCTGTTCTTTGCCCAGAGACAGCAGACACCCCATTCCACTTTCTGGCTGCTTTAGAGAGCCAATGGAAGCCTTAGAAAGTGTCACATTACAGCACAGATGCTGTATTTTCAATAGAGATGCAACAGAAGGACAAGAAATTGTCAGACAGGGCACTTCCTGTATGGAATCTTCTCAGGTTTTGGCCTGCCATATGAGTTCTGTTATACTCACAGACACCATTCAAACAGTTTTAGAAACTTTAGAGTGTTTTATATCCAAATCTACTAATTATATGCATATTCACGTTTCTGGGCAAGAGTAGTAACCAGTTTAAATCGGGTACGTTTTTTATCCGGCCGTGCAAATACTGCCCCCTATCCCAGACAGGTTAAAGCGTCATTCCACAATATTATAACAATTGACCGGACACATTACTTATTAAAATGACATTTGATGTTTTTGAAATCATCCTTGTAGGGTGATAACCAATAAAACATTGTCCCTCCTCCTCTGATTGTCAATAAAGTTCTGTTCTATTTCATTCTATTCTAGATAGCAGCAGACCACACCGAGCATCAGGCCCTGGATTCCACCGACCAACACCAACTCTCCAACGTCATGTCCCAGACCTCAGACTCCTCTGATCAGTTATCTGGTCTTCATCAGGAGATGCTGGACTTTGCCTCCTCATCCTCCCAGCACGGCTCCACCATGGACTACTTCTCCTTTAACGATGATGATATGACCCAGGACAGCATAGTAGAGGAACTGGTTCAGATGGAAGAACAGATGAAGCTGAAGGGCCTCCAGCCGCTGTTCAGTAGCTGTGTGGATAATATCTCTCTCCAGGGCCAGCCTGGGGGCCCCCAGGGGCCCATCCTCAACACTCACCACCAGGGGGATAGCTCTTCTTTCTACCAGTCTGCCCATAGCAGTATTACCCCCATCCAGACCCCCACCCCAACCCCCACCCTGACTCCAACCCCTACCCCCACGGAGATGACTCTCGGCGGGCACAGGCTGACCAGAGAGAGCCCCTACTGCCATCACAGCATGGCCCCTATCACGCCCGTGGAGGTTCCTCTAGGAGGCCGACACACCCCTATAAGCTCTCTGTCTAACTGTTCTAGCGGCATCCCGCCCAGCCCGGTGGAGTGCAGGAACCCGTTTGCCTTCACACCTATCAACTCCAGCATGGCAGGGGGTTACCATGATGCCTCCGTGGTGTCTGTCTCCTCCAGTCCCATCAAGCCCATGCAGAGACCCATGGCCACTCACCCAGATAAGGCTAAACTGGAGTGGATCAACAACCGTTACAACAGTAGTGGTACTGAAGCTATTGGAGGAGTCGGAGCAGGGCCAGGGTCTGGGTTATCCATCTGTAACCACAGCCTTGGTGGACTCCTGCCTAGTTACCAGGATCTAGTGGACGATCACTTCCGTAAGCCTCACGCCTTCGCTGTCCCGGGTCAAAGTGGCCAGTCTTTCCGGGTCCAGTCCAGACATCAGGACGGCAGCCATTTTGGACATCTCGCCCCCATCTCTCCGGTGCAACAGCAGTTGACCAGCGTATCGACCACACCCACCAACACGGCAACCAAACAGGACGAGAGCTTCGCTGTGCCCGCCCCTCTTGACGGCAAGGGTGGAGCCCTGTCATCAGGGGGCGGGACGTTCCGTTGCCGTAGCGTCAGCCCCGCCGTGCGTCAGATGAACTTCAGCGGTACCGACACAAGCACCGGCACTACCACTCGATTGGTTGTCTCGCAGTTTAGTTCCCCCATGACCTCACAGGAAATACTCAGCATCCTGTCCAACAGCCAATCGGTGGGCGGCAACCTCCACAGCGTGGCCCAGCGCAGCCAATCGGTGCCCTTAAACATCATGATGCAGAGCGTTGTGGAGATGCAAGGCATCCAGGGACAGAACCAGAGTAATGCCACTAAGATCACCAATGTCCTCTTGAGTAAGATGGACTCTGACGTGAACGACACTGTGAGGGGCCTGGGCATCAACAACCTCCCTTCCAACTATACCGCCCGCATGAACCTCACCCAGATGCTGGAGACCCAGTCTCAGAGTCAGACTGCCCCTGGGGGCTTCACCGCTGGAGGAGATGGAGGAGGAAGAGGAGGGAACGCCCATCAGTCTCAGCTGCAGGCTGTCAGCTCCAGCCCTGCCTCTTTCGAGCTCCAGCAGCACGGGGGCTACCTCACCAGTACCGGAGGAGGCGGGGGGGAGATGAGCTTCAACCAATCACAATCAGGCCCTGGTGGTGAGGATGTGGACCTGGAGCTACAGCAGATCCAGGAGCTTCAGGAGGCCTCAGGACAGCTCCATCCCCAGCTACTACAAACCCAGGCTAGGCTGCTCCAGAGTCCCCATCCCCAGCTCCACATTCCCCAGGCCCAGCTCCAGAGGGCCCAGCTCCAGAGTGCCCAGCTCCAGAGTCCCCAGCTCCAGAGTCCCCACCCCCAGCTCCAGAGTCCCCAGCTCCAGAGTGCCCAGCTCCAGAGTGCCCAGCTCCAGAGTCCCCAGCTCCAGAGTCCCCAGCTCCAGAGTGCCCAGCTCCAGAGTCCCCAGCTCCAGAGTCCCCACCCCCAGCTCCAGAGTCCCCAGCTCCAGAGTGCCCAGCTCCAGATTCCCCAGCTCCAGAGTCCCCAGCTCCAGAGACCCCAGCTCCAGAGACCCCAGCTCCAGAGTCCCCAGCTCCACATTCCCCAGGCCCAGCTCCAGAGGGCCCAGCTCCAGAGATCCCAGCTCCAGAGTCCCCACCCCCAGCTCCAGAGTCCCCATCCCCAGCTCCAGAGTCCCCAGCTCCAGAGTCCCCACACCCAGCTCCAGAGTCCCCATACCCAGCTCCAGAGTCCCCACACCCAGCTCCAGAGTCCCCACACCCAGCTCCAGAGTCCCCACACCCAGCTCCAGAGTCCCCAACCCCAGCTCCAGAGTCCCCACACCCAGCTCCAGAGACCCCAGCTCCAGATTCCCCAGGCCCAGCTCCAGAGTCCCCACCCCCAGCTCCAGGGTCCCAACACCCAGTTCCAGAGTCCCCACCCCCAGCTCCAGAATCCCCAGCTCCAGATTCCCCAGGCCCAGCTCCAGAGGCCCCAGCTCCAGAGTCCCCATGCCCAGCTCCAGAGTCCCCAGCTCCAGAGTCCCCATGCCCAGCTCCAGAGTCCCCACCCCCAGCTCCAGAGTCCCCAGGCCCAGAGTCCCCAGGCCCAGCTCCAGAGTCCCCACCCCCAGCTCCAGAGTCCCCAGGCCCAGCTCCAGAGTCCCCACCCCCAGCTCCAGAGTCCCCAGGCCCAGCTCCAGAGTCCCCATGCCCAGCTCCAGAGTCCCCAGCTCCAGATTCCCCAGGCCCAGCTCCAGAGTCCCCAGCTCCAGAGTCCCCATGCCCAGCTCCAGAGTCCCCACCCCCAGCTCCAGAGTCCCCACCCCCAGCTCCAGAGTCCCCAGGCCCAGCTCCAGAGTCCCCAGCTCCAGAGTCCCCACCCCCAGCTCCAGAGTCCCCAGGCCCAGCTCCAGATTCCCCAGGCCCAGCTCCAGATTCCCCAGGCCCAGCTCCAGAGTCCCCATGCCCAGCTCCAGATTCCCCAGGCCCAGCTCCAGAGTCCCCATGCCCAGCTCCAGAGTCCCCAGGCCCAGCTCCAGAGTCCCCAGGCCCAGCTCCAGAGTCCCCATGCCCAGCTCCAGAGTCCCCAGGCCCAGCTCCAGAGTCCCCAGCTCCAGAGTCCCCACCCCCAGCTCCAGAGTCCCCAGGCCCAGCTCCAGAGTCCCCACCCCCAGCTCCAGAGTCCCCACCCCCAGCTCCAGAGTCCCCAGGCCCAGCTCCAGAGTCCCCACCCCCAGCTCCAGATTCCCCAGGCCCAGCTCCAGATTCCCCAGGCCCAGCTCCAGATTCCCCAGGCCCAGCTCCAGATTCCCCAGGCCCAGCTCCAGAGTCCCCAGGCCCAGCTCCAGATTCCCCAGGCCCAGCTCCAGAGTCCCCAGGCCCAGCTCCAGAGTCCCCAGGCCCAGGCCGGGTTCCAACTCCTCCAGCCCATCACCACCCAGCAGCAGCAACAACAGGATGAAGAAGACGATGCGCAACAACAGCTAGACTTCAACAACACTGTTAAAGACCTGTTAGGTGACGACGGTCTCAACGTCCACGCTGAAGGCCTCAACCCTAGCTCTCAGCTGGTTGGTCAGGTGGCCTCGGAACTCGACGCCGCTGTGGCGTCCGACTTCACCAACGACATCGGGCTGACCTCCGACCTCTCCAGTAGCATCGCAGACCTGAACACGTTGGACGCCAACCTGCTGTTCGATCCGTCCAATCAGCAGCAAGAACAGTACGAAGACGCCACACTGGAAGAGCTGAAGAACGATCCTCTGTTTCAGCAGATATGTAGTGATACTGTGAACTCCTCGTTCGACTGGCTGGAGAGCAAAGACCAGCCTACTACCGTAGAGATGTTGGGCTAATGTTGCTATTGTGTGTGAACGAATGGAAGCTTATTCCCTAATATAGTTCACTATGGGTCTTTGTCTATTGGCCCTAGTCAGAAGCGGTGTACAATATAGGGACTAGGGTGTCAATTCAGATACAGACTGGCTTAAAAAAAAAAAAATGTATTTTTATGTTTTTTGTTTTTGTATTGTTTTGTCAGGAGAGAAAAAAACTTCTGGACCACTCGGCCGTTTGTCCAGTGAAAAGTGCCGGCCTGGAAATCTCTCCTAATTTTTCTTGTTTTTATATCACTTTTATTGTTAAGATATCTGAATCACAATACATTACCACTTCATTTCACCTTCCTATGAAATCATCAATGAGTACATTTCAAGTGAGTGAAGACGCGGACTGTGAGACGCGGACTGTGAGACGCGGACTGTGAGACGAGGTCAGTGAGACGAGGTCAGTGAGACGCGGACTGTGAGACGCGGTCTCTGAGACGTGGACTGTGAGACGTGGACTGTGAGACGTGGACTGTGAGACGTGGTCTCTGAGACGTGGACTCTGAGACGCGGACTGTGAGACGCGGACTGTGAGACGAGGTCAGTGAGACGTGGTCTGTGAGACGTGGACTGTGAGACGTGGACTGTGAGACGTGGACTGTGAGACGAGGTCAGTGAGACGAGGTCAGTGAGACGTGGTCTCTGAGACGTGGACTGTGAGACGTGGACTGTGAGACGTGGACTCTGAGACGTGGACTGTGAGACGTGGTCTCTGAGACGTGGACAGTGAGACGTGGACTGTGAGACGTCTCTGAGACGTGGACGTGAGACGCGGACTGTGAGACGCGGACTGTGAGACGCGGACTGTGAGACGCGGTCTGTGAGACGCGGACTGTGAGACGTGGTCTCTGAGACGTGGACTGTGAGACGTGGACTGTGAGACGCGGACTGTGAGACGTGAGACGTGGACTGTGAGACGTGGTCTCTGAGACGTGGACTGTGAGACGTGGACTGTGAGACGTGGACTCTGAGACGTGGACTGTGAGACGTGGACTGTGAGACGTGGTCTCTGAGACGTGGACTGTGAGACGCGGACTGTGAGACGCGGACTGTGAGACGTGGACTGTGAGACGTGGTCTCTGAGACGTGGACTCTGAGACGCGGACTGTGAGACGCGGACTGTGAGACGAGGTCAGTGAGACGTGGACTCTGAGACGTGGACTCTGAGACGCGGACTGTGAGACGCGGACTGTGAGACGAGGTCAGTGAGACGTGGACTCTGAGACGTGGACTGTGAGACGTGGACTGTGAGACGTGGACTCTGAGACGCGGACTGTGAGACGTGGACTCTGAGACGCGGACTGTGAGACGTGGACTCTGAGACGTGGACTGTGAGACGTGGACTCTGAGACGTGGACTGTGAGACGTGGACTGTGTCTGAATGCCACCCTAGTGCTCTGATTAAGAGTTCTGCACTATATGCAGTAGGGGTCCATTTCAGTGGCAGACTTGTTATAATGGGGTAGATTTCCCAAGGTACAGTATAATGAACACCATACAGTTAAAACATATCTTCCTATGTTGTGTGTACTCATTCAATAATGCAATAGTTTTATTCAGAAATCATCTAACAAATAGGACATCTGGCACAAAATCACACAATCGCACAATCACAAAATCACACAATCACACAATCACACAATTACACAATCACACAATTACACAATCACACAATCGCACAATCACACAATCACACAATCACACAATTACACAATCACACAATCACACAATTACACAATCACACAATCACACAATTACACAATCACACAATTACACAATCACAAAATCACACAATTACACAATCACAAAATCACACAATCACAAAATCACAAAATCACACAATCACAAAATCACACAATCACAAAATCGCACAATCACACAATCACACATGTTTGCTGTAGGATGTAGTATCCTGTTTTAGTGTGTTTCAAAAGTGAATCCAAACAGAAAAATACAACATTAGAAGGCAACTTAATAACATGCACATGACATTTTAGCAGTAAATTTGCCTACCATGTCCGAATACTAAACGGGTAGCATCCAGAAGCTACCAGGTGCTGAATTTAAGACATCTCTATCATGCATCATATTGATACCAAATCAATGGCATACTGGTTCATATCTGAACAGTTTAAATGTCAAAATCTATTTATACTACTTGTACTGTTCAATTAGGAAGAGATGAGAGGAATTTTGAAGATGAGGAAGATGAGCTGGATTCGCTAGTACTGGTAGTCTTATCTGGTGAAGAACCAATATGACACTCCTAGGAAGGGAAGCAACAACAAACATGGCTGCCTTATTACGCCATCTCTACAGACAGACTGTATATAATACTATTCAGTAGTACATAGAATCTAGAACCGATTCTATAATTCTAGAACCGATTCTATTATTCCAGAACCATCCAGAGCTTCACCATTCATATCAAGGCAGCTGATTAAACTCTGATAATGTTTTCAATACTTTTTCTTATGATTCTCTTTTTATTTGCAGTGTCACTTGAGGCATCGATACTGTATAAAAACAAAGCACATGCTGTGTGCCCTTATCATCAGCTGTAGATGGAGAATAATGTTGACACAGGCATACGTTTCAGTGGCCAGAGGGTAACTCCCAGGGTTGAACAAAATATTTTACAACTGTGTCCTAAATGGAACCCTATTCCCTATGTAGTGCGCTACTTTTGACCAGAGCCCTATAGAACCCTATTCCCGATATATAGTGCACTACTTTAGACCAGAGCCCTATAGAACCCTATTCCCTATATATAGTGCACTACTTTAGACCAGAGCCCTATAGAACCCTATTCCCTCTATAGTGCACTACTTTAGACCAGGGCCCTATAGAACCCTATTCCCTATATATAGTGCACTACTTTAGACCAGAGCCCTATAGAACCCTATTCCCTATATATAGTGCACTACTTTAGACCAGAGCCCTATAGAACCCTATTCCCTATATATAGTGCACTACTTTAGACCAGAGCCCTATAGAACCCTATTCCCTATATATAGTGTACTACTTTTGACCAGAGCCCTATAGAACCCTATTCCCTATATATAGTGCACTACTTTAGACCAGGGCCCTATAGAACCCTATTCCCATATAGTGCACTACTTTAGACCAGGGCCCTATAGAACCCTATTCCCTCTATAGTGCACTACTTTAGACCAGGGCCCTATAGAACCCTATTCCCTATATATAGTGCACTACTTTAGACCAGAGCCCTATAGAACCCTATTCCCTATATAGTGCACTACTTTAGACCAGGGCCCTATAGAACCCTATTCCCTCTATAGTGCACTACTTTAGACCAGAGCCCTATAGAACCCTATTCCCTCTATAGTGCACTACTTTAGACCAGAGCCCTATAGAACCCTATTCCCTCTATAGTGCACTACTTTAGACCAGGGCCCATAGAGCTCTGTATAGGGAACAGGGTACCATCTGAGATGCATCCTATATAAATGGTATGGTGATGGTTAAATATGAAGGCAACACAGAGGCTGCATAGATACCGTAGCTGTAAGATTTGGTTTTCTGATTTTGATGATGTAGTTACGAGGTTTGGTTATTGTCTTTCTGGAGATCCAGCCTTATTTCCATACCAAAGAAGAGCTGTTGTTTAAATGAACATAATTTTTACGTTAGAAGAAGTTATATGAGGTTGTATAAGACGTTGTTATACATGGGATTTAAAACCATCCATGTTATCAGTGAAGAGAAAACAAACATAACTGGGGTCTACGTCCCAATTGGCACTCCATTCCCTTTATAGTGGGGGGTTCCATAGGGCTCTGGTCTAAAGTAGTGCACTATATAGGGAATAGGGTTCTATAGGGCTCTGGTCTAAAGTAGTGCACTATATAGGGAATAGGGTTCTATAGGGCTCTGGTCTAAAGTAGTACACTATATAGGGAATAGGGTTCTATAGGGCTCTGGTCTAAAGTAGTACACTATATAGGGAATAGGGTTCTATAGGGCTCTGGTCTAAAGTAGTACACTATATAGGGAATAGGGTTCTATAGGGCCCTGGTCTAAAGTAGTACACTATATAGGGAATAGGGTTCTATAGGGCTCTGGTCTAAAGTAGTGCACTATATAGGGAATAGGGTTCTATAGGGCTCTGGTCTAAAGTAGTGCACTATATAGGGAATAGGGTTCTATAGGGCTCTGGTCTAAAGTAGTGCACTATATAGGGAATAGGGTTCTATAGGGCTCTGGTCTAAAGTAGTGCACTATATAGGGAATAGGGTTCTATAGGGCTCTGGTCTAAAGTAGTGCACTATATAGGGAATAGGGTTCTATAGCGCTCTGGTCTAAAGTAGTGCACTATATATAGGGAATAGGGTTCTATAGGGCTCTGGTCTAAAGTAGTGCACTATATAGCCCAGTGTGACCCAACTCCGGTCCTCCAGCACTCCCAACATCAACACACTGTTATTGTAGCCCAGGACAAAAATCACCTAATTCTACTTGTCAAGTGGCTTGATGATTAGTTGACAAGTAGAATCAGGTGTGCTTGTCCGGGGGCCACAATAAAAAGATGTAATGGCGGGGATACTGGAGGACCGCAGTTGAGAACCACTGATTATAGAATGCCATTTGGGACGCACACGTGTAAAAGACGAAAAGCTGCAAAAAAAATCTATGTAAAGTATGTAAATGGCTGAGGTCCTTGTTGTTGCTTAGGCAACGCTTGGCCAGAGAGCATGTTGTTGAAACATTCACTGCTAGCCAGCCAGTTACAGTGCCTTCGGAATGTATTCAGACCTCTTTACTTTTTCCACATTTTGTTACATTACAGCCTTATTCTAAAATTGATTTTTTTTTTAAAACACATCCACAGCAATCTACACACAATACTCCATAATGACATCACAATACTCCATAATGACATCACAATACCCCATAATGACATTACAATGTCATCACAATACTCCATAATGACATCACAATACCCCATAATGACATCACAATGCCCCATAATGACATCACAATACCACATAATGGCAACGCGAAAACAGGTTTAAAAATGTTTTTGCAAGTATTTACCTAAGTATTCAGACCCTCGAAGTTGCTCAACAACCGGGAGACTATTCAGGATTGAGGGAAAGATGAACGGAGAAAAGTATAGAGAGATCATTGGTGAAACCTTCTCCAGAGCGCTCAAGACCTCAGACTGGGGAAAAGGTTCACCTTCCAACACAACGCAGGAGTGGCTTCGGGACAAGTCTCAATGTCCTTGAGTGACCCATCCAGAGCCCGGACTTGAACCCGATCGAACATCTCTGGAGAGACCTGAAAATAGCTGTGCAGCAACGCTCCCCATCCAACCTGACAGAGCTTGAGAGACTCTGCAGAGAACAATGGGAGAAAATCCCCAAATACAGGTGTGCTAAGCTTGTAGCGTCATACCCAAGAAGACTCGAGGCTGTGATCGCTGCCAAAGGTGCTTCAACAAAGTACTGAGTAAAGGGTCTGAATACTTATGTAAATGTGATATTTCAGTTTTTTAATTTTGTATAAATTAGCAAACATTTCAACAACAAAAAACTTGTTTTTGCTTTGTCATTATGGGGTATTGTGTGTAGATTGATGAGGGGGATGGAAAAAAACAATTTAATACATTTTTGAATAAATCTGTAACGTAAAACAAAATGTAAAAAGAAAGTCAAGGTTTTCTGAAAACTTTCCCGAATGCAATTTATAACAGTAGGATGATTTGCTTGAATTTTGGCTATTGTTGTAAAAAAAGAGTCCTAATCAAACTAAAGCTTCACATTCATTTGTAAATAAAATAGATACATAGAAATGCGTTTTATCACGATGAAAAAGGGCACCACTACTATATTATGTCCATCATTTCTAGTTAATAAAATCTATGTTCCATTTGAGAGAGAGAGAGAGAGAAAAAAAAATTTGAAAGCTCTAAAAAAAACAGATCTATAATTGTGAAGATAATGGGCAAGCTGTTGTGTGTTGGAATTTCTGGCTCATCGATGTATTTGTAAAAGTAATTCTGTCCGTTTGGTCTTTGGTTTGCTGCTGTGTACTTGATTTTTTTATTTTTATAATAATTAATTATAATAATTATAATAATAGGTCTCTGATGTGTGCTTTGAAAGAGAACAATCGCATTGGTTTTATTGACAAGAACGAAACAGAAGAGTGGTGGCATGAAATATTTGCCCGGTTGCAGACATTTCTGTGATGTCATCCGATTCTATAGGCGTTGTGCTCAGAACCTTTTTTAAGCGGAAACACTGGAAAGACATGTCAATGAGGAAAGGAAAGACATGTCAATGAGGAAAGGAAAGACATGTCTGTGAGGAAAGGAAAGACATGTCAATGAGGAAACATGTCTATGAGGAAAGGAAAGACATGTCAATGAGGAAAGGAAAGACATGTCTGTGAGGAAAGGAAAGACATGTCTATGAGGAAAGGAAAGACATGTCAGTGAGGAAAGGAAAGACATGTCTATGAGGAAAGGAAAGACATGTCAGTGAGGAAACATGTCTATGAGGAAAGGAAAGACATGTCAATGAGGAAAGGAAAGACATGTCTGTGAGGAAAGGAAAGACATGTCAATGAGGAAAGGAAAGACATGTCTGTGAGGAAAGGAAAGACATGTCAATGAGGAAACATGTCTATGAGGAAAGGAAAGACATGTCAATGAGGAAAGGAAAGACATGTCTGTGAGGAAAGGAAAGACATGTCTATGAGGAAAGGAAAGACATGTCAGTGAGGAAAGGAAAGACATGTCAATGAGGAAAGGAAAGACATGTCTATGAGGAAAGGAAAGACATGTCTATGAGGAAAGGAAAGACATGTCTGTGAGGAAAGGAAAGACATGTCAGTGAGGAAAGGAAAGACATGTCTATGAGGAAAGGAAAGATGTCTATGAGGAAAGGAAAGACATGTCTATGAGGAAAGGAAAGACATGTCTATGAGGAAAGGAAAGACGTCTATGAGGAAAGGAAAGACATGTCTATGAGGAAAGGAAAGACATGTCAATGAGGAAAGGAAAGACATGTCTATGAGGAAAGGAAAGATGTCTATGAGGAAAGGAAAGACACGTCTATGAGGAAAGGAAAGACATGTCTATGAGGAAAGGAAAGACGTCTATGAGGAAAGGAAAGACATGTCTATGAGGAAAGGAAAGACATGTCTGTGAGGAAAGGAAAGACATGTCTATGAGGAAAGGAAAGACATGTCTGTGAGGAAAGGAAAGACATGTCTATGAGGAAAGGAAAGACGTCTATGAGGAAAGGAAAGACATGTCTATGAGGAAAGGAAAGACATGTCAATGAGGAAAGGAAAGACATGTCTATGAGGAAAGGAAAGACATGTCTGTGAGGAAAGGAAAGACATGTCTGTGAGGAAAGGAAAGACATGTCTATGAGGAAAGGAAAGACGTCTATGAGGAAAGGAAAGACATGTCTATGAGGAAAGGAAAGACATGTCAATGAGGAAAGGAAAGACATGTCTATGAGGAAAGGAAAGACGTCTATGAGGAAAGGAAAGACATGTCTATGAGGAAAGGAAAGACATGTCAATGAGGAAAGGAAAGACATGTCTATGAGGAAAGGAAAGATGTCTATGAGGAAAGGAAAGACATGTCTATGAGGAAAGGAAAGACATGTCTATGAGGAAAGGAAAGACGTCTATGAGGAAAGGAAAGACATGTCTATGAGGAAAGGAAAGACATGTCTGTGAGGAAAGGAAAGACATGTCTGTGAGGAAAGGAAAGACATGTCTATGAGGAAAGGAAAGACATGTCTGTGAGGAAAGGAAAGACATGTCTGTGAGGAAAGGAAAGACATGTCTATGAGGAAAGGAAAGACATGTCTATGAGGAAAGGAAAGACATGTCTATGAGGAAAGGAAAGACATGTCAATGAGGAAAGGAAAGACATGTCTGTGAGGAAAGGAAAGACATGTCTATGAGGAAAGATGTCTATGAGGAAAGGAAAGACATGTCTATGAGGAAAGGAAAGACATGTCTGTGAGGAAAGATGTCGATGAGGTTCCCTGTTTTCAACAGACAAACTTTGTAGGTTCTCTTTTATTTCACTACATGTTTATGATATGAAACATAGCTTTGTCACATAAACCTTATAATGGACAAATGTAACGATGGAATGACGAACGAAGGCCCGTAGCAACAACAACAACAAAAACAGAAAATACACAAAAATATTTTTCATGATCTAAGGTAAGAAAGAAAGTAAACATTTTAAGAATTGTCATGTAAAAAAATGACTCTACTATAAAATTGTCTTGTAGCAAATATGTGCATTAATAATAATAATAATAATCTCAGTGAGATTTAATCATTCTCATCCACGAGAATATCATCTAAGTTTTGAGGGAAAATGTCCTCAATGTCCTTAAAACCCTTTTAAAAACCGACATGCTTCGTTATGCTGATGAATGACTGTAATGCGTAGGCGTACATGTGTTGATCATTTTACTACTTCGTATTCTTAAGTGCTTACTGAAATGGCACCCTGTTCTCTCTATAGTGCACTACTTTTGACCAGACCAGATCAGTAGTAGTGCACTATACAGGGAATAGGGTGCCATTTCGGACGCACGTTCAGTAAGGTAACCACTGTCTGTTATGGTAAGGGCGGCTTCTGTGTACCTGACTGGCAGTGCTACTGTAGTTAATTACAGTAAAGTTGGGCAGGTTCTGTGTACCTGACTGGCAGTGCTACTGTAGTTAATTACAGTAAAGTTGGGCAGGTTCTGTGTACCTGACTGGCAGTGCTACTGTAGTTAATTACAGTAAAGTTGGACAGGTTCTGTGTACCTGACTGGCAGTGCTACTGTAGTTAATTACAGTAAAGTTGGGCAGGTTCTGTGTACCTGACTGGCAGTGCTACTGTAGTTAATTACAGTAAAGTTGGGCAGGTTCTGTGTACCTGACTGGCAGTGCTACTGTAGTTAATTACAGTAAAGTTGGGCAGGTTCTGTGTACCTGACTGGCAGTGCTACTGTAGTTAATTACAGTAAAGTTGGGCAGGTTCTGTGTACCTGACTGGCAGTGCTACTGTAGTTAATTACAGTAAAGTTGGGCAGGTTCTGTGTACCTGACTGGCAGTGCTACTGTAGTTAATTACAGTAAGTTGGGCAGGTTCTGTGTACCTGACTGGCAGTGCTACTGTAGTTAATTACAGTAAAGTTGGGCAGGTTCTGTGTACCTGACTGGCAGTGCTACTGTAGTTAATTACAGTAAAGTTGGGCAGGTTCTGTGTACCTGACTGGCAATGCTACTGTAGTTAACTTAATTAAAGTAAGTTACATTACTTTACATTGTGGGCTGTTTACTTAATATAAGTTAAGATAATTCTCTGTGTTTCATTAATGACTGACTGTTATTTTTGCATACTTTTTTTTTAAATTTTGCATTTGTAAAGAAAGAAGTTGTTAACAAAAATGTATTGATTTTTGGCATTATACGATAAGGCACTGATATTTGAATTGAATCTTTGAATGAAGTACACGAGTTCCAACTCTAGAATTAGAATGAATTGTTATGATTCTAAGGTTCCATCTAGCAGTGACTCGTTGTGAGTTCCGACTGACCCTGAGCCAATACCAACTCAGTTTGACTCTTATCTATCCAGTTCATTCCTACAAGTAGAAGAAGCTCCCTCCCTCTGTTGTTGTCTGGTGTACTGTGTCATATGTACAGTAGCTTGTTAATATGGCAAAACAAAAGCGTTTAATGTTTCTTTTTCAATGGAAAGTGCTCACTGCTGAGAATTTTTAAAGTGGTTTTAAAAGCCAATAAACTTTTTTTATAGAATGTTGCTCTTCATCGTGTTTGCTTCATTTTTTAAAATGGCAACGTTTGTAACGGGCGTCGTATAGAGGGGACCAAGGCACAGCGTGTTGAGTGCTCATATTGTATTTTAATGGGAATCGAACACTTAAGACAAATAAACAAAAAAAAACGACAGCCAACAGTCCTGTCAGGTTACACAAACGAAACAGAAAACAAATACCCACGAAAACCAAGTGGGAAAATGGCTGCCTAAGTATGGCCTCCAATCAGAGACAACGATAGACAGCTGCCTCTGATTGGAAACCATACCCGGCCAAAACATAGAAACACAAAACATAGAATGCCCTCCCACCTATCACACTCTGACCTAACTAAACAGAGAAAAAAAAACAGCTCTCTTAGGTCAGGGCGTGACAACGTTGAAGTACACAGATCCACTGTATTCTATTTCAAACGCATAGTTATAGTACTGATGAAATACCGGCCTCAAGTGATAACACTATTGATGATCGCCTACTGAGAAGGTTCTATGTGTCCACTATGATGAACTGAAACTTAACAGAAATACCTTATATTTTTTGTAATGAGTTTTATCCGAAGTTTTAAACATTTCTCCCACTTTCTTTATACAATGTATTTGTAAAGTATTCAGACCCCTTGGCGTTTTCCACATTTTGTTACGTTACAGACTTATTTTGAAATTGATTAAATCGTTTCCCCCCCCCCCTCATCAATCTACACACACTACCCCATAATGACAAAGTAAAAACACATTTTTAGAAATTTGGGCAAATTTATAAAAAAAAAAAAAAAAATGAATTATCACATTTACTTAAGTATTCAAACCTTTTACTCAGTACTTTGTTGAAGCACCTTTGGCAGTGATTACAGCCTTGAGTCTTCTTGGGTATGATGCTACAAGCTTGGCACATCTGTATTTGGGGAGTTTCTCCCATTCTTCTCTGCAGATCCTCTCATGCTCTGTCAGGTTGGATGGGGAGCGTCGCTGCACAGCTATTTTCAGGTCTCCAGAGATGTTCGGTTGGGTTCAAGTCCGGGCTCTGGCTGGGCCACTAAAGGACATTCAGAGACTTGTCCCGAAGCCACTCCTGCATTGTCTTGTCTGTGTGCTTAGGGTCGTTGTCCTGTTGGAAGGTGAACCTTCGCCCCAGTCTGAGGTCCTGAGCTCTCTGGAGCAGATTTTCATCAAGGATCTCTCTGTACTTTGCTCCTTCCATCTTTCCCTTGATCCTGAACAGTCTCCCAGTCCCTGCCGCTGAAAAACATCCCCACAGCATGATGCTGCCACCACTATGCTTCACCGTAGGGATGGTGCCAGGTTTCCTCCAGACGTGACGCTTGGCATTCAGGTCAAATAGTTCAATCTTGGTTTCATCAGACCAGAGAATCTTGTTTCTCATGGTCTGAGACTCCAAGCGGGCTGTCATGTGCCTTTTACTGAGGAATGTCTTCTGTCTGGGGAAAAATTATTTAATCAATTTTAGAATAAGGCTGTAACGTAACAAAATGTGGAAAATATCAAGGGGTCTGAGTACTTTCCGAACGCACTGTAGATGTTTTATCCGAATGTTCTTTTGCGTTGACAATATGGCAGAGCTGGGGGTCAACCTCAAGCACCTACGCCTAAAAAGGGGGAGAGGTCAAGGGTCAAGTCAGCCCATTGGATGGTTCCTGGGGTAACTGTGACCTCGCCCAGCCTGACCCCTGAGAGACTCTTGACCCTGAGAGTGAGGAGAGTTAGGAGCCTTGTCACTGTGCTGTGCCTCCACACAGTGACAGTGTTGTTCAAGCAGTATGTATTCCAATCGATGACATAGAGCAATATAGAACACACGCCCTTAGCTGAGATGCTGACTAAAGGAAAATAAACTATACACATGAAGAAAAAAGTTGCACACTCATCTCTCCTTGCTCTCGATATTGGTCAATTCTATATGAATTCCACACAGTGCCATTGTCACGTCCTGACCAGTAAAGGGGTTATTTGTTCTTGTAGTTTGGTCAGGACGTGGCAGGGGGTATTTGTTTTATGTGGTTCAGGGTGTGTTTGTGTATGTGTTCATGTAGAGGGGGTATTTGGTTTATATGGTTCGGGGTGGTTATGTATGTAGAGGGGTATTTCATTTATTAGTCCAGGGTTTTGGTTGTTGTTCTATGTTAGTTTATTTCTATGTTCTGTCTAGGCGTTTGTATTTCTATGTTTTGGTAATGGGGATCGGTGCCTTCAATTGGAGGCAGCTGTCTATCGTTGCCTCTGATTGAAGGTCCTATATTTAGGAGTGTGTTTTGTCATGGGATTTTGTGGGAGATTGTTGCTGTGTATAGCTTTGTGCCGGCCTTGTTCCTTGTCGGCGTGGTTTTTTGTATACGTGTTTTGGTTTTCCTTCTTTGTCCGTAAATAAAAGAAGATGAGTATACATTTTCCCGCTGCGTTTTGGTCTAAACCCTACGACAGCCATTTAGCAGTGATGGGGAGTAGTGAACTACATAAAGTTCAACTAGTAATTAAACTATGTTTTGATGTAGCTTGGTGGTAGTTGAACTGAATTCAAATCTAGGTCGTGTTTTCAGTAGTTAATAAACATTTTTTTTACCATGTAGCGGTGTAGCTAACTACTGGAACTACACACTACTGTTTTACCATGTAGCGGTGTAGCTAACTACTGTAACTACACACTACTGTTTTACCATGTAGCGGTGTAGCTAACTACTGGATCTACACACTACTGTTTTACCATGTAGCGGTGTAGCTAACTACTGGAACTACACACTACTGTTTTACCATGTAGCGGTGTAGCTAACTCCTTTAACTACACTCTACTGTTTTACCATGTAGCGGTGTAACTAACTACTGGAACTACACACTACTGTTTTACCATGTAGCGGTGTAGCTAACTACTGGATCTACACACTACTGTTTTACCATGTAGCGGTGTAGCTAACTACTGGAACTATACTGTTTTACCATGTAGCAGTGTAGCTAACTACTGGAACTACACTCTACTGTTTTACCATGTAGCAGTGTAGCTAACTACTGGAACTACACGCTACTGTTTTACCATGTAGCGGTGTAACTAACTACTGGAACTACACACTACTGTTTTACCATATAGCAGTGTAGCTAACTACTGGAACTACACTCTACTGTTTTACCATGTAGCGGTGTAGCTAACTACTGGAACTACACACCACTGTTTTACCATGTAGCGGTGTAGCTAACTACTGGAACTACACACTACTGTTTTACCATGTAGCGGTGTAGCTAACTACTGGAACTATAATGTTTTACCATGTAGCGGTGTAGCTAACTACTGGAACTATACTGTTTTACCATGTAGCGGTGTAGCTAACTACTGGAACTACACACCACTGTTTTACCATGTAGCGGTGTAACTAACTACTGGAACTACACGCTACTGTTTTACCATGTAGCGGTGTAACTAACTACTGGAACTACACACTACTGTTTTACCATGTAGCGGTGTAGCTAACTACTGGAACTATACTGTTTTACCATGTAGTAGTGTAGCTAACTACTGGAACTACACTCTACTGTTTTACCATGTAGCATTGTAGCTAACTACTGGAACTATACTGTTTTACCATGTAGCGGTGTAGCTAACTACTGGAACTACACTCTACTGTTTTACCATGTAGCGGTGTAGCTAACTACTGGAACTACACACTACTGTTTTACCATGTAGCGGTGTAGCTAACTACTGGAACTATACTGTTTTACCATGTAGCGGTGTAGCTAACTACTGGAACTATACTGTTTTACCATGTAGCGGTGTAGCTAACTACGCGGATGTAGATTATGGCAGCCCCCCCGCATCTCTCTGATTTAGAGGGGTTTAAATGCGTTAGACACATTTCAGCTGAATACATTCAGTTGGACAACTAACTAGGTATCCTCCTTTCCATTCCCTTTCTCTAATAGGCTAAATTACACATTCTGTTAACATCTGACTCCAGATCTGTTCTTGCAATTTGTATTCTATGACATTTCAGATTGAGATATGATACTTTTTCACAAATTACACATTCTGTTAACATCTGACTCCAGATCTGTTCTTGCATTTTGTATTCTATGACATTTCAGATTGAGATATGATACTTTTTCACAAAGTAGTTTGGATTTAGTAAACTACTTTATCAAAGTAACTTTAGTTAAGTAAACTATATTTTTCTTAAGGGTAGCTTTAGTGTAGCTTAAATTCTTCTGGTGTGAGGTAATGGGTAACGTAGTAAACTATATTTTCAGAGTGTTTTACCCCCAACACTGCCATAAGTGGCCAGATTTGAACAGGGAATGAATGATACAATACTATAAACAGATATATAAACAGCAGCTCAGTATTGGGCCTGTGTGAGTTACAGCACCTTTAGGTCTATATGATTTTACCAGGGACTGTACAGGCTGGTGGAGAGGGCAGGTACTCTACAAATGAGGATCATGATAACAGATGTAGTCTAACAACACACACACGTACAGGGTGGTGGAGAGGGCAGGTACTCCTTTTTGAATATGAAAAAAAAAAAAAAATACCCCTTTAACTGTTTCTACACAGCATTAAAACATCAAGTAAAGGGGAGATGTTGAGGTTCTGATTCAATAACCAATAACAGATGGCCTGTACTGATTTCATCTGCATTACGAAACCTTTAAATGAAACAGAGCATATTTGTAAATGAATGAATACTAAAGAGATTATCGGACGTTAGCGTTATCCTGACCATTGGTCTTGAACTTTGACTGAAATGGGGCAGATATGATTAAATCAATCTAATCAATCTCTCTAATCAATATATAATTACACTGCACACTCCACTCTCATTATGACAGGGTGTTTAAGACCATATTGAAACTTTCCTTTACTGACAGTTGAAGCTCACAAGCAACCTTAATGATGCATTTTATCTAGGCCAACATTTCATATACACTGAACAAAAATATATAAACGCAGCGTGCAACATTTTCAACGATTTTACTGAGTTACATGTCATATAAGGAAATCAGTCAATTGAAATATATTCATTAGGCCCTAAATCTATGGATTTCACATGACTGGGAATACAGATATGCATCTGTTGGTCACAGATACCTTAAAAAAATAAAAATAAGGGCGTGGATCAGAAAACCAGTCAGTATCTGGTGTGACCACCATTTGCCTCTTGCAGCTCGACACATCTCCTTTAGAGCGTTGGGCCAGTAAGGTTGCTGGACCGAAAGGTTGCTGGATCAAATCTCCGAGCTGACAAGGTAAAAATCTGTCGTTCTTCCCCTGATCAAGGCAGTTAACCCACTGTTTTTGTTCTTAACTAGTTAAATAAAGGTTATATTTAAAGGCTGTTGATTGTGACCTGTGGAATGTCGTCCCACTCTTCTTTAATGGCTGTGCAAAGTTTCTGGATATTGGCAGGAACTGGAACACGCTGTCCTACACGTCAATCCAGAGCATCCCAAACATGCTCAACGGGTGACATGTCTGGTGAGTATGCAGGCCATGGAAGAACTGGGACATTTTCAGCTTCCAGAAATTGTGTACAAATCCTTGAGAAATGTAAACTACATTATCATGCTGAAACATAAGGTGATGGCAGCAGATGAATGGCATGACAATGGACCTCAGGATCTCATCACAGTATCTCTGTCCATTCAAATTGCCATCGTCGGTTACAACTACCAACTGCAGTAAGGTCAAGGCCCTGGTGAGGACAACGAGCACGCAGATGAGCTTCCCTGAGACGGTTTCTGACTGTTTGTGCAGAATTCTTTGGGTTCAGTAAACCCACAGTTTCATCAGGTGTCTGGGTGGCTGGTCTCAGACGATCGATCCCGCAGGTGAAGAAGCCAGATATGGAGGTCCTGGGCTGGTGTGCTTACATGTGGTCTGTGGTTGTGACGCCAGTTAGACGTACTGACAAATTCTCTAATATTACGTTGGAGGTGGCTTATGGTAGAGAAATTAACATTACATTTTCTGGCAACAGCTCTGAAAACAGCTTCTGGCAACATTTTCTGGCAACAGCAATAAGCATGCCAATAGCATGCTCCCTCAAAACATGAGACATATGTAGCATTGTGTGACAAAAATGCACATTTTAGAGTGGCATTTTATTGTCCCCAGCACAAGGTGCACCTGTGTAATGATCATGCTGTTTAATCAGCTTCTTTATATGCCATACCTGTCAGGTGGATGGGATTATCTTGGCAAAGGAGACATTTTATTTTACCTTTATTTTACTAGGCAAGTCAGTTAAGAACAAATTCTTATTTTCAATGACGGCCTAGGAACAGTGGGTTAACTGCCTTGTTCAGGGGCAGAATGACAGATTTGTACCTTGTCAGCTAGGGGATTCAAACTTGCAACCTTTCAGTTACTAGTCCAACACTCTAACCATTAGGCTACACTGCCACCCCACTAACAGGGGTCTAACCACATTTGTGCCCGAAAGGTTAGAGAAAAAAAGATTTTAGCGTCTATGGGAAATATCTGGGATATTTTATTTCAGCTCATGAAACATGGGACCAACACTTTTACATGTTGCGTCTATATTTCTGTTCAGTAATAATTGGGTCACTGGATCACTGGATAGCATCAACGTTGTTCCCATGTCATTTCAAAAAAAGACATTTATTGTCATGACGATGTTGAATGAACGTGGAAAACTGATTGTATTTGAAATAAGTAATTCACGTAAGAGAATTACTTATTTTCTTTCGCCCAACTTTTAACCTAAATCAACTTTTATCCTAAATCAACTTTTAACCTAAATCAACTTTTATCCTAAATCAACTTTTAACCCAAATCCACTTTAACCTAAATCCAATTATGTGGTGACATTTTTTGGGGATTTTCACGTTGAATCTGTGCCCAGTGGGTAGCTTTTGCAAATGTTTGTAGTGAAAATAAAAAAATAAAAAAATAAAATAAAAAATAAAAATATTTTTATTAATTCTACTATATCCTAACGTGACACAATCGCTCGGTTTTCTGTCCTAACGTTTAATTTGCATAGAGAGGATATTTCTTGTAACTAGGCAGGCTATAGCTTTTATTGCAATGATATGGTTAAAAGGGGACAAAACAAATAAATAAACCAATGAATAAAGTATTTTTCTCAAGTGTAAAGTGAGACAAAATGTCCAGATTTAATCTTTGCCTATGTAGAGAGTAGAGAGAAAAAGAGATTGGATATTTTTTTAGCTGACCACAGCACAGCTGATTTCATCCTCACAGCTGGAGCCTATTGTGTGGTCATTGAATGAGGGTGGAGGGATGAAAGGGTTTAAGGGGATAGGAGGGAGGAGGGTCCTTGGCAAATGTCATAGCCACTCCAGGTCCATGGTGGCCGGTTGGATCAACAGCTGAATTAATTTAGGAAGCCAGCTGACTGGCTACCACCGTCAATATCTCCTCATAATTACCAAGTTCTATGGTCAAACAGAGCAGAGCTGTTTCATATAGGGACCTGATCAGCAGGGTTTTTTTTTATCAACACATTGGTCTTTGGTAACTGCTTGCTAAACCCATAAACCACATCTAACAAATATATGGTGATACCAGCAATTATTGTATATCATATGGTGCAGCATTGGGAAACGTCCAACTACACGCACCAAGTCTATTTCTATGGGCACAAGTAGGGCTGTTGCGGTGAACGTATTTCAGCCACACTGACGGTCACAAGTCATGAAGCCAGTCAAATTCCATGTGACCATTTAGTCATGGTAATTAGATCTTCTCCAAGCTCTGATGCCATCAGCAGCATCAGAACTTGGAGAAGCCTAATTACCATGACTAATGTCATCGAAAATCTAATCAAACTCTTCATGAGAGCCCATGAGCTCGTGTTGCGCAACATTTCTATAGGCTATGCAATTGTGGGAGAAAACAGAGTGATGGCCTCTACTAAAAAGAGGAGGATCCCATCAGCTTTCTATAGGCTAGGCCTACTATATTTATTTATCAACTTTCCTAATATTAAGCACATTGCTTCTCTTTACAACAGGAGTATAGCCTATCTTCCTGGCTGGCAAGAAAATAAAGACAAGATTAAATCAATAATAGTGTGATGGGTGACAATATTAGCCTATCACTCGTGAATGATGCACAGCATAAGAAACGTCCTTTTTTTGGAGACTTTTGGAGAATTTTGGTTTGTCATTATGGGGTATTGTGATGTCATTATGGGGTATTGTGATGTCATTATGGGGTATTGTGTGTAGATTGATAAGGAAAAAAACTATTCAATCTGTTTTAGAATAAGGCTGTAACCAGGGGCGAAAATCTGATATCAACTTTGGAGGGGACAATTACATTAAATTTTCTCAAGAGCAATTCCTGAGGGGGACACCAAAAGTAGTGCTGTAACACATAGCCTACATTGTAATATGGTAAATGTATATTGAGGAACCAAAGAAATAAGGTGTTTGCCGTACTCCTAACTACCGGTACCCAAAACTACACAACTAATCACAACAGCAATACCATTGCCTTTAACAAATCTTAGTTCAGTCACCAGTTTAAGTTGAGAGTGGGGGTATCCATGGCATTTTCCAATTATGTTCCTATTTTACAAGTCAAATTTTTTTAGAACCTTTCATAATGTTGCCAAACAAAGACTCAACAAACTTACCTGAGATTCCCTGTCACTGCCAGTCTGTCCCTGTATATCTGTCCCCAACTCTGCTGTCTGTGTGCCATCTGTTGCCTGCTCTGCCTAATGACATCATTGTGAAACATTTCCATTAGAATTTAATTTCTTTCTTATGAACATTTTATCAACTAGTCTTTGAGATATTAGGCTACTAGGGTTCTTACTATGCGTTTTGGTGTACTGAAAAATACTCTGATGTCTGTCTTTTATTTTTCTGCCATTTTTCTACCTGGCTGGCTGGCTGGCTACACACACACACAGTGTGTAGGTTATTTACAGTAGGAGATGGGCTTCTATCATCTTATCTTTTATCATTCTATTTGGGCTTCGATCTAAAAGGTAGCTAGCAAATGTGAAACGGATTAAAATGACGAGTTGACAGCTGTATGAGTTTTACCATTCACCATTTACACAACATATGCTGCAACCTTTTGTAATTTTAATAGTTTGTTTCATATTGGCTGGCTTCCAACAATAGCTGAATTTGCAAAGCTAGCGAGCACCAACTCAGTTTCAGTGGTGTTTGCTATAATCTTTGCTACCCGGGTTAAATAAAGGTGAAATAAAATAAATAAATAAAAGTTCCCTTGCGACAATTTAGCTTTTGCAACGAGACCATTAAATATATTTAAGACAATGGTAGAAGAGAGTGTAGTTCTATTCAGTTTGGACTTCAGTTTATCGCTAACCTTATCACAGGGACTTTGAAGCACTAACTTACATCATCTGCATGCTGATCTTGGAATAAATTGACGATAGCAAAGATTCCATCTTTGACGATGCCACATAAATGGAATAGGTACTAGCTAGCTTAATAGTTAATATTTGCGCGCTAGCTCTGCATATTCAGCTAGTGTGTGTGTGTGTGTGAACCCTGCCAACATAAAACAAAACATTGCTATGGCGCGATTGACTGGATTAACCTCACGTCAGTTACGTGCATTGAGTGCCTTTCAGACAGTAGACACGACCCCTCTGTTACCTTGCCAACTAAGGAACTGGCAGTGGATCAAACCATTGTGAGGCAAAGGGTGGGGGGGTCGCAATCTTTTGAAACTTAAAAACGCGCTATTAAGTGTCTATAATCAGCACAATTGCTTTCATTGCGTATTATTAATATTATTTAAATTACATAGTTATGTTTCAGTGATATATTGGGGGGGACAAATCATATTTTTCCCAGGATGGGGGGGTCGTCCCCCCCCCCGTCCCCCCCGGGATTTCCGCCCCTGGCTGTAACGTAATAAAATGTGGAAAAAGTCAAGGGGTCTGAATACTTTCCGAATGCACTGTTTAGCAGCCCAACGTTTATAAAACAATTAAAGTTACATAAATAACTCTAAATTAAGCATATAGGAGTACCTATTTCTTTGTTAACTGTTCAACACAGAATAGCCTCAAATCAAATCATTTGGAGAAAATATTTATATTTTATTCAGCTTTACTCAAATGTATTCTTCATACTATAAAATAATGTAAAATAATACCATGGAAGTCTAAGCAAATCTTGTCTGTTAAATTAACTAGTGTAGAACCACAACCATATGGCATAGCCAGATCAGGACCTAACATAAGGACAACTCAGAGGATGCTATTCTGTTCTTCTGAAATAGACTACATTTTCCTCATATCATGCTTCTTTAGACCTGTCTAAAATAAATAATGGATTTATTGTGAAGGTGTAGGCTATATTACATGGATTTATTAGGACTTTATAAAATGTAGATGTTCCAAAGGTCTGCATTGGTGGCTTGTAGGCTGTGTGTGGAAGCCAGGAGATGCTAAATGTGTTGATGTTAGTTAATAACGGTCAGCTACCGTGAGACCAACATTTATTTGCTTGACAACCACCAGCTGAGGAAATTTCATGACCGCACATACTGCACATACACCCATATTTTGTTGGCAGAGGGAATTTTGCAGGTTTAGAAACAAACTACACGCGCCCCTCGATTAAAGCATGGCTGAAGAAGCGCATGCGCCGTCAGGAGGGAGGGCTCTCAGCCGGAGTCGGTCTCAGGAGATGTTGCAGCACCGGTGTCATGCGTCATTTGGGGAGGCTCGCAGCACGATGGGCAACGGCGGTCCTCCTTTATAGAATGACAGAACAATCGGAATAAATGGCGATTTTCAAAAGGAATCTATACCAGCATTGTTTGCTGTGTTTTGTGTTGTTTAATCAACTATCAGGTGAAGTAAATTGTTTTCTTCCTCTTATCTTTTCTGTGTCAGTAGTTCTTTGCAACTAACTGCAAGAGAGTTTGAGGTCCGTGTGTGTGACCAGACATAAACCGTACCAGACTGGACGACCACATAATGTAGCCACAACCTTTCGGGCGGATAATATACCGGGCAAAAAAAAGGATGCACGAGAAAAATATAGTTTATAATGATAAAAGGGAGAAACAAAAAAGTTAATATTCCTTTGTAAAATGCTATGATTACATTACGTTTAGAGGAATAGAGTGACTGACTTGAGTGGCGGTGATTGTTTTGGCCGGTGTCCAGTTGTTAATTCCTGCATGGACCAGAACCTTGCATTCAAAATAACTCATTTTTCCCCAATTCAAACTGACAATTTAGTTTCTTTTGTTGGTTTCATCAACACTGTATTGTGTACTAAGTAACCTGAGCAATAACTAGGCTATGCTCTATATCTGAGTTATTTCTTTTTTCCTTCTATTTGTGATCTATTTATCAGGAAATACGTGAATAGGTAGAGAACGTTACACTAAAAGCTATACACTGCTATAATACACTGCTATGATAACCATGCAAGTATTGCGCAATACATAAGAGCCCCGATAGAGTCCCACATACCTGACAGGACAGGCCTAACATATCAATGCCTTCCTCTCCATCCCTCCCTCCATCCCTTCTTCCATCTCATTAACGGTCCCCATCTCTTTTCCATTTCCAGGTGTTTTTTGTTTCAGTGAGCTCTCCTTCATCACAGAACCCAGTGATGTTGTAGTAATAACCAGGGATCCAGTGGTCTTGGACTGCGTGGCCCACGGACAGCCTCCCATCACCATCAGATGGCTGAGGAATGGAGTCAGGGTTACGGAGAGTGGCCGGCTACGGATCCTGGCCAACGGATCACTGTACATACCCGAGGTCAGGAGAGACGGAGAAGAGTCAGACAAAGGGTTTTATCAGTGCCTCTCTCAGAATAGATATGGAGCCATATTAAGCCAAAGATCCAGACTGACAATCACAAGTAAGTATGTGGATCATGAGGTAAATACAATGTGTCACTGGAAAGCATACATTGTGTATATACACCGCTTGAAGCTATATCAAACACATCATTGCAGGTTGTATGTAGAATGCTCTAGAACAACAACATTTGTACTGACACACACAAACACGTTATTGAGAAAAGTTCTTTAAAGATTTCCTCAGTAAAGTTTCCATGTCATTAGAAGTTGTCCAGTGTTTCAGGGAGTGAACAGGCCTCTCCTTATTGGTGGTAAAAGCATCTTGTGGAGTTATAGACTTGGAGTTATAAAAAAATAAACACTTTGAAAGATCAATTAAGTACTGATGGACAGTCTGAAAGATAATTAAATACTCAGGTTAATAGGTTATATGTGTAATTTAGGAAAAGTAATATGGAAACACGCACACACACAGGCCTACACACTTTCACACACACACACAATTTCCTGGAAAATGGGATCAGTCAGTCTGCAGTGTTCTTGTGTTGGTTCATTGTCAGTGTAGACCAGTGCTCTCTCTGTGTGATTGTCTGTCACTTTTAGCCCTTTGTCTGACTGTCCCTGACTATTCCTGACGGTCCCTGACGGTTCCTGACTGTCCCTGACTGTCCCTGGCTGTCCCTGGCTGTCCCTGGCTGTCCCTGACTGTCCCTGACGGTTCCTGACGGTTCCTGACTGTCCCTGGCTGTCCCTGGCTGTCCCTGGCTGTCCCTGGCTAGCCCTGACCGTCCCTGACTGTCCCTGACTGTCCCTGACTGTCCCTGGCTGTCCCTGGCTGTCCCTGGCTAGCCCTGACCGTCCCTGACCGTCCCTGACTGTCCCTGACTGTTCCTTAATGGCCCTGACTGTTCCTGACTGGCCCTAAAGAATAGACTCTGTTGCAGGGCATTAGTTTGTCCACATCTCAGTGGACAGGACATCTGTCCAGATCTATGGTCTATTTAGCATCACCAGGCCAGTTCTTAGACACAAAACCACAGGGGCTGGCTTTAGTTTAGTCTGGTTTATCTTTTGGGAAGGATATTTTTAAAATATTTTCCTGTAGGACATCATTTAGGGATGGGGGGGGGGTGTTATAAGTTTCACATATTCCTTGTTTATCAAAAGCAACACCAATATCAATGTTTCGTAGTTTATTGTAAGTTTTGATAATAGTTGTTAGATCTGGCAATGATGAGCGTGGCCCCTAAAGGGTTAAAGGTTTTGTCCAGCTGTATGGAGGCTGGGGAGGCTTAAGTTGGAGGAGGGGCATCTCTCTTTCTCTCTGCCCGCTCCCCATCGGTCCCAGAGGCCCAGTGAGGTCAAAGGTTGCATGGGAAAGGCTTTGTGATGTCACCGCCTGGCCTGGCCTGCTCTGAGCTCTGTGCTGGGCCTGGGGGGGGGGGGGGGGGGGTTGCCCTGTCCTGCTGTCCTCTGTCCTTTCACTAGTCCGTTCGTCCTTTCAGTGGCTCTCCAGTCGCTGACCTCTCCCACACTCACTATCATTGTCAAGGGCAACTCCTATTGTTCTACGGATGTATAGACTAGGCCCGATCTGTCATGCAGGTTGACTAGGTTATACTATCAAAACGTCTGAAAAAAAGAGTTCTGTGATGCTTATTATTATTATTATTATGTCTGATTTCAGTTTGATAACAGTCAGTGTTATACCGCTGATGTCACATGCTCTATGACATCACACTACTTCCTCATCTTGCCAGTCATACTGCAGCAACATTGTACAAAACAACTAACAACAAAAAAAACAAGTCCCAACATGTCCCATTTTTTATTTTTTTTGGTAGACAATAGCTGACCAGACCGATAACAGTCTTCGATCCGACCGGGTTTCCCCCCCCCAATTTGAGCTGAAATTGGATGGACAGGGGGGAGGCTGGGTTTGAACCCTGACCTCTTTTAAGGGAACCTTTGTGCAGTCTGACCTGTCCATTGATCAGCTGTTTACGACAAAGCTAGTCTGGGCTGACCATATTAGTGGAGTAGTCTGCTGCCCAGGCCACGCCCCTCAACATGGCTGACTCCAACCACTGGCAGAACCCCCCCGTCAGAGACGATGGCCTGGCCTCTTACCCATAGATCTAGATTTAGATCATCTTAGCAGGCCCCAGGGTAGTTGGCTCTGGGTGGTGAGGACCATTGTTTTCAAGATGTTTTACACCCCCCCCCCCTTTTCTTCCCAATTTCGATCCAATTACGATCTTGTCTCATCACTGCAACTCCTCAACGTGCTCGGGGGAGAGGGGGAAGGTCGAGGTCATGCGTCCCCCGAAACATGACAGGCCAAACTGCGCTTCTTAACATGGACGCCAGCAGCACCAATAATGTGTCGGAGGAAACACCGTTCAACTGATGACTGAAGTCAGCTTGCAAGAGCACGGCCCGCCACAAGGAGTCGCTAGAGCGCGATGAGCCAAGTAAAGCCCCCCCCTGGCCAAACCCTCCCCTAACCCGGACGATGCTGGGTCCCTTTGGGACTCCCAGTCACAGCCGGTTGTGACACAGCCTGGGATCGAACCCAGGTCTGTAGTGACGCCTCAAGCACTGCGATGCAGTACCTTAGACCGCTACACCACTCGGGAGGCCCTTAACATTTATTTTTTTTATAAGATATTTAGTTGATTATCATTTGCAATGGGGAAGGCAGCCATTTTATTGCTTTTCTATCCAATCCAGGACAAGGATGACCTTCTCCACATTAGGTTTAGCTTTTATTTGTGTACAATATTGTTGTCCTTATTAGGCTTCAAATTAAATAGGAAATATCTTTAATTCAAGCCTGCTTTAGAGCAACAGTTTTATGTTGACTTTAATAGGAGAAACTAGTCGTTGATTTTCTGTGACTGGGGGGTCTTTAACATGGTATTGACCTGGTCCTGTGGTCTTTAACATGGTATTGACCTGGTCATGTGACTGGGGTCTTTAACATGGTATTGACCTGGTCCTGGGGTCTTTAACATGGTATTGACCTGGTCCTGTGACTGGGGTCTTTAACATGGTATTGACCTGGTCCTGTGACTGGGGTCTTTAACATGGTATTGACCTGGTCCTGTGACTGGGGTCTTTAACATGGTATTGACCTGGTCCTGTGACTGGGGTCTTTAACATGGTATTGACCTGGTCCTGTGACTGGGGTTTTTAACATGGTATTGACCTGGTCCTGTGGTCTTTAACATGGTATTGACCTGGTCCTGTGACTGGGGTCTTTAACATGGTATTGACCTGGTCCTGTGACTGGGGTTTTTAACATGGTATTGACCTGGTCCTGTGACTGGGGTTTTTAACATGGTATTGACCTGGTCCTGTGACTGGGGTCTTTAACATGGTATTGTCATGTGACTGTAGTCTTTAACATGGTATTGACCTGGTCCTGGGGTCTTTAACATGGTATTGACCTGGTCCTGTGACTGGGGTCTTTAACATGGTATTGACCTGGTCCTGTGACTGGGGTCTTTAACATGGTATTGACCTGGTCCTGTGACTGGGGTCTTTAACATGGTATTAACCTGGTCCTGTGACTGGGGTCTTTAACATGGTATTAACCTGGTCCTGTGGTCTTTAATATGGTATTGACCTGGTCCTGTGACTGGGGTCTTTAACATGGTATTGACCTGGTCCTGTGACTAGGGTCTTTAACATGGTATTGACCTGGTCCTGACTGTGGTCTTTAACATGGTATTGACCTGGTCCTGGGGTCTTTAACATGGTATTGACCTGGTCCTGTGACTAGGGTCTTTAACATGGTATTGACCTGGTCCTGTGACTGGGGTCTTTAACATGGTATTGACCTGGTCCTGTGACTGGGGTCTTTAACATGGTATTGACCTGGTCCTGTGACTGAGGTCTTTAACATGGTATTAACCTGGTCCTGTGGTCTTTAATATGGTATTGACCTGGTCCTGTGACTGGGGTCTTTAACATGGTATTGACCTGGTCCTGTGACTGGGGTCTTTAACATGGTATTGACCTGGTCCTGTGACTGAGGGGGGAAGGGTCAGATGTGTTATCACTAAAAAACCCTCATATTGAAGGGTAAACATATTGCCTATGGTACCTTTATGTTTACAGTGGATTTGTGTTGAGTTTTAGTGTATGCTTATGGAAAGATTCATAGTTAATTGCAGGACGTGGCTGGGCTCATCACTCGGCCATCCTGACTCAAATGGACACTACATTAGTTTCTGTTGTTTTCCAATGACACATTGGGTTTGTATTATGTACTGAATGGTCAGACAGACAGATCCTTCTAGTGTTTCGTTATTGAATCATTATCATACTTTAATTATTTATATTTCTCCTCTTCCTCCTCTTCCTCCTCCGCCTCCTTCTTCATCTATCTGCAGTCTTACAGCCTTATCTCCTGAGAGCAAGCCCATTGATTCGTGTTAATTTATGACCAATCATCATTCAATGCCATTCTCCCATTGATCTATTGATTGGTCTATTGATCCGGCCAGCTGACCAGCTGCACAGCTGATTGGCTCAAAGACAAGAACATGGTGGCTGGGATGTATCAAACTCCCTCATGGGTTCAGATCACATTTATCAACGTCAGGATTTGACTTGCTTGACCTCGTATCTTCAAACAATTAGATTGAAAGCTGAATATTCAAATTCACAAGCAAAGTTGTTGAAATCAACAGTTGATAACAAGTTCATCAGAGAAACGTTTTAGATGGTTAGGCCTACAGACCCTTCCAGCCAGCGCCTCACCTGGACTTAAAGGTTAAGTAAATAAATACATTTGAATATGTTGCACCAATTTGCATCTAGAATTCATAAACTCCCTGGTTATTCTATACATACATGACTGCCTATCATCAGATTGGAGTTCAGCCATGTTCTAAGGGCAGTTTAGAACATTGAGCCTCGTTGGGTAGAAATACATTGAGCCTCGTGGGGCAGAAATACATTTAGCCTCGTTGGTAGAAATACATTGAGCCTCGTGGGCAGAAATACATTGAGCCTCGTTGGGTAGAAATACATTGAGCCTCGTGGGCAGAAATACATTGAGCCTCGTGGGCAGAAATACATTGAGCCTCGTGGGCAGAAATACATTGAGCCTCGTTGGTAGAAATACATTGAGCCTCGTGGGTAGAAATACATTGAGCCTCGTTGGGTAGAAATACATTGAGCCTCGTTGGGTAGAAATACATTGAGCCTCGTTGGTAGAAATACATTGAGCCTCGTTGGTAGAAATACATTGAGCCTCGTGGGCAGAAATACATTGAGCCTCGTGGGCAGAAATACATTGAGCCTCGTGGGCAGAAATACATTGAGCCTCGTGGGTAGAAATACATTGAGCCTCGTTGGGCAGAAATACATTGAGCCTCGTTGGGCAGAAATACATTGAGCCTCGTTGGGCAGAAATACATTGAGCCTCGTTGGGCAGAAATACATTGAGCCTCGTTGGGCAGAAATACATTGAGCCTCGTTGGGCAGAAATACATTGAGCCTCGTTGGGCAGAAATACATTGAGCCTCGTGGGTAGAAATATATTGAGCCTCGTGGGTAGAAATACATTGAGCCTCGTGGGTAGAAATACATTGAGCCTCGTGGGTAGAAATACATTGAGCCTCGTTGGGTAGAAATACATTGAACCTCGTTGGGTAGAAACACATTGAGCCTCGTTGGGTAGAAATACATTGAGCCTCGTTGGGTAGAAATACATTGAGCCTCGTTGGGTAGAAATACATTGAGCCTCGTTGGGTAGAAATACATTGAGCCTCGTTGGGCAGAAATACATTTTGTCACGTCCTGACCAGCAGAGGGAGTAATTGTATTAGTTTTGGTCAGGATGTGGCAGAGGGTTTGTGTTGTGTGTAGGTTCTAGGTAGGTTTTCTATGTGTAGGTTGGGTGCTGGACTCTCAATTGGAGGCAGGTGTTTCTAGTTGCCTCTGATTAGGAGTCCTATAAACAGGTGTGTGTTTTTCTTTGTGGTTGTGGGTAGTTGTTTGTGAGCACTGCTTTGTTTATCCTGCCACACTGTTCGTGTCGTGAGTGTATATATTTTTTTTCTTCCTGTGGATGCTTTACTCGTGTTTTATTAAAAAGATGAGTATCCACATTCCCGCTGCGTATTGGTCCTCCCTTCAACACAACGACATTATTTGTGACAGAACTACCCACCATACCAGGACCAAGCAGCGGAGGAATTCTGGCGAGGACTGGGGAACACGGCGGGTAAGGGAGCCCGAGAGGCAGCCCCAATAAAAAAATTTGGGGGGGGCACAAGGGCTGTTTGGCGGGGCGAGGTTGGAGACCCAGGCCAGCTCCCCGTACGCTTTTTGGACAGAAACAGACTGGACAGGTCCTGTGCTTTGGGGTAGGTGCTGTGGTGAGGCCTGGTATTTTCAGCCCGGTATGCGCAGCCCGAGTGGCCCGCCTGTCCTCCGGCCCAGCCCGAGTGGCCCTCCTGTCCTCCGGCCCAGCCCGAGTGGCCCGCCTGTCCTCCGGCCCAGCCCGAGTGGCCCTCCTGTCCTCCGGCCCAGCCCGAGTGGCCCGCCTGTCCTCCGGCCCAGCCCGAGTGGCCCGCCTGTCCTCCGGCCCAGCCCGAGTGGCCCGCCTGCCCGGGTCAGCCAGAGTGGCCCGTCTGCCCGGCGCAGCCATCGGCGCCACCTAAGTGGGCGACGCCGAAGGTGGAGCGAGGTCCACGTCCCGCACCTGAGCCGCCTGCTATATAGGTGGGTTGGGGAGGGGGGGTGTAGCACAGTGCCGTCGTTTACGGCAGCCACCCTCCCTTCCCTCCCTTTAGTTTAGGGGGATATTTTTTGTTGTTTGGGGGTTTTTGTCTTTTCTTTTAGGTGCAGTCGGGGTCTGCACCTTTAGGGGGGGGGGTACTGTCACGTCCTGACCAGCAGAGGGAGTAATTGTATTAGTTTTGGTCAGGATGTGGCAGAGGGTTTGTGTTGTGTGTAGGTTTTCTATGTGTAGCTTGGGTGCTGGACTCTCAATTGGAGGCAGGTGTTTCTAGTTGCCTCTGATTAGGAGTCCTATAAACAGGTGTGTGTTTTTCTTTGTGGTTGTGGGTAGTTGTTTGTGAGCACTGCTTTGTTTAGCCTGCCACACTGTTCGTGTCGTGAGTATAGTTTTTTTTTTCTTCCTGTGGATGATTTACTCGTGTTTTATTAAAAAGATGAGTATCCACATTCCCGCTGCGTATTGGTCCTTCCTTCAACACAACGACATTATTTGTTACACATTTAGTCTTACGTTGAGTAACCACTGCTTCCTTTGGCCAGTCTGTGTGTTGTGTCCCGTAGGTAATTGGTCTTTCATTGTGTGTTCCAGATGTCTCACCGTTCGTGGTGAATCCCGTGCTTTTGGAGGTGACTGAGGGTTCCGTGGCCAGGTTCACCTGTCAGGTGACCTCTAACCCTCCTGCCAGCGTGACCTGGGAGCTAGACCAAAGCACACTACGGCTGGAGACAGACAGGTACAGTCCTGTGGTCCCGTGTGGCTCAGTTAGTAGAGCATGGTGTTTGCAACGGTGTTTGCAACGCCAGGGTTGTGGGTTCGATTCCCACGGGGGACCAGTACGGGGGGAAAAAAATGTCTGAAATGTATGCATTCACTACTGTAAGTCGCTCTGGATAAGAGCGTCTGCTAAATGACTAAAATGAATATCGGGGGGCAAAATGTGTTTTCATGTGAAAGGTTCTACAAGCGATGTTTAGGGTCTGCAGCTGGAACATGCTTACTTACACGAGCTGGGGTCAAGAAGCATTTGTCATTCCACTCATAGCTGTGTAGTTTAAAAAAAAAAATGCAAATCATACTAGTATGGTATTGATATGTTACCTGTTGTTTATGTTATGATACAATTCAATATACAAGACCGCATTTGTCTCTTGATTTTACTTGAATCTCATCGCTTTTTGGGGTTTGTGTTTATACTGTTCCGTCAGGTCCTGACCTTCACTATACTGTTCCATCAGGTCCTGACCTTCACTATACTGTTCTATCAGGTCCTGACCTTCACTATACTGTTATATCAGGTCCTGACCTTCACTATACTGTTCTATCAGGTCCTGACCTTCACTATACCGTTATATCAGGTCCTGACCTTCACTATACTGTTATATCAGGTCCTGACCTTCACTATACTGTTCTATCAGGTCCTGACCTTCACTATACCGTTATATCAGGTCCTGACCTTCACTATACTGTTATATCAGGTCCTGACCTTCACTATACTGTTATATCAGGTCCTGACCTTCACTATACTGTTCTATCAGGTCCTGACCTTCACTATACTGTTCTATCAGGTCCTGACCTTCACTATACTGTTCTATCAGGTCCTGACCTTCACTATACTGTTCTATCAGGTCCTGACCTTCACTATACTGTTCTATCAGGTCCTGACCTTCACTATACTGTTCCATCAGGTCCTGACCTTCACTATACTGTTCCATCAGGTCCTGACCTTCACTATACTGTTCCATCAGGTCCTGACCTTCACTATACTGTTCCATCAGGTCCTGACCTTCACTATACTGTTCTATCAGGTCCTGACCTTCACTATACTGTTATATCAGGTCCTGACCTTCACTATACTGTTCCATCAGGTCCTGACCTTCACTATACTGTTCCATCAGGTCCTGACCTTCACTATACCGTTCCATCAGGTCCTGACCTTCACTATACTGTTCCATCAGGTCCTGACCTTCACTATACTGTTCCATCAGGTCCTGACCTTCACTATACTGTTCCATCAGGTCCTGACCTTCACTATACTGTTCCATCAGGTCCTGACCTTCACTATACTGTTCCATCAGGTCCTGACCTTCACTATACTGTTCCATCAGGTCCTGACCTTCACTATACTGTTCCATCAGGTCCTGACCTTCACTATACTGTTCCATCAGGTCCTGACCTTCACTATACTGTTCCATCAGGTCCTGACCTTCACTATACTGTTCCATCAGGTCCTGACCTTCACTATACTGTTCCATCAGGTCCTGACCTTCACTATACTGTTCCATCAGGTCCTGACCTTCACTATACTGTTCCATCAGGTCCTGACCTTCACTATACTGTTCTATCAGGTTCACCATCCATTATACTGTTCCATCAGGTCCTGACCTTCACTATACTGTTCTATCAGGTCCTGACCTTCACTATACTGTTCTGTCAGGTCCTGACCTTCACTATACTGTTCTATCAGGTCCTGGTACTAACTATCACTTACTATACCATGTCTCTCTAGAATCACAGTCCTGCCCAACGGAGTTCTCCAGATCCACAACGTCCAGCTAGAGGATGCTGGGAAGTTCCGCTGTGTGGCCACCAATATCGGCAACTGCGTCAAGAGCAGCGAGGCAACGCTCTCCGTTATCAAACCAGGTGATTGAGAATAAACTGTCAACACCACATTTATTCAATAAAAGAAGCAATCTGTTTATTTCTCCTATGGACAGCTGTATCACCCCTCCATTTCCCGGTATATTTCTATTAAATGTACATAGAAACGTTGTTTAATGCTTACTTGACATGTGTCTTGGTCCTCTTATCTGTTTCAGGTGTTGGCCCTAAGCCCCGTCAGAGGCCCCGGATCATAGCGGGCCCACAGAATATGACGGTGTCCCTCCACCACACCGTGGTTCTGGAGTGTATTGCTACGGGAAACCCCAGACCCGTCATATCCTGGAGCCGAGCCGACAGTAAACCCATTGACGTGTACAATGCCAGGGTGCTGGGCAGGTAAGACAGACATACACCATGGATGTTTGTACTTCGTTCGTGGCTGACTAATACCTTAATGAACGTCCTATTTAGCTTGGACTTTAATCAGTGGTTGTATTCGTATTATTTAAGACATCTGTTTTTTTTTTTTTAATGTTCTTTTGTTTCACTACGGTGTTTGTTTTTAAAGGTAAAAGTGTGTTTTTCAAAATGTGTCAAGTCAAGTTTGATGTGTTTTGTCATCAGTGGGAACCTCTTGATCAGTAATTTGAAGCCTCGGCATAGTGGAGTCTACCTCTGTAGAGCCACCACACCAGGAACACGCAACTACACCATCGCTGCTGCCAACCTCACCGTTCTAGGTGGGTACAATACTTGGGTACATTTCCTTCCTGCACAACAGAATAAGCCTGCTCAGTCGATAATCTTCATTGAAAGTGTTTTTGTTTTTTTTGTTGTTATTTGTTGTCTAAGACTGGCTTAAATCTATGTCTCGGATTCCAGAATCGTATGCCCTTATTCATTGCTCCAATATATGTGATTTCAGACAACAATGTTAGAGAACTGGAGAGATCGAACTGTTATATTATCTTTGACCTCAACCATCATCCGTGTATGTTTTGGATAGTGTTTTTTCAGACGCTCAAAGAGCTTTATAAAGTAAAGGGGGAAACTAACCTCATCTACCAGTTAAAGGGGGGGAAACTAACCTCATCTACCAGTTAAAGAGGGAAACTAACCTCATCTACCAGTTAAAGAGGGAAACTAACCTCATCTACCTGTTAAAGAGGGGAAACTAATCTCATCTACCAGTTAAAGAGGGAAACTAACCTCATCTACCAGTTAAAGAGGGAAACTAACCTCATCTACCAGTTAAAGAGGGGAAACTAATCTCATCTACCAGTTAAAGAGGGGAAACTAACCTCATCTACCTGTTAAAGGGGGAAACTAACCTCATCTACCTGTTAGAGGGAAACTAACCTCATCTACCTGTTAGAGGGAAACTAACCTCATCTACCTGTTAGAGGGAAACTAATCTCATCTACCAGTTAAAGAGGGAAACTAACCTCATCTACCAGTTAAAGGGGGAAAACTAACCTCATCTACCAGTTAAAGGGGGAAACTAACCTCATCTACCAGTTAAAGAGGGAAACTAACCTCATCTACCCATTGTTATGTCCCTCCAGAGCCTCCATCCATGGTGGAGAGGCCAGAGAGCCAGACTCGTCCCAGGGCTGGCACTGCCCGTTTCATGTGCCAGGCTCAGGGTGTGCCCCCACCTCGCATCACCTGGCTGAAAAATGGAGAGGAGGTACACCTGAACGGCAGGATCAAGATGTACAACAGGTAGAACCGTAACCTATTCCACCTTATTAAACTTATTAGACAATTCACCACTTATCCCTAAACAAATCAAAATAGATTTAGCTATTTCATTTTCTTTTGGATCAGAAAACTTCACAGTTTCAGTATAACAAGAACAGATTGTAGTAGTAATAGTGCCCTACAATAAATTTGAGGAAACCTAATCACAATGTATACATAATAAAAACTGTATAAAGGGGAATTGGGAGAGAAAAAAATCCCCACCACCCCATTTCCTGATTGTACTCGATGTTCACTAAGTCTGTGTTTCCGTCCACAGTAAACTGGTGATCACTCAGATTACCCCGGAGGATGATGCCATCTACCAGTGTGTGGCGGAGAATGAACAGGGCAGTGTTCTGTCCCTGGCACGCCTCATCGTGGTGATGTCTGAGGACCGGCCCAGCGCGCCCAGGAACATCCACGCTGAAACCATCTCCTCCTCAGCCATCCTACTGGCCTGGGAGAGACCCGTCTACAACGCTGATAAAGTCATTGCTTACTCTGTACACTACATGAAGGCTGAGGGTAAATTATTTGTTATAAGAGTATATGAGCCTTTATAATGTCCTATTACAGATGTAGGATCTTAATTTGAGCAAGTTTGGTACAGCAGGAAAATAATCCTGCAGCAACAAGAATTATTATTATGTGGATTCTAATTAATGGACATTTTTTGTAGGGGTTGATAAATGTTTCGTTAGGGCAAATCAAGTCTGAAGTTTCAAAGTGGAAATTACAAACTTTAGAAGCCTTTTTAAACCTCAAAAACATTGCAAGTTTGCATTTCCTGCCGTGCAGGAAAATTCTCAGCAACAAAATAGTGATCAAATTAAGATCCTACTAGAGGTCGACCGATTATGATTTTTCAACGCCGATACCAATTATTGGAGGACCAAAAAAGCCGATACCGATTAATCTGCCGATTTAAAAAATAATTTTATTTTTTTTTATTTTATTTTTTTTATATTATTTATTTATTTTTTAAAATTTATTTGTAATAATGACAATTACAACAATACTGAATTAACACTTATTTTAACTTAATATAATACATAAATACTATCAATTTAGCCTCAAATAAATAATGAAACATGTTCAATTTGGTTTAAATAATGCAAAAACAAAGTGTTGGAGAAGAAAGTAAAAGTGCAATATGCGCCATGTAAGAAAGCTAACGTTTAAGTGCCTCTTTCAGAACATGAGAACATATGAAAGCTGGTGGTTCCTTTTAACATGAGTCTTCAATATTCCCCTACCTGGGCTCAAACCAGGAACACATCGACAACAGCCACCCTCGAAGCAGCGTTACCCATGCAGAGTAAGGGGAACAACTACTCCAAGTCTCAGAGCGAGTGACGTTTGAAACGCTATTAGCGCGCACCCCGCTAACTAGCTAGCCATTTCACATCGGTTACACCAGCCTAATCTTGGGAGTTGATAGGCTTGAAGTCATAAACAGCGCAATGCTTGAAGAATTGCGAAGGGCTGCTGGCAAAACGCACGAAAGTGATGTTTGAATGAATGCTTACGAGCCTGCTGCTGCCTACCACCGCTCAGTCAGACTGCTCTATCAAATCATAGACTTAATTATAATATAATAAACACACAGAAATACGAGCCTTAGTTCATTAATATGGTCGAATCCGGAAACTATCATCTCGAAAACAAAACGTTTATTTCTTCAGTGAAATACGGAACCGTTCCGTATTTTATCTAACGGGTGGCATCCATAAGTCTAAATATTCCTGTTACATTGCACAACCTTCAATGTTATGTCATAATTACGTAAAATTCTGGCAAATTAGTTCGGAACGAGCCAGGCGGCCCAAACTGTTGCATATACCCTGATTCTGCGTGCAATGAACGCAAGAGAACTGACACAATTTCACCTGGTTAATATTGCCTGCTAACCTGGATTTCTTTTAGCTAAATATGCAGGTTTAAAAATATATACTTCTGTGTACTGATTTTAAGAAAGGCATTGATGTTTATGGTTAGGTACAGTCGTGCAACGATTGTGCTTTTTTCACAAATGCGCTTTTGTTAAATCATCCCCCGTTTGGCGAAGTCGGCTGTCCTTTGTTAGGAAGAAATAGTCTTCACACAGTTCGCAACGAGCCAGGCGGCCCAAACTGCTGCATATACCCTGACTCTGTTGCAGAGGTGACACATTTTCCCTAGTTAAAAGAAATTCATGTTAGCAGGCAATATTAACTGAATATGCAGGTTTAAAAATATATACTTGTGTATTGATTTTAAGAAAGACATTGATGTTTATGGTTAGGTACACGTTGGAGCAACGACAGTCCTTTTTCGCGAATGCATCGATTATATGCAACGCAGGACAGGCTAGATAAACTAGTAATATCATCAACCATGTGTAGTTAACTGGTGATTATGATTGATTGTTTTTTATAAGATAAGTTTAATGCTAGCTAGCAACTTACCTTGGCTTCTTACTGCATTCGCGTAACAGGCAGGCTCCTCGTGGAGTGCAATGTAAAGCAGGTGGTTAGAGCGTTGGACTAGTTAACCGTAAGGTTGCAAGATTGAATCCCCGAGCTGACAAGGTACAAATCTGTCGTTCTGCCCCTGAACAAGGCAGTTAACCCACCGTTCCCTGGTAGGCCGTCATTGAAAATAAGAATTTGTTCTTAACTGACTTGCCTAGTTAAAAAATATTATTATTTGTTTCTTTTTTTTAATGTAAAAAATCGGAAAATCGGTGGCCAAAAATACCCGATTTGCAATTGTTATGAAAACTTGAAATCGGCCCTAATTAATCGGCCATTCCGATTAATCGGTCGACCTCTAGATCCTACATCTGTATAATGCTGACTAAGTCATCACATACTCTGTACCCTACATGAAGGCTGAAGGCAGGAGTAAAGACAGGGAGAGGGAGAAATTAGCATGTAGGGTTATAAGGATAGATGACAAAAGGAATGTCCACAAGTCACAGCTATCTGATCTCTCTAGGAAAAGAGATGATTTATCTCAAGGGACTTTCTGGTTAAAACATGATGACGATTCAAATATTGTTTGATATGTGGGCGCTCTAAAGAAATCACTGGCGAGAATAACAGAGGTGTGGAAAAGTTGTTGTTTTTCTTCATACATTCATCTTTTCTGTCCAGAAAATAATTTAATTTTAAATATGTTTTATTTTGTACCAATAGGTTACAGGCGCAAAAAGTTAACTGAGAAGTGTTGCAAATTGTGGTTGAACTTCACAATGAAGGTATTGAAAGGAGTGAAAGTGTTAGGGTTAGGCGAGTCCATCTCAATAGGCTATGGAGGCAGGCAGGGCTCTAACCTCTACGGTTCTAATAGTCTAATGTGTGACCAGCTTTCCTTGGAGGCCATCTGTTGTCGCCACGGTGAGGTCGAGGTTTAAGCAGGAAGAATGGCCAATGCTCCAAAAATAAACAACAGCCACGGTGTGCCATTGTCCACACTCAACCTTCTCAACCACACCGCTCTCGCTCTTAAAGGGACAGGGAAACCATTTTCTTTAAGCCTGATATAATGGTTTTGAAATAGGACTTACTTAATAGGTCTACTACTCCAGACCAAACAGACCTCCAAAACACTTGTAATGTTAGACAAGGAGACCCTGAGGAAGGCACAGTGATGCCGAAATGTTGGTAAATACCCATTAAATTCCTGGGAGTTTATATATGGAGTGTGCGACTTTCTTTATTTTGATAGTTTATAGTTTATTCGCCATTAGTCAGCACCTCCACACAAACACATTTTTCTGGGTGTGCGCCAGCTCATGTTTTATAATCTGAAGATGATCTACAAACATTAGTTAACTGAAATTTTAAACAACAATAATTGCTGACAGTTGCTAAAAAAAACACTCTTAAAAAGGGGATGCAGACAAAAGTAAACAAAATGTTTTTCTTTAACTCACAGGTTAGGACTGTTTCAGGCCTGTGGGCAGGAAAGACATGTCGCAGGTTAGGACTGTTTGAGGCCTGTGGGCAGGAAAGACATGTCGCAGGTTAGGACTGTTTGAGGCCTGTGGGCAGGAAAGACATGTCGCAGGTTAGGACTGTTTCAGGCCTGTGGGCAGGAAAGACATGTCGCAGGTTAGGACTGTTTGAGGCCTGTGGGCAGGAAAGACATGTCGCAGGTTAGGACTGTTTGAGGCCTGTGGGCAGGAAAGACATGTCGCAGGTTAGGACTGTTTGAGGCCTGTGGGCAGGAAAGACATGTCACAGGGAATGTGACTCTGCTCTGCATTAGGTCAATGTTTACAGAAAATCTGAGGGGCAAAAGAGACTATTAGCAGAAAGATTCCCCAGCAAACCAGAAACATTCCCGGAACTTTAGCTAAGATTCCCTGTAATAGTCTAAGGGACACCTACCAAAAATGTGTTGCTCCGTGACCCAGAAAACTGAACTACAACATTATGTAGATAGTATTATGAGCATGAATGATTCAAGACTTGTAAAAGTAGCCATTCTTTTTTTTCTTTATTCAAAGTTATGATATTTAGCATCAAAAACACACTTTCACTTTGGTTACTTTTGTTGCACACTGGCTCACAGATCTTCTCGGTTAATATAAGGCCCTTTGGGCAGCTGTACTTAGCCTACAAGGGCCATCATTGCTCTTTCCTGCTAGCCAAACTAAAGACAGGTCAACGTTTGCTAGCTTACACAGCCCTCAAAATATGCAAGGGTCCCGACAACTAAATAAAATACTGTTCTGGCATCTGAGATTTTTGTTGTTGTTGCTATTTAGCGTGTTTCAACAGCTTCTTATCTTGCATTATTTTGGGATTCCTCCGGTCCGGTATGTACGTTTCTTTCTGCAAACATGGACAATGGAATGTGTGTAACAAAGGTAACCAAGATTTAACATGGCAACCTCATAATGTTGCTAGGGGAAATTACCCAAAATGAGCTACGATTTAAAAATTGTAGCTTTTTTTAAATTTATAATATTTAATTAATTTGCTATTTTTACAAGTTGTAGATCACAAATTCTTCAACTTAATTACAATTATCTACAAAATGATGTTGCCATTTTCCAGTTCTGTTTCAAGGGTGGTGGTTCTATCTAACGTTAGGATGATAACATCCCAAAAAACATTCCAACAATGTTTTTAAATGAAATATCCGTAGAACACTATCCTAACATTAACTATAATGTTGTGCACAACATCTGTAACAACCACCCACAGAACATTCCCCAAAAGTTCTAATTAGGTTTCCAGGTAATGTAATAAGACAGTATGCTCAAAATATGTCGCAAACAAAATGTGAGAGCAACGTTCACAGAACCATTTTTGGTTTGCTGGGTAGTTTACCCAAACAGTGAATACAATTTGTTTATACACCACAGGGTTATGAAGATCTCTGGTCTTTTTTTAAATTTTTTATATCTATTTTATTCATTTTATTTCTCATTTATTTAACCAGGTCCCATTGAGGGTATTTCCCTTTTTTTAAAGGGAGCCCTACATTTTAGGCATCTTAAACATTACCTATCCAACCTATGCTTTTCATCTCCTCCCTATGCATTCCAGGACTAAACAATGAAGAGTATCAGGCAGTGATCGGCAACGACACGACCAGCTACATCATAGATGACTTGGAGCCAGCCTGGAACTACTCTTTCTACATTGTGGCCTATATGCCCATGGGAGCTAGCCGTATGTCTGACCAAGTCTGTCAACACACTCTGGAGGACGGTGAGTAGAGCCATACAAATTTGTATACTTTCTTCACACCAATAAAATATACTTGAATTGAATTGAGCAGTAGAGGACAGGGACTCAATGATTCCTGTCACTAACTCACTTCATTTGAGATAATATTGAGGTAATATTGAGGTAATATTGAGGTAATATTGAGGTAATATTGAGGTAATATTGAGGTAATATTGAGGTAATATTCGGGTAAACGATGTGAGACGATGTATTATTATATTACTATTTATTATATTGAATATACATATTCACTTGCATGATTTTTCAGATAGTGGCTCTTCTGAAGAAGGTTTTTACCTTGTAATGATGTTAAACAGATTATGTGATTGTTTTACCCAGTTCAGTTGATGCACTGATTGGAAGTCGCTTTGGAAAAGAGCATCTGTTAAATGACTAAAATATAATGATGTATATGATATCGCTCTTCCTGTTTCCCTCAGTACCGTTGCGTACCCCGGAGCTCAGTCTGACCAGCCACAGCCCTACAGACATCCAGGTGTCGTGGCAACCTCTGTCCACCAAACTGTCCCGTGGTAACATCTGGGCCTACCGCCTCTCCTACCGCACGGCTGCAGACGCCACGGTTTTGTCTGTGGAGCTGGCCCAGAACAACACCCAGTACCTCCTGGGAGACCTTCAGCCTGATACCATCTACCTTCTCCGGATCGCTGCAGCCACCAGGGTGGGGTGGTGTGAAGCCTCCTCCTGGACCTCCCACCGCACTCCCAAAACCTCCATTAATAAAGGTAACTAATATCACAGCCTAACCCAATACCTCCATTAATAATGGTAACTAATATCACAGCCTAACCCAATACCTCCATTAATAATGGTAACTAATATCACAGCCTAACCCAATACCTCCATTAATAATGGTAACTAATATCACAGCCTAACCCTAACCCAATACCTCCATTAATAATGGTAACTAATATCACAGCCTAACCCAATACCTCCATTAATAATGGTAACTAATATCACAGCCTAACCCTAACCCAATACCTCCATTAATAATGGTAACTAATATCACAGCCTAACCCAATACCTCCATTAATAATGGTAACTAATATCACAGCCTAACCCAATACCTCCATTAATAATGGTAACTAATATCACAGCCTAACCCAATACCTCCATTAATAATGGTAACTAATATCACAGCCTAACCCTAACCCAATACCTCCATTAATAATGGTAACTAATATCACAGCCTAACCCAATACCTCCATTAATAATGGTAACTAATATCACAGCCTAACCCTAACCCAATACCTCCATTAATAATGGTAACTAATATCACAGCCTAACCCAATACCTCCATTAATAATGGTAACTAATATCACAGCCTAACCCAATACCTCCATTAATAATGGTAACTAATATCACAGCCTAACCCTAACCCAATACCTCCATTAATAATGGTAACTAATATCACAGCCTAACCCAATACCTCCATTAATAATGGTAACTAATATCACAGCCTAACCCAATACCTCCATTAATAATGGTAACTAATATCACAGCCTAACCCTAACCCAATACCTCCATTAATAATGGTAACTAATATCACAGCCTAACCCAATACCTCCATTAATAATGGTAACTAATATCACAGCCTAACCCAAAACCTCCATTAATAATGGTAACTAATATCACACCCTAACCCTAACCCAATACCTCCATTAATAATGGTAACTAATATCACAGCCTAACCCAATACCTCCATTAATAATGGTAACTAATATCACAGCCTAACCCTAACCCAATACCTCCATTAATAATGGTAACTAATATCACAGCCTAACCCAATACCTCCATTAATAATGGTAACTAATATCACAGCCTAACCCAAAACCTCCATTAATAATGGTAACTAATATCACACCCTAACCCTAACCCAATACCTCCATTAATAATGGTAACTAATATCACAGCCTAACCCAATACCTCCATTAATAATGGTAACAGGAAATCTGATAGGCTAAAGTACAGGGCAGGGAAAAGGCAAAAAGGCGTTGTTAGTTTTTGCCTGCCTCACTATCATACAAAGGAGGAGTAAATCACGGGAAAAACAGAGCTCAGACAGACGTGTGTCACAAAACAAACAATACCTCACAGTGATGGGGTGTAAAGAACTGAACTAAATAGTGTGTGATAATGACATATAGGTGTGTGAACAGGTGATTAGAATTTAGGTGATTGGGATCTGGAGAGTGAGCTGCGTTCAGGGGATCTATGTGTTTGAGTGGTGCCAGTATGTGTCCTTCATCATCCTCTTCATACCGACTCTCCTTCCTGTGTCCCCACAGTGCCACCAGCCCCACTGCTACAGCAACTGGAGCCTCTCAACTGCACCTCCATCTTGGTTCGTTGGCAGCCATCTCCAGGCTCCGTGGTCGTCCAGGGTTACCGGCTCTGTTACCATGAGGAGGGTCAACCAGAACAGCCCTCCATCCAGCTCCAGCCTGAGGACACAGAATACACCATCAGTGGCCTGGGTGAGTGATAGTTACAGTAGGTATAGATTCCCACAGGGGGACCAGTACGGGGGAAAAAAAAATAAATGAAATGGATGCATTCACTAGTGTAAGTCGCTCTGGATAAGAGCGTCTGCTAAATGACTAAAATGTAAATGTAAATGTATAGATTGGGTATAGGCGGGTATAGATTGGGTATAGGTATAGATTGGGTATAGATATAGGTTATATTTTATTTTATTTTTTTAAATGTTACCTTTATTTAACCAGGTAGGCTAGTTGAAAACAAGTTCTCATTTGCAACTGTGACCTGGCCAAGATAAAGCATAGCAATTCGACACATACAACAACAGAGAGTTACACATGGAATAAACAAAACATACAGTCAATAATACAGTAGAACAAAAGAAAACAATAAGTCTATATACAGTGAGTGCAAATGAGGTAAGATAAGGGAGTTAAGGCAATAAATAGGCCATGGTGGTGAAGTAATTTCAATATAGCAATTAAACACTGGAATGGTAGATGTGCAGAAGATGAATGTGTAAGTAGAGATACTGGGGTGCAAAGGAGCAAGATAAATAAATAAATACAGCATGGGGATGGGCTATGTACAGGTGCAGTGATCTGTGATTGGGTATAGGTGGTATAGATATAGATTGGGTATAGGTATAGATTGGGTACAGGTGGGTATAGGTATAGATTGGGTATAGGTGGGTATAGGTATAGATTGGGTATAGATGGGTATAAGTATAGATTGGGTATAGGTGGGTATAAATATAGATTGGGTATAGGCGGGTATAGACATAGATTGGGTATAGATATAGATTGGGTACAGGTGGGTATCGATATAGATTGGGAATAGACATAGATTGGGTATAGGTGGGTATAGATATAGATTTTGTAAATACATAGATTGGGTATAGTATAGGTGGGTATAAGTATAGATTTGGTATAGATTGGGAACAGGTGGGTATAAGTATAGATTTTGGTATAGACATAGATTGGGTATAAGTAAAGATTGGGTATAGGCGGGTATAGATATAGATGGGTATAAGTAAAGATTGGGTATAGGTGGGTATAGATATAGATTGGGTACAGGTGGGTATAGGTATAGATTGGGTGTAGGCGGGTATAGATATAGATTGGGTATAGGTCAAGATTGGGTATAGATTGGGAACAGGTGGGTATAGGTATAGATTGGGTTTAGGTATAGATTGGGTATAGGCGGGTATAGACATAGATTGGGTATAGACATAGATTGGGTATAGATGGGTATAAGTATAGATTGGGTATAACTATAGATTGGGTATAGGTATAGATGGGTATAAGTATAGATTGGGTATAGGCGGGTGTAGACATAGATTGGGTATAGACATAGATTGGGTATAGACATAGATTGGGTATAGATATAGATTGGGTATAAGTATAGATTGGGTATAGGTGGGCATAGATATAGATTGGGTATAGACATAGATTGGATGTAGGTGGTTAAAAGTATAGATTGGGTATAGGTGGGTGTGGGTATAGATTGGGTATAGGTGGGTATAGTTATAGGTGGGTATAGTTATAGATTGGGTATAGATTGGGAAAAGATGGGTATAAGTAAAGATTGGGTATATGTGGGTATAAGTATAGGTGGGTATAGATATAGATTGGGTATAGATGGGTATAAGTAAAGATTGGGTATATGTGGGTATAGGTGGGTATAGATATAGACAGTTTGGGTATAGGTGGGTATAGATATAGATTGGGTTTAAACATAGATTGGGTATAGGTGGGTATAGGTATAGATTGGGTATAGGTGGGTATAGACATAGATTGGGTATAAACATAGATTGGGTATAGGTGGGTATAGATATAGATTGGGTATAAACATAGATTGGGTATAGGTGGGTGTAAGTATACATTTTGGTGTAGGCGGGTATAAGTATAGGTGGGTACAAGTATAGGCGGGTGTGGGTATAGATTGGGTATAGGTGGGTATAGTTATAGATTGGGTATAGGTGGGTATAAGTATAGATTGGGTATAGTTATAGATTGGGTATAGGTGGGTATAAGTATAGATTGGGTATAGGTGGGTGTAAGTATACATTTTGGTATAGGCGGGTGTAGATATAGATTGGGTATAGACATAGATTGGGTATAGATATAGATTGGGTATAGGTGGGCATAGATATAGATTGGGTATAGACATAGATTGGATGTAGGTGGGTAAAAGTATAGATTGGGTATAGGTGGGTGTGGGTATAGATTGGGTATAGGTGGGTATAGATATAGATTCGGTATAAACATAGATTGGGTATAGGTGGGTGTAAGTATAGGTAGGTATAGATATAGATTGGGTATAGATATAGATTGGGTATAGGTATAGATTGGGTATAGGTATAGATTGGGTGAAGGTGGGTGTAGAACTCCAGCTTGAGGACACAGAATGAAACGTCAGTGGCCTGGGGAGTTTCTGGCTCCTGTGTAGTTGTGAAACATCAGTGGCCTGGGGAGTTTCTGGCTCCTGTGTAGTTGTGAAACATCAGTGGCCTGGGGAGTTTCTGGCTCCTGTGTAGTTGTGAAACATCAGTGGCCTGGGGAGTTTCTGGCTCCTGTGTAGTTGTGAAACATCAGTGGCCTGGGGAGTTTCTGGCTCCTGTGTAGTTGTGAAACATCAGTGGCCTGGGGAGTTTCTGGCTCCTTTGTAGTTGTGAAACATCAGTGGCCTGGGGAGTTTCTGGCTCCTGTGTAGTTGTAAAACATCAGTGGCCTGGGGAGTTTCTGGCTCCTGTGTAGTTGTGAAACATCAGTGGCCTGGGGAGTTTCTGGCTCCTGTGTAGTTGTGAAACATCAGTGGCCTGGGGAGTTTCTGGCTCCTGTGTAGTTGTGAAACATCAGTGGCCTGGGGAGTTTCTGGCTCCTGTGTAGTTGTGAAACATCAGTGGCCTGGGGAGTTTCTGGCTCCTGTGTAGTTGTGAAACATCAGTGGCCTGGGGAGTTTCTGGCTCCTGTGTAGTTGTGAAACATCAGTGGCCTGGGGAGTTTCTGGCTCCTGTGTAGTTGTAAAACATCAGTGGCCTGGGGAGTTTCTGGCTCCTGTGTAGTTGTGAAACATCAGTGGCCTGGGGAGTTTCTGGCTCCTGTGTAGTTGTGAAACATCAGTGGCCTGGGGAGTTTCTGGCTCCTGTGTAGTTGTGAAACATCAGTGGCCTGGGGAGTTTCTGGCTCCTGTGTAGTTGTGAAACATCAGTGGCCTGGGGAGTTTCTGGCTCCTGTGTAGTTGTGAAACATCAGTGGCCTGGGGAGTTTCTGGCTCCTGTGTAGTTGTGAAATATCAGTGGCCTGGGGAGTTTCTGGCTCCTGTGTAGTTGTGAAACATCAGTGGCCTGGGGAGTTTCTGGCTCCTGTGTAGTTGTGAAACATCAGGGAGGGAGTGGGGGAGGGGCTTATTTTGTATATGCACTGACATCTTTTAATGTGTTCTTGCTCTTTCTCTCCGTCCGTGCCCGAACAGTACGGCCTGACCCTTGTTTCCTAAACAGACGTCCCTCTACTCCCCAGCCCCCCCTCTCCATCCCTATCCTGGTCCTGTGTGTGCTGTCTTACCAACTCTTTGTGGTCATTGTCACATTTGGCATCACGATGGTCCCTGTCCAGTCCCCTCCGCAGTGTCTCTCCATTCCCTCTCCCAGTATTGTGTAAGCAGCAAAGCCTCCAAGGGGTTATGGCCCAGAGGTCAGGGTCCAGATGTTCTTCCCACCACCGTTTCCCATGGATCTCATCCATGTCTTGCATACGTTATCCCTGGCTATTGTGCTATCGCCCCTGGGCCAGAGCTGGCCTATGGCACCCTGACCACCAACCCCCTCCTCCGACACCTTGACTAGCACCCGATCTCCAGCAGGATGGGGGTGGTTACCACCTCACCCCACGGCCCCCTGGGACTGGCCAGAGCTAGACAGACAAAGGACCTATGGTCTTGAGACAGTGGAGTTGGATATAGAGAATTGCACTGTCTGTCCCCTATTTCACAATCGCCTCTGTGATACCCGAGGGTTGTGGGTTCGATTCCCCACGGGGGACCAGTATGGAAATGTATGCACTCACTACTGTAGTGGCTCTGGATCAGAGAGTCTGCTAAATGACTCACTACTGTAGTGGCTCTGGATCAGAGAGTCTGCTAAATGACTCACTACTCTAAGTGGCTCTGAATCAGAGAGTCTGTTAAATGACTCACTACTGTAGTGGCTCTGGATCAGAGAGTCTGCTAAATGACTCACTACTGTAGTGGCTCTGGATCAGAGAGTCTGCTAAATGACTCACTACTGTAGTGGCTCTGAATCAGAGAGTCTGTTAAATGACTCACTACTGTAGTGGCTCTGGATCAGAGAGTCTGCTAAATGACTCACTACTGTAGTGGCTCTGGATCAGAGAGTCTGCTAAATGACTCACTACTGTAAGTGGCTCTGGATCAGAGAGTCTGCTAAATGACTCACTACTCTATGTGGCTCTGAATCAGAGAGTCTGTTAAATGACTCACTACTGTAGTGGCTCTGGATCAGAGAGTCTGCTAAATGACTCACTACTGTAGTGGCTCTGGATCAGAAAGTCTGCTAAATGACTCCCTACTGATTCACATGTAAATGGTGTCCAACAGATGCAGAGGAGTGCATGTGGTTGTGCTATAGTCCCTAGACTGATAGAGATCAGATAGACCTTTGACCTTTATTTAACTAGGCAAGTCAGTTAAGAACAAATTCTTATTTACAATGACGGCCTACCGGGGAACAGTGGGTTAACTGCCTTGTTCAGGGGCAGAACGACAGAATTATACCTTGTCAGCTCAGGGATTCGATCTAGCAACCTTTCGGTTACTGACCCTCCACTCTAACCACTAGGCTACCTGCCTGCCCTCCACTCTAACCACTAGGCTACCTGCCTCCCCTCCACTCTAACCACTAGGCTACCTGCCGCCTCTCCACTCTAACCACTAGGCTACCTGCCGCCCCTCCACTCTAACCACTAGGCTACCTGCCGTCCCTCCACTCTAACCACTAGGCTACCTGCCGCCCCTCCACTCTAACCACTAGGCTACCTGCCTCCCCTCCACTCTAACCACAAGGCTACCTGCCTCCCCTCCACTCTAACCACTAGGCTACCTGCCGTCCCTCCACTCTAACCACTAGGCTACCTGCCTCCCCTCCACTCTAACCACTAGGCTACCTGCCGCCCCTCCACTCTAACCACTAGGCTACCTGCCTCCCCTTCACTCTAACCACTAGGCTACCTGCCTCCCCTCCACTCTAACCACTAGGCTACCTGCCGCCCCTCCACTCCACTCTAACCATTTGGCTACCTGCTGCCCCTCCACTCTAACCACTAGGCTACCTGCCGCCCCTCCACTCTAACCACTAGGCTACCTGCCGTCCCTCCACTCTAACCACTAGGCTACCTGCCTCCCCTCCACTCTAACCACTAGGCTACCTGCCGCCCCTCCACTCTAACCACTAGACTACCTGTCGCCCCTCCACTCTAACCACTAGGCTACCTGCCGCCCCTCCACTCTAACCACTAGGCTGTCCCCGTCAGATAGATGTGATTAGATCTCAATCTAGGCTTTTAACAGTTAAAGGATTTATCTGGAAGTAAGTTAACAGATTTATCTATAAGGAATCAAAAGTGTTAAATGTTATGTTCATGATGACATTAGTTGAAGTTACATACTAGGTAAATGCCTCAATACTAGTATCCTTTCTTGTTCGTAACCCTTCCTCCAGGCCTAGCCTATATGTTGAAGGGTAAGATAGTGGCAGTTGGGGGGGAAATCCTTTGTATCTTTCCAAGTTGAAGGGTAAAGACGGTCCCCCCCCCCCCCCCTTTGCCCTCAGAACAGCCTCAACTCGTCAGGACATGGACTCTACAAGGTGTCGAAAGCGTTCCTCAGGGATGCTGGCCCATGTTGACTCCAATGCTTCCCACAGTTGTGTCAAGTTTGCTGGATGTCCTTTGGGTGGTGGATCATTCTTGATACACACAGGATACTGTTAAGAGTGAAAAACCCAGCAGCGTTGCAGTTCTTGACATCCTCAAACCGGTGCGCCTGGCACCTACTACCATACGCTGTTCAAAGGCACTTAAATATTTTTCACCCTCTGAATGGTACACAATCCATGTCTCAATTGTCTCAAGGCTTAAAAATCCTTCTTTAACCCGTCTCCTCCCCTTCATCTACACTGATTGAAGAGGATTTAACAAGTGACATCAATAAGGGGTCATAGCTTTCACCTGGTCAGTCTATGTCATGGAAAGAGCAGGCATTCTTAATGTTTTGTACCCTCAGTGTATGTGTCCAAATTGAAAAGGTCATTTGAGTGGACAACCATTTCTATGGTATATATTATATCTGTCCAAGGTGGAAGGTAGATAGAAGGGTGGAGGGGCAGCCAGGTGGAGGGGCAGCCAGGTGGAGGGGCAGCCAGGTAGAAGGGTGGAGGGGCAGCCAGGTGGAGGGGCAGCCAGGTGGAGGGGCAGCCAGGTAGAAGGGTGGAGGGGCAGCCAGGTGGAAGGGTAGATAGAAGGGTGGAGGGGCAGCCAGGTGGAAGGGTAGATAGAAGGCTGGAGGGGCAGCCAGGTGGAAGGGTAGATAGAAGGCTGGAGGGGCAGCCAGGTGGAAGGGTAGATAGAAGGCTGGAGGGGCAGCCAGGTGGAAGGGTAGATAGAAGGGTGGAGGGGCAGCCAGGTGGAAGGGTAGATAGAAGGCTGGAGGGGCAGCCAGGTGGAAGGGTAGATAGAAGGGTGGAGGGGCAGCCAGGTGGAAGGGTAGATAGAAGGGTGGAGGGGCAGCCAGGTGGAAGGGTAGATAGAAGGGTGGAGGGGCAGCCAGGTGGAAGGGTAGATAGAAGGGTGGAGGGGCAGCCAGGTGGAAGGGTAGATAGAAGGGTGGAGGGGCAGCCAGGTGGAAGGGTAGATAGAAGGGTGGAGTGGAAACAAAGGGGGCCAGCTCCTCCCCTCCTCTACTCTACTCAGTTCAATTCAAGGCGCTTTATTAGCATGGGAAACATATTTTAACATTGCCAAAGCAATAAGTGAAATAAACATAAGTGAAATAAACAATAATAATGAACAGTAAACATTACACTCACAGAATTTCCAAAAGAATAAAGACATTTCAAATGTCATAGAATGGTCTATTCTCTCCTCTCCCACAGTCCTAAAGCCCAGATTCCTTCTGTTCTATCTTGGCCTGACCCCTGACCCTAGTCAACCCCCCCCCCCTTGTCCCAGGGGCCCTGGATCCTAGCAGCTGAATGCTGCCTCTGGCCCCCGCACCTCAGCCCCTAGTCCCAGGCCTCCCACCAAGCGTCCTGGCCCCATCCCCCACCACCCTAACAACAGGCCTGGATACACACACACACACACACACACCACACTGAATTCTATTGCACCATTTTTAAAGAGCGATTGGCACTAAAAATCAACTTCTCATTTTTGAAAATGGCTGACGTGGCATCGATATGAGTCAGAAACATTGATTCTAGTGTCAAAATGGACTACAAAATGTAAATAGAATAACTTTGGACATAAAGTATCTAGCAAGCGCGAAAATAGGTGCCAGGCGTACCATTTTGTGTCAAGAACTGCAACGCTGCTGGGTTTTTCACGCTCAACAGTTTCCTTATGTGTATCAAGAATGGTCCACCACTCAAAGGACATCCAGCCAACTTGACACAACTATAGGAAGCAATGGAGTCAAAATGGGACAAGTATCCCTGTGGAAACGCTTTCGACACCTTGTAGAGTCCATGTCCAGACGGATTGAGGCTGTTCTGAGGGCAAAAGGGGAGGGAGGGGGACGACTCAATATTAGGAAGGTGTTCATAATGTTTTGTCCACTCAGTGTATAGTTACAGTAGTTCTATATACACTAAAGTTCTAGACACATAATTTCAGCTGGCCTCTTCAAAGCTGCTCTTCCTTTCCTACTATTTATATGGTCTAGCACAGCCTAGTAGTCATGCTCTCCTCTGTGTACAGTTGACTTTGTAGTAACAGCATGGATGAAAGTCAGAACTAGTTCATCTAGCAGAGCATTGGGGACTTCCTTTTATTTTTGGTATTGAGGAGAGGCGGTCAGTAATCCTGACTGTTCTGTATTGTATTGGTATTGAGGAGAGGCGGTCAGTAATCCTGACTGTTCTGTATTGTATTGGTATTGAGGAGAGGCGGTCAGTAATCCTGACTGTTCTGTATTGTATTGGTATTGAGGAGAGGCGGTCAGTAATCCTGACTGTTCTGTATTGTATTGGTATTGAGGAGAGGCGGTCAGTAATCCTGACTGTTCTGTATTGTATTGGTATTGAGGAGAGGCGGTCAGTAATCCTGACTGTTCTGTATTGTATTGGTATTGAGGAGAGGCGGTCAGTAATCCTGACTGTTCTGTATTGTATTGGTATTGAGGAGAGGCGGTCAGTAATCCTGACTGTTCTGTATTGTATTGGTATTGAGGAGAGGCGGTCAGTAATCCTGACTGTTCTGTATTGTATTGGTATTGAGGAGAGGCGGTCAGTAATCCTGACTGTTCTGTATTGTATTGGTATTGAGGAGAGGCGGTCAGTAATCCTGACTGTTCTGTATTGTATTGGTATTGAGGAGAGGCGGTCAGTAATCCTGACTGTTCTGTATTGTATTGGTATTGAGGAGAGGCGGTCAGTAATCCTGACTGTTCTGTATTGTATTGGTATTGAGGAGAGGCGGTCAGTAATCCTGACTGTTCTGTATTGTATTGGTATTGAGGAGAGGCGGTCAGTAATCCTGACTGTTCTGTATTGTATTGGTATTGAGGAGAGGCGGTCAGTAATCCTGACTGTTCTGTATTGTATTGGTATTGAGGAGAGGCGGTCAGTAATCCTGACTGTTCTGTATTGTATTGGTATTGAGGAGAGGCGGTCAGTAATCCTGACTGTTCTGTATTGTATTGGTATTGAGGAGAGGCGGTCAGTAATCCTGACTGTTCTGTATTGTATTGGTATTGAGGAGAGGCGGTCAGTAATCCTGACTGTTCTGTATTGTATTGGTATTGAGGAGAGGCGGTCAGTAATCCTGACTGTTCTGTATTGTATTGGTATTGAGGAGAGGCGGTCAGTAATCCTGACTGTTCTGTATTGTATTGGTATTGAGGAGAGGCGGTCAGTAATCCTGACTGTTCTGTATTGTATTGGTATTGAGGAGAGGCGGTCAGTAATCCTGACTGTTCTGTATTGTATTGGTATTGAGGAGAGGCGGTCAGTAATCCTGACTGTTCTGTATTGTATTGGTATTGAGGAGAGGCGGTCAGTAATCCTGACTGTTCTGTATTGTATTGGTATTGAGGAGAGGCGGTCAGTAATCCTGACTGTTCTGTATTGTATTGGTATTGAGGAGAGGCGGTCAGTAATCCTGACTGTTCTGTATTGTATTGGTATTGAGGAGAGGCGGTCAGTAATCCTGACTGTTCTGTATTGTATTGGTATTGAGGAGAGGCGGTCAGTAATCCTGACTGTTCTGTATTGTATTGGTATTGAGGAGAGGCGGTCAGTAATCCTGACTGTTCTGTATTGTATTGGTATTGAGGAGAGGCGGTCAGTAATCCTGACTGTTCTGTATTGTATTGGTATTGAGGAGAGGCGGTCAGTAATCCTGACTGTTCTGTATTGTATTGGTATTGAGGAGAGGCGGTCAGTAATCCTGACTGTTCTGTATTGTATTGGTATTGAGGAGAGGCGGTCAGTAATCCTGACTGTTCTGTATTGTATTGGTATTGAGGAGAGGCGGTCAGTAATCCTGACTGTTCTGTATTGTATTGGTATTGAGGAGAGGCGGTCAGTAATCCTGACTGTTCTGTATTGTATTGGTATTGAGGAGAGGCGGTCAGTAATCCTGACTGTTCTGGGGTTCCGGAAACCTTTTGTTTCTAGAGGTCTTCACAGACTGTCGGCGGGGGGTCGGCGGGGGGTCGGCGGGGGGTCGGGGGACGGGAAGGGGAGGGGGGGGGTCGGCGGGGGGTCGGCGGGGGGGAGGGGGGACGACAGGAGACACTGGGCTCTGTGTAAATAGAGAACGGTCAGCTAAGACCAAGGGGTCGTCTGCCCTCCAGCTCTTAGGGGCTAGTACTTTAACTAAAGTTAACAAAAGTTTGCTTTTTTTTTCATTTATTTCTTATGTTTTGACTGATAAAAGGCCATTTCAGATGTGCCTTTTGTTTGCACCGATGTTTTTAACACGTATGTGGGTCAGTTGACAATAGACAGAAAATGTAATATTTATTTCCACAGGAATTTTTTTTTTTTAATCTACCATTTATTGTTTTCCAGACCCAAGGAGGAAATACCATGTGAAACTGTTGGCATTAAGCCTTGTAGGAGATGGTTACCAGGCCGACCAGACACTCAGCACCCCAGGATGTGTGTGTAAGTAAACAGAAAAATCAGATCAATTCTTTACTATTGATCTGCTTCAGCTTCTGTTCATCCTGAATATCTACATTGGCCTCTAACACATCTCCCACTACCATAAAAATACTTCTGTTCATCCTGAATATCTCTACATTGGCCTCTAACACATCTCCCACTACCATAAAAATACTTCTGTTCATCCTGAATATCTACATTGGCCTCTAACACATCTCCCACTACCATAAAAATACTTCTGTTCATCCTGAATATCTCTACATTGGCCTCTAACACATCTCCCACTACCATAAAAATACTTCTGTTCATCCTGAATATCTACATTGGCCTCTAACACATCTCCCACTACCATAAAAATACTTCTGTTCATCCTGAATATCTACATTGGCCTCTAACACATCTCCCACTACCATAAAAATACTTCTGTTCATCCTGAATATCTCTACATTGGCCTCTAACACATCTCCCACTACCATAAAAATACTTCTGTTCATCCTGAATATCTCTACATTGGCCTCTAACACATCTCCCACTACCATAAAAATACTTCTGTTCATCCTGAATATCTCTACATTGGCCTCTAACACATCTCCCACTACCATAAAAATACTTCTGTTCATCCTGAATATCTCTACATTGGCCTCTAACACATCTCCCACTACCATAAAAATACTTCTGTTCATCCTGAATATCTCTACATTGGCCTCTAACACATCTCCCACTACCATAAAAATACTTCTGTTCATCCTGAATATCTCTACATTGGCCTCTTAACACATCTCCCACTACCATAAAAATACTTCTGTTCATCCTGAATATCTCTACATTGGCCTCTAACACATCTCCCACTACCATAAAAATACTTCTGTTCATCCTGAATATCTACATTGGCCTCTAACACATCTCCCACTACCATAAAAATACTTTTGTTCATCCTGAATATCTACATTGGCCTCTAACACATCTCCCACTACCATAAAAATACTTCTCGACAGCTGAAGCAAGCGCGTGCGTTTTCTACAGGAAATTAGATTTTTCTTGTTGTGACATTTTTTTTCTTCTTCCATCTGTGTGTGGGTGTGTCTTGTAGCTGTACGAGATCATCCGGTGGCCTCCCCTCCAGCCCCGGACCATGTGATTGCGGTGGCTAACAGCTCGTCAGCGGTGTACCTGCGATGGAGCCGTCCTGCCTTCTCCTCTAGGAAGGCTGTCAGCTACACAGCTCGCTGTACCCCTGTGGGCCTGATGAACGCATCAGCCATACGCTACATACAGACGTGAGTTCATGACCGATGTTCTGCAACAGAACTGCTCAAGTTCAACAAGATATTTATGGTCATCAATAAGAAAGGAGGACCAAGGCACTCTTCATATAATTAATAAATAATGATGAATAAATAATAATATTAATAAATAATAATTAATAAATAATAATTAATAATTGATAATTAATACATAATAATTCATCGTTTGTAAATAATAATTAATAAATCATAATTATTAATTAATACATAATAAATAATAATTAATACATAATAATTAATCATTAATTATTTAATGAATAAGCAATAAATAATAATTAATACATCATAAATAATAGATAGTAATTAATACATAATAATTAATCGTTAGTAAATAGTAATTAATAAATAATCATTAATAAATAATATTTTATAATTAATACATAATAATTCATTATTAATTATTCATTATATTTCTGATGACCATTTCACCCTTTTTACCAAAGAGCCCCTTCTGTCTACCAAAATGTACTATTGTGTACCTTAGTAACGCTTCTCTTCCTCTTCTTTCTACAAGATACTTATGATGTTTATACCTGTATCCTGGGGTCTGTTGAAGAATAAGAAGAATACTTTACTACTATATTAATACTAAGATTATTATTTTACTTTTATTTAACTAGGCAAGTCAGTTTTAAGAACAAATTCTTATTTACAATGACGGCCTACCGGGGAACAGTGGGGTTAACTGCCTTGTTCAAGGTCTCGCAACCTTTCGGTTACTAGTCCAACGCTCTAACCACTAGGTGGAACAAAAATATAAATGCAACATGCAACAATTTAATTTATTTTACTGAGTTACAGTTTATCTAAGGAAATCAGTCAATTGAAATATATTCATTACGCCCTAATCTATGGATTTCACATGACTTGGAATACAGATATACATCTGTTGGTCACAGATACATTTTAAATAAATGGGGCACACAATGGGCCTCAGGATCTCGTCACGGTAGTTTTGTGCATTAAAATTGCCATCGATAAAATGAAATTGTGTTTGTTGTCTATAGCTTATGCCTGCACATACCATAACCCCACCGCCACCATGGGGCACTCTGATCACAAAGTTGACATCCGCAAACCGCTCGCCCACTTGGCGCCAAACACGTGGTCTGTGGTTGTGAGGCCGGTTGGACGTACTGCCAAATTCTCTAAAATTACATTGGAGGCGGCTTATGGTAGAGAAATTAACATTAAATTATCTGGAAACAGCTCTGGTGTACATTCCTGCAGTCAGCATGCCAATTTCACTCTCCCTCAAACCTTGAGAGATCTGTGGCATTGTGTTGTGTGACAAAACTGCGCATTTTAGAGTGGCTTTTTATTGTCCCCAGCACAAGGTGCACCTGTGTAATAATCATACTGTTTAATCAGCTTCTTGATATGCCACACCTGTCAGGTGGATGGATTATCTTGGCAAAGGAGAAATGCTCACTAACAGGGATGTAAACAAATTTGTGAACAACATTTTAGAGAAATAAGCGTTTTGTGCGTATGGAAACATTTCTGGGATCTTTTATTTCAGCTCATGAAACATGGGACCAACACTTTACATGTTGCAGTGTACTCTACTACGATGCTATTGTCCATTCCATTGTCATTTTTCAGATCATGGAAATTGATATTGCATGTGGTGATCTAGTTTTACACTTTACTTCTGACAAGAGACTGAAACGCAACATTGTTATGAACACTTGAGCGATTGTTATTTTTTGATTTATTGTTTTTTATTTTTTTGATTGCTAATATTTATTCTGTGATGTCTGTTTTGTCCTCGTCAGTACCAACCAGAGTGTGCTGATACAGAGCCTGGACTCCAACACTCCCTACGAGTTAGTGGTGCGTCTTCATGTCGACCAACTGGCCAGTCCCTGGAGCACGGTTGTCTTTCAGAGGACTCTACCAGCAGGTAAACAATCCTCTTATTCTCTTCTGACTATCATGTCACGTTTCCCAAGGATAACAAGGATAAAGATTCCTTCATGATCTATACATTATGAAGGAGTTTATTTAACTTTAAGTGACATCAACAGTATAGCTTCCTTCCAAGTCTACTCTTGAGATGTACCTGGCCGGTACTCTGCTCTGCACCTTGAGACTAATGCCCCGGTTATATAGATAGTGTTATTGAACACTGGTCACCTCATATTCTGTGTACATACTGTTGTTGACTCACTGTTTATGTATATACTGTATTCTTAACATAGCTCATTCTAATATACCTACTACTGTATATACTGTTGTTGACTCACTGTTTATGTATATACTGTATTCTTAACATAGCTCATTCTAATATACCTACTACTGTATATACTGTTGTTGACTCACTGTTTATGTATATACTGTCTTCTTAACATAGCTCATTCTAATATACCTACTACTGTATATACTGTTGTTGACTCACTGTTTATGTATATACTGTATTCTTAACATAGCTCATTCTAATATACCTACTACTGTATATACTGTTGTTGACTCACTGTTTATGTATATACTGTATTCTTAACATAGATCTCATCTAGGTTGTTCGACTCATTCTGACATTTTTTGTTTGTTTGTTTATATTTTGATTATTTCTGTATTTTGTATTGTATTTACTAGACATAGTAACATAAGCATTACGCTGCACCTGCTGTAACACCTGCTGTAACACCTGCCGTAACACTTGCCGTAACGCTTGCCGTAACGCCTGCCGTAACGCCTGCCGTAACGCCTGCCGTAACACCTGCCGTAACACCTGCCGTAACACATTTGTGTACGCGACAATAAACGTTATTTTATTTGAGATGGGCGAGAACACACAATAACATTCACCAATCAAAGCTGTTGGTACTCGATGACGGACCAAGATACATTTAAAGGTTAAGAGACTCAAATGACCCGTTTCTGTTCATCAGCGCCCAGCCACCCTCCTGAAGGTGTGAGGGTGAGTCTGATTGAGGACGGCACAGCCCTGGTTTCCTGGAGAGAACCAGAGGAGAACAACCTGGCAGTGACGCACTACACCATCCTGTACGCCTCACAGAGGGCCTGGCTGGCCGGATACTGGCAGACGCTGCAGAGGGAGGGTGAGTGGATCAGCCAGACACTGTGGAGGGAGGGTGAGTGGATCAGCTAGATACTGGCAGACGCTGCAGAGGGAGGGTGAGTGGATCAGCCAGACACTGTGGAGGGAGGGTGAGTGGATCAGCTAGATACTGGCAGACGCTGCAGAGGGAGGGTGAGTGGATCAGCTAGATACTGGCAGACGCTGCAGAGGGAGGGTGAGTGGATCAGCTAGATACTGGCAGACGCTGCAGAGGGAGGGTGAGTGGATCAGCTAGATACTGGCAGACGCTGCAGAGGGAGGGTGAGTGGATCAGCTAGATACTGGCAGACGCTGCAGAGGGAGGGTGAGTGGATCAGCCAGACACTGCGGAGGGAGGGTGAGTGGATCAGCCAGACACTGCGGAGGGAGGGTGAGTGGATCAGCCAGACACTGCGGAGGGAGGGTGAGTGGATCAGCCAGACACTGCAGAGGGAGGGTGAGTGGATCAGCCAGACACTGCGGAGGGAGGGTGAGTGGATCAGCCAGACACTGCAGAGGGAGGGTGAGTGGATCAGCCAGACACTGCAGAGGGAGGGTGAGTGGATCAGCCAGACACTGCAGAGGGAGGGTGAGTGGATCAGCCAGACACTGCGGAGGGAGGGTGAGTGGATCAGCCAGACACTGCAGAGGGAGGGTGAGTGGATCAGCCAGACACTGCAGAGGGAGGGTGAGTGGATCAGCCAGACACTGCAGAGGGAGGGTGAGTGGATCAGCCAGACACTGCAGAGGGAGGGTGAGTGGATCAGCCAGACACTGCAGAGGGAGGATGAGTGAGATGGTTACACAGCCAGATATTATAGAGGAATTGTAAACACAGGTGGATGTTTTGGAAGGGAAGGGGCTGGAGACAGACTTGGGCAGAAGCTTTGAGAGCAGAGTGTTGTAGCTACTGTTTGAGTCCAGATTTAAACATGTCTGAGTATCTGGCCAGTGTCCATCCAAGATTTGGGTCTGGTTTTTTTGGGGAATGGCTGTGATATGATGCATTCTACTCCAGTCCGCTCTAAAAACCTGTCTGCTGTCCCTACAGGAAGTAACACCATGGCCCTGCTGGAGCGTCTGGAGCCTGGTAACGTCTACCTGGTGAAGATCTCTGCCTCCAACCAGGTGGGAGACGGGCCCTTCTCTACTACTGTGGAGCTGGCCCTGGGGCCTGGGTCTAGACACAGAGGGAAGAGCCCCAGGCACTCAGGCAGCGCATCCTCCTCAGACACCACAGGTTAGTTATGTTGTAGTGTTGTTGGACTGGAGAGTGTTGTAGTTAGTGTTGTTGTAGTGTTGTTGGACTAGAGTATTGTAGTTAGTATTGTTGTAGTGTTGTTGGACTGGAGAGTGTTGTAGTTAGTATTGTTGTAGTGTTGTTGGACTAGAGAGTATTGTAGTTAGTGTTGTTGTAGTGTTGTTGGACTAGAGAGTATTGTAGTTAGTATTGTAGTTAGTGTTGTAGTTAGTGTTGTAGTTAGTATTGTAGTTAGTATTGTGGCTAGTGGTCAGTATTGTTGTAGTGTTGTTGGACTGGAGAGTATTGTAGTTAGTATTGTTGTAGTGTTGTTGGACTGGAGAGTATTGTAGTTAGTATTGTAGTTAGTATTGTAGTTAGTATTGTGGCTAGTGGTCAGTATTGTTGTAGTGTTGTTGGACTGGAGAGTATTGTAGTTAGTATTGTTGTTAGTATTGTTGGACTAGAGAGTATTGTAGTTAGTATTGTAGTTAGTATTGTAGTTAGTATTGTAGTTAGTATTGTAGTTAGTATTGTTGTAGTGTTGTTGGACTAGAGAGTATTGAAGTTAGTATTGTTGTTAGTATTGTTGGACTAGAGAGTATTGTAGTTAGTATTGTGGCTAGTGGTCAGTATTGTCGGACTGCAGAGACATAGGACCTGTCATATCTTGGACTTTGAGCATAATGCAGTTGATGACAACATGACCCTAAACAGAATACAGTCTCTTACTTTACCTGCTTTCAGTGCTTCTAGTAGGCATTGTTTAAATCAAATAAAATGTTATTTGTCACATGATTTGATTGGTTAACGTAGACCTTATAGTGAAATGCTTACTTACAAGCCCTTAAACAACAATGCAGTTTAAAAAAAATACAAACAAAAAAAAGGTAAGAGATAAGAATAACAAATAACTAAAGAGCAGCAGTAAATAACAACAGCAGGGCTATATACAGGGGGTACCGATACAGAGTCAATGTGGAGGCTATATACAGGGGGTACCGGTACAGAGTCAATGTGGAGGCTATATACAGGGTGTTACGGTACAGAGTCAATGTGGAGGCTATATACAGGGGGTACCGATACAGAGTCAATGTGGAGGCTATATACAGGGTGTTACGGTACAGAGTCAATGTGGAGGCTATATACAGGGTGTTACGGTACAGAGTCAATGTGGAGGCTATATACAGGGGGTACCGATACAGAGTCAATGTGGAGGCTATATACAGGGGGTACCGGTACAGAGTCAATGTGGAGGCTATATACAGGGGGTACCGGTACAGAGTCAATGTGGAGACTATATACAGGGGGGTACCGGTACAGAGTCAATGTGGAGGCTATATACAGGGTGTTACGGTACAGAGTCAATGTGGAGGCTATATACAGGGGGCACCGGTACAGAGTCAATGTGGAGGCTATATACAGGGGGTACCGGTACAGAGTCAATGTGGAGGCTATATACAGGGGGTACCGGTACAGAGTCAATGTGGAGGCTATATACAGGGGGTACAGGTACAGAGTCAATGTGGAGGCTATATACAGGGGGTACTGGTACAGAGTCAATGTGGAGGCTATATACAGGGGGTACCGGTACAGAGTCAATGTGGAGGCTATATACAGGGGTTACGGTACAGAGTCAATGTGGAGGCTATATACAGGGGGTACCGGTACAGAGTCAATGTGGAGGCTATATACAGGGGGTACCGGTACAGAGTCAATGTGGAGGCTATATACAGGGGGTACCGGTACAGAGTCAATGTGGAGGCTATATACAGGGGGTACCGGTACAGAGTCAATGTGGAGGCTATATACAGGGGGTACCGGTACAGAGTCAATGTGGAGGCTATATACAGGGTGTTACGGTACAGAGTCAATGTGGAGGCTATATACAGGGGGTACCGGTACAGAGTCAATGTGGAGGCTATATACAGGGGGTACCGGTACAGAGTCAATGTGGAGGCTATATACAGGGGGTACCGGTACAGAGTCAATGTGGAGGCTATATACAGGGTGTTACGGTACAGAGTCAATGTGGAGGCTATATACAGGGGGTACCGGTACAGAGTCAATGTGGAGACTATATACAGGGGGGTACCGGTACAGAGTCAATGTGGAGGCTATATACAGGGTGTTACGGTACAGAGTCAATGTGGAGGCTATATACAGGGGGCACCGGTACAGAGTCAATGTGGAGGCTATATACAGGGGGTACCGGTACAGAGTCAATGTGGAGGCTATATACAGGGGGTACCGGTACAGAGTCAATGTGGAGGCTATATACAGGGGGTACAGGTACAGAGTCAATGTGGAGGCTATATACAGGGGGTACTGGTACAGAGTCAATGTGGAGGCTATATACAGGGGGTACCGGTACAGAGTCAATGTGGAGGCTATATACAGGGGTTACGGTACAGAGTCAATGTGGAGGCTATATACAGGGGGTACCGGTACAGAGTCAATGTGGAGGCTATATACAGGGGGTACCGGTACAGAGTCAATGTGGAGGCTATATACAGGGGGTACCGGTACAGAGTCAATGTGGAGGCTATATACAGGGGGTACCGGTACAGAGTCAATGTGGAGGCTATATACAGGGGGTACCGGTACAGAGTCAATGTGGAGGCTATATACAGGGTGTTACGGTACAGAGTCAATGTGGAGGCTATATACAGGGGGTACCGGTACAGAGTCAATGTGGAGGCTATATACAGGGGGTACCGGTACAGAGTCAATGTGGAGGCTATATACAGGGGGGTACCGGTACAGAGTCAATGTGGAGGCTATATACAGGGGGTACCGGTACAGAGTCAATGTGGAGGCTATATACAGGGTGTTACGGTACAGAGTCAATGTGGAGGCTATATACAGGGTGTTACGGTACAGAGTCAATGTGGAGGCTATATACAGGGGGTACCGGTACAGAGTCAATGTGGAGGCTATATACAGGGGGTACCGGTACAGAGTCAATGTGGAGGCTATATACAGGGGGTACCGGTACAGAGTCAATGTGGAGGCTATATACAGGGGGTACCGGTACAGAGTCAATGTGGAGGCTATATACAGGGTGTTACGGTACAGAGTCAATGTGGAGGCTATATACAGGGGGTACCGGTACAGAGTCAATGTGGAGGCTATATACAGGGGGTACCGGTACAGAGTCAATGTGGAGGCTATATACAGGGTGTTACGGTACAGAGTCAATGTGGAGGCTATATACAGGGGGTACCGGTACAGAGTCAATGTGGAGGCTATATACAGGGGGTACCGATACAGAGTCAATGTGGAGGCTATATACAGGGGTACCGGTACAGAGTCAATGTGGAGGCTATATACAGGGGGTACCGATACAGAGTCAATGTGGAGGCTATATACAGGGGGTACCGGTACAGAGTCAATGTGGAGGCTATATACAGGGTGTTACGGTACAGAGTCAATGTGGAGGCTATATACAGGGGGTACCGGTACAGAGTCAATGTGGAGGCTATATACAGGGGGTACCGGTACAGAGTCAATGTGGAGACTATATACAGGGGGTACCGGTACAGAGTCAATGTGGAGGCTATATACAGGCGGTACCGGTACAGAGTCAATGTGGAGGCTATATACAGGGTGTTACGGTACAGAGTCAATGTGGAGGCTATATACAGGGGGTACCGGTACAGAGTCAATGTGGAGGCTATATACAGGGGGTACCGATACAGAGTCAATGTGGAGGCTATATACAGGGGTACCGGTACAGAGTCAATGTGGAGGCTATATACAGGGGGTACCGATACAGAGTCAATGTGGAGGCTATATACAGGGGGTACCGGTACAGAGTCAATGTGGAGGCTATATACAGGGTGTTACGGTACAGAGTCAATGTGGAGGCTATATACAGGGGGTACCGGTACAGAGTCAATGTGGAGGCTATATACAGGGGGTACCGGTACAGAGTCAATGTGGAGGCTATATACAGGGGGTACCGATACAGAGTCAATGTGGAGGCTATATACAGGGGTACCGGTACAGAGTCAATGTGGAGGCTATATACAGGGGGTACCGATACAGAGTCAATGTGGAGGCTATATACAGGGGGTACCGGTACAGAGTCAATGTGGAGGCTATATACAGGGTGTTACGGTACAGAGTCAATGTGGAGGCTATATACAGGGGGTACCGGTACAGAGTCAATGTGGAGGCTATATACAGGGGGTACCGGTACAGAGTCAATGTGGAGACTATATACAGGGGGTACCGGTACAGAGTCAATGTGGAGGCTATATACAGGCGGTACCGGTACAGAGTCAATGTGGAGGCTATATACAGGGTGTTACGGTACAGAGTCAATGTGGAGGCTATATACAGGGGGTACCGGTACAGAGTCAATGTGGAGGCTATATACAGGGGGTACCGATACAGAGTCAATGTGGAGGCTATATACAGGGGTACCGGTACAGAGTCAATGTGGAGGCTATATACAGGGGGTACCGATACAGAGTCAATGTGGAGGCTATATACAGGGGGTACCGGTACAGAGTCAATGTGGAGGCTATATACAGGGTGTTACGGTACAGAGTCAATGTGGAGGCTATATACAGGGGGTACCGGTACAGAGTCAATGTGGAGGCTATATACAGGGGGTACCGGTACAGAGTCAATGTGGAGGCTATATACAGGGGGTACTGGTACAGAGTCAATGTGGAGGCTATATACAGGGGGTACCGGTACAGAGTCAATGTGGAGGCTATATACAGGGGGTACCGGTACAGAGTCAATGTGGAGGCTATATACAGGGGGTACCGGTACAGAGTCAATGTGGAGGCTATATACAGGGGGTACTGGTACAGAGTCAATGTGGAGGCTATATACAGGGGGTACCGGTACAGAGTCAATGTGGAGGCTATATACAGGGGGTACCGGTACAGAGTCAATGTGGAGGCTATATACAGGGGGTACCGGTACAGAGTCAATGTGGAGGCTATATACAGGGGGTACCGGTACAGAGTCAATGTGGAGGCTATATACAGGGGGTACCGGTACAGAGTCAATGTGGAGGCTATATACAGGGGGTACCGGTACAGAGTCAATGTGGAGGCTATATACAGGGGGTACCGGTACAGAGTCAATGTGGAGGCTATATACAGGGGGTACCGGTACAGAGTCAATGTGGAGGCTATATACAGGGGGTACCGGTACAGAGTCAATGTGGAGGCTATATACAGGGGGTACCGGTACAGAGTCAATGTGGAGGCTATATACAGGGGTTACCGGTACAGAGTCAATGTGGAGGCTATATACAGGGGGTACCGGTACAGAGTCAATGTGGAGGCTATATACAGGGGGTACCGGTACAGAGTCAATGTGGAGGCTATATACAGGGGGTACCGGTACAGAGTCAATGTGGAGGCTATATACAGGGGGTACCGGTACAGAGTCAATGTGGAGGCTATATACAGGGGGTACCGGTACAGAGTCAATGTGGAGACTATATACAGGGGGTACCGGTACAGAGTCAATGTGGAGACTATATACAGGGGGTACCGGTACAGAGTCAATGTGGAGGCTATATACAGGGGGTACCGGTACAGAGTCAATGTGGAGGCTATCTACAGGGGGTACCGGTACAGAGTCAATGTGGAGGCTATATACAGGGGTACCGGTACAGAGTCAATGTGGAGGCTATATACAGGGGGTACCGGTACAGGGTCAATGTGGAGGCTATATACAGGGGGTACCGGTACAGGGTCAATGTGGAGGCTATATACAGGGGGTACCGGTACAGAGTCAATGTGGAGGCTATATACAGGGGGTACCGGTACAGAGTCAATGTGGAGGCTATATACAGGGGGTACCGGTACAGAGTCAATGTGGAGGCTATATACAGGGGGTACCGGTACAGAGTCAATGTGGAGGCTATATACAGGGGGTACCGGTACAGGGTCAATGTGGAGGCTATATACAGGGGGTACCGGTACAGGGCCAATGTGGAGGCTATATACAGGGGGTACCGGTACAGAGTCAATGTGGAGGCTATATACAGGGTGTTACCGGTACAGAGTCAATGTGGAGGCTATATACAGGGGGTACCGGTACAGAGTCAATGTGGAGGCTATATACAGGGGGTACCGGTACAGAGTCAATGTGGAGGCTATATACAGGGGGTACCGGTACAGAGTCAATGTGGAGGCTATATACAGGGGGTACCGGTACAGGGTCAATGTGGAGGCTATATACAGGGGGTACCGGTACAGGGTCAATGTGGAGGCTATATACAGGGGGTACCGGTACAGGGTCAATGTGGAGGCTATATACAGGGGGTACCGGTACAGAGTCAATGTGGAGGCTATATACAGGGGGTACCGGTACAGAGTCAATGTGGAGGCTATATACAGGGGGTACTGGTACAGAGTCAATGTGCGGGGGCACCGATGTCGAGGTAATTGAGGTAATATGTACATGTAGGTAGAGTTATTAAATTGATGTGATTACTCAGTGTGACATGATTTCCCATATCTTCCAGTGTTCTCTGACGGCCTGTACCACACAGAGCAGAATTCCATGACAGGGATCATCGTGGGGGTCTGCATCGCTCTGTCCTGTATAGTGATGTGTACCATCATCCTCATCAGCAAAGGCAGATCCAGGTATTTACACAATATTCATCTTAGTAACAGTCTTCTCCTTCTTTTCCTTCTGTTTCTTCTCCTTCCTGTTTCTTCTTCTCCTTCTTCTGTTTCTTCTCCTTCTTCTGTTTCTTCTCCTTCCTGTTTCTTCTCCTTCCTGTTTCTTCTCCTTCCTGTTTCTTCTCCTTCCTGTTTCTTCTTCTTCTTCTGTTTCTTCTTCTGTTACTTCTTCATTCCTGTTACTTCTCATTCTTCTGATACTTCTTCTCCTTCCTGTTTCTTCTTCTGTTACTTCTTCTGTTACCTCTTCTCCTTCTTCTGTTACCTCTTCTCCTTCTTCTTCTGTCTTCTGTTTCTTCTGTTACTTCTTCTCCTTGTTTACCTCTTCTTCATCTCCTTCTTGATACTTCTTCTCCTTCTGTTTCTTCTCCTTCTTCTCCTCCTTGTTTCTTCTTCTTCTTCCGTATCTTCTGTTTCTTCTTCTCCTTGTTTCTTCTTCTTCTTCTCCTTCTTGTTTCTTCTTCTCCTTCTTCTTCTGTTTCTTCTTCTCTCCTTCTTCTTCTTCTCAGACTATAGTCAATTTACTCATTCTAATGCATCAGCCATTTTTGAAAGAACTCTCTTCAAATAGATTCTTTCCTTATTGTCCCATAACTTCTACTCTTTACTCCAATAGGAAATCTTCCATCTGTAAGATAATTGATGTAGTGAATGGTGAGGGAACCCATGGTCCACATGCTAGTTTGGCCCTGGCCAATGAACACCAGGCTGAGAACATAGAGGCCCTGATGCCCATGATGGCACCACACTTCATTGATGCCAAGGTGAGACATGACTCCACAGACACAGACCATGAGTGTGTATGTATGAGACTGTATTTATGTCATATACAGTGCCTTCTATTGTATATACACATACATGTTTATGGACAGTGCCTTCGGGAAAGTATTCAGACCCCTTGACTTTTTCCACATTTTGTTAGGTTACAGCCTTATTCTAAAATGTGTTAAATTGTTTTTTTTCCCCCCTCATCAACCTACACACAATACCCCATAATGACAAATAAAAAAAAGGTTTTTAAAATTTTTTGCAAACGTATTAAATCGGGTCCGGACTCTGGCTGGGTCACTCAAGGACATTCATAGACTTGTCCCGAAGCCACTCCTGTGTTGTCTTGGCTGTGTGCTTAAGGTTGTTGTCCTGTTGGAAGGTGAACCTTTCGCCCCAGTCTGAGGTCTTTAGCGCTCTGGAGCAGGTTTTCATCAAGGATCTCTCTGTACTTTGCTCCGTTCATCTTTCCCTCGATCCGGAACTAGTCTCCCAGTCCCTGCCGCTGAAAAACATCCCCACAGCATGAAGCTGCCACCACCATTCTTCACCGTAGGGATGGTGCCAGGTTTCCTCCAGACGTGACGCTTGGCATTCAGGGCAAAGAATTCAATTTTGGTTTTAATTTTGTTTCTCATGGTCTGAGAGTCTTTAGGTGCCTTTTGGCAAACTCCAAGCGGGTTGTCATGTGCCTTTTACTGAGGAGTGGCTTCCATCTGGCCACTCTACCATAAAGACCTGATTGGTGGGGTGCTGCAGAGATGGTTGTCCTTCTGGAAGTTTCTCCCATCTCCACAGAGGAACTCTATAGCTCTGTCAGAGTGACCATTGGGTTCTTGGTCACCTCCCTGACCAAGGCCCTTCTCCCCCGATTGCTCAGTTTGGCCGGGCGGCCAGCTCTAGCAAGAGTCTTGGTGGTTCCAAACTTCTTCCATTTAAGAATGATGGAGGCCACTGTGTTCTTGGAGACCTTCAATGCTGCAGAAATGTTTTGGTACCCTTCCCCAGATATGTGCATCGACACAATCCTGTCTTGGAGCTCTATGGACAATTCCTTCAACCTCATGGCTTGGTTTTTGCTCTGACATGCACTGTCAACTGTGTGACCTCTATATAGACAGGTGTGTGCCTTTCCAAATCATGTCCAATCAATTGAATTTACCACAGGTGGACTCCAATCAAGTTGTAGAAACATCTCTAGGATGATCAAAGGAAACAGGATGCACCTGAGCTCAACTTCATGTCTCACAGCAAAGGGTCTGAATACTTATGTAAATTAGGTATTTCTGTTTTTTATAAATCATTTTTTTTTTTTTTTGTAGGTTGCTGAGGATTTTTATTTATTTAATTCAGTTTAGAATTAAAGCTGTAACGAAACAAAATGTGTAAAAAAGTCAAAGGGATCTGAATACTTTCTGAATGTACTCTACGCCTTTATCTTGTTTCTAATCTGGTTATCTCTCCGTTTCAGGGTGGAACAAACCTGGTGATTACAGGAACTGGTCCAGTCTACGGTATCAACCGTAGTAAGACATGGCAGCTTTTTAAGACGGAGAGACACAATAGAAATACAAACCAGGTAGGTCTTCAGACACGAACCAATCCTGTTGCTGCTATTAAAATACCAGTCTTCAACATAGAATTTACAGTATTGAGTATTGGTAATTTGTTATACAATGACAAAACTAACAAATATCGCTCCTCTCCCTTATCTCTAGGCTGAGAACAGAGCATGTCTGTACAAGGCAGGGAAGACCGTTCTGTGTTATGAGGAGAGGGAGGGCGCGTCGCCCCTCCAACCCTCCAGCCTGCAGATCCTGTTCGGTCCACTAGGGGACTTAGAGAGCTCCGGGGGCTTCAGTGAGGGAAGCAGCTCTGGAACTACTGAGACCAGCGAGGGGAGTCAGGAGACAGGAGACTCTGGTCACTACTCCGACGAAGAGATAAGCAATGAGATGAGCAACCGGTCCACCTCCACCTCAGGCTGTAACTCCCGGCCTCCGTCCTTCGGGTCGGAGTTGGATGACAGCCCAACTCCAGATGAAGAAGAAGAAAAGCCTGGTTTTAAAGTGGATTCTGAGGTGACGCCACCAAGACATCCCTACCGTCACCACCATGGTCTCCACCAGCCTGGTCATGACACCGTCCAGCATCCCTCACGTCCCTGTTCGCTCTCAGCTGAGGAAGCTGCTTATCCTGCCCAGGACACCGTCCAGCATCCCTCACGTCCCTGTTCCCTCAAGGCTGAGGAAGCTGCTTATCCTGGCCAGGACACCGCCCAGCATCCCTCACGTCCCTGTTCCCTCAAGGCTGAGGAAGCTGCTTATCCTGGCCAGGACACCGCCCAGCATCCCTCACGTCCCTGTTCCCTCAAGGCTGAGTAAGCTGCTTATCCTGGCCAGGCCACCGTCCAGCATCCCTCACGTCCCTGTTCGGCTCTCAGCTGAGGAAACTGCTTATCCTGGCCAGGACACGGTCCAGTCAGCAGGCTCGTCCTCGTGATAGGTTACCCAACCTGAATGTGGCTTATTTTCAGTTGAAGCAGCCCGCTTTTCTCGCTTCTTTGCCTCTTGAAATAGTTCCTTGGGCAAAGAACATACAGTTACGTAGAGGGATCAGGAAGTTGAAGATTTAAGGAGGAAATGGGTGTTCGCTTCAGGTCTACCTCAAGATATTTGTAATGAATGTTGTTGTTTTCCTGTTTTCATTTCTATCTTATTTTCATGTCTGTCTGGTATTTGTCTTTGTGTCAGGTCTTTAGGGATGATTTCTTAGACACCAACCTAATTCGGGATCGGTGACAACCGGATGCATCCGGTTTTCAGGGGAATCGGAAAGAGAGCCTTCCCGCTGTTGGACGTTAACAAGGCGACACTCCATCTTAACCCTCCTCTACATTTACAGGATTGGTTGAACAGTGTAGAAGAGAACCTCCCCCACCCTGTTAGCACAACAAGCAAAGAAACATCACACAGATGACGCTTTGTCTTGAATTGGTGAAAGGGATGTTATGGGATCCTGAAAAGCATATTCAGTGAAGATTGGACATTGGAAGGGCTTCTCTTTTTGTTGTTGTACCAAACTAAGCTTTAATCTTTTGTCTGGGAAACCAGTCCTTAATGTCTATCCTAAACCAAAGCTCTCCCAACAATGAATGTTCAAAAGAATGTAAAAATATATTGCTTTATGATACGTTTACTTCTATAATTAAGTAGATTGTTTTCTTCCATTGAAGCAGAGGGTTTAGTTGGTGACCCCCCTCATTGCTGATTGTCTACCTCAGTTACTCTGACTCTGTATTATAGTACTACCTCATTTTAACAATATATTGTGCAGTACCGTATTATACTACTACCTCATTTTAAGAGTATTATTGTGCAGTATTATTTTCCCTAACTCAGGGAATGAGGTTGAAAACATTTCAAAGCCATGTTGTCTTACCTGCAGGAGTTATATAGGCTGAATTGTTTTTTTTTTTTTTAAGATTTGTGAAAATTCCTTTTGGAATTATTTGTTGTTTTTTATAAGGTTGGAAAACGCTTTTACGTTTTTTTTTTAATGATGAGTCTCTTCAGTATAGTTCTAACATTGAAGTGCATTAGATACTGTATCTCCAGTCTCTATTTGAGTAAGATCAAGTAACTGAAATTAAACGTTGAACTGGCATTTCCAGTGCAGCGGACCTTAAAAGCTTTAAAATGGCCTTATTACGTGGAAAAGGGCTTTGCCGATGATTCTAGATACAGAGAACCAAAGAAAGAGTAGCAACACGCGACATAACAGCCGTACAGTATTGTAAGTGTACTCTCAATCATTTTGCTGCCGTGTCAAGTATGTATATTTCTCGTTGAATTATCGAGTTCAATACAATTCTTATTGTACATTTTCAAGACGCGTTTTATATCTGGTTGAAAGCTTTAGTGCTCTGTCTTTCAGACGAGTGTTCTCCATTTGCCTTCTATGTACAGTAGATCATTGATGCTATACGCAGCGTTGACACTGTGCTGTTAGATGCCAAAGAGTTGTCTACTTCCTCAGATGGGGGGATTCAGATAGATGGGAGGACTGATGGGTCCTCCAGATGGATCAGATGGGAGGACTGATGGGTCCTCCAGATGGATCAGATGGGAGGACTGATGGGTCCTCCAGATAGATCAGATGGGAGGACTGATGGGTCCTCCAGATAGATCAGATGGGAGGACTCATGGGTCCTCCAGATGGATCAGATGGGAGGACTCATGGGTCCTCCAGATGGATCAGATGGGAGGACTCATGGGTCCTCCAGATAGATCAGATGGGAGGACTCATGGGTCCTCCAGATAGATCAGATGGGAGGACTCATGGGTCCTCCAGATGGATCAGATGGGAGGACTCATGGGTCCTCCAGATGGATCAGATGGGAGGACTGATGGGTCCTCCAGATGGGAGGACTGATGGGTCCTCCAGATGGGAGGACTGATGGGTCCTCCAGATGGGAGGACTGATGGGTCCTCCAGATAGATCAGATGGGAGGACTCATGGGTCCTCCAGATCGATCAGATGGGAGGACTGATGGGTCCTCCAGATAGATCAGATGGGAGGACTGATGGGTCCTCCAGATAGACCAGATGGGAGGACTGATGGGTCCTCCAGAGAGATCAGATGGGAGGACTCATGGGTCCTCCAGATAGATCAGATGGGAGGACTGATGGGTCCTTCAGATGGGAGGACTGATGGGTCCTCCAGATGGATCAGATGGGAGGACTGATGGGTCCTTCAGATGGGAGGACTGATGGGTCCTCCAGATAGATCAGATGGGAGGACTGATGGGTCCTCCAGATAGATCAGATGGGATGATGTCACAGGAGATTCCAGGGTTGGGGCTAGTTCCATTTCAATTCAGTCAGTTCTGGGAGTAAACTGAAATTCCAATGCTTTTCAACAGGGAAATTTGGGATTTTTACATTTCAGTTAACTTACAGAATTGGAATGGAATTAAGCCCAACACTGCCTCACACCAAAACAAAGAATCCAGTCAGTGTATTGACAGTGATAGTAGATGGATGGTGAAGCATTTTGCTTTTTTGGAATTTGCATTCATCAAGCTGATATCACCTGTGGTCACAATTCACATGAATACACTTTTTTTTTTATGAATGTTGTATGATGGAGAAATGTATATTTCTATCCACTATATTTCTAGCCTGGTACCAGATTTGTTTGTGCTGTGTAGCATGCCACCCATGACAATGACCATAGGAGTTGGCTACTGCACAGTACAAACAGATCTGGGAGCTGTCTACAGACCCCAGTTTGACAATACCACAAGATTCTGACTATCAAATCAATAACCCCTATGTATGAAGAGCGACATAATCAAGTTTTATATCTTTGAAAAGCAAATAATCTTGACCAAAGAAGATGATGTTTAAATAATTAGTTACTTGGTTTAACTTTTTTTTTTTTTTTACATAACAGTATAATGTGTTATAAGTTTCTAGGATTTCGATTCATTAGAAAAGGCATTTTTATAGTTGAATCATTGTGATGCCAAGTTCCATTTTGTTTTGAGTGGCTTGAGAGGTCAAAGAGTGTTCAGAAATCTTTCAGATTTCACCTGAAAGATGTTAAAAGTTTACTTTGGGACTGTTTAAACATGTTGTATATTTTAGGATAGTTTTATTTCGTGTTAAAGCATATTTTTCTTAGGTCGTGTCTACACTTGACACTTGCATGTGACTTCTGCTATCAGAATACGAATGTCGCATTGAAAAAAAAAACGGGTCTAAACGCACCAATGTCGCTTTGTGGTCTGATTGTGTTCAGATCCGGTTACCACTTCAGGAGTTGGTCAGGGATGCGTTGTGTGCGGATTTCTCCTCAGTCTGGACACAATCCTGCTACGGAAAGTGCATACAGTGGGCGACGTCCTCAGCACTCCTCCCATAAGTCTCCAGAAAGCTTGTTTTGAAATCGACAGGCGCCTTTTTTCATTATAATGTTGGAGGACATACATTGTTAGTGTGTGAGGAACGTGTTTGCTGGCCTCAGAAATGCTAGCCAACAAGCTAATATTTAGAAAAGCTTTTTTTTGTGTGGGGGGGGCTAGAGTTACGCAAACCCTTTTGCAATCCCTTTAGTGTTGCTTGCTACAGAGGTTAGCTTGCTGGCTAGCTACAGAGGTTAGCTTGCTGGCTAGCTACAGAGGTTAGCTTGCTGGCTAGCTACAGAGGTTAGCTTGCTGGCTAGCTACAGAGGTTAGCTTGCTGGCTAGCTACTGCCATCAGTTGTTGTTGTGTTATCATATTCTGCCTATTCCACCGTTTGTAAAATGCATACTGGCATTTGAATATAGCGCAGGAAAAAGGGGAATCCGGACACATTTAAATGTAGGTTTAGACACGGATTTCCATGATCAGAATGCCAAAGTGTAGACACGGCCTTAGGTGGATATAAGAAAAGACTGTGTTCTCAGAGCCTGCGGCACTGACAGGTTTTGTCGGCTAGGGGAGTTTGCTGCCTTTTCCCGGATACCAATTTGAATCTGTCCTTTTAATTCTACTATTTAAACGTATGTTTTTGTTGTAATTTCCTGCTTTTTGTAATGCATATTTACCATATCATGTATTTCTTTCTGCCAAGTATTAAAGCAAACAGTGTTTCTGTTACAAAACCACAATATTTGATCCTCTCATCATTTGAATAAAAAAAAATCCAGAAAAAGTATTCCAGTGATATTTTTTTTCATTTTTTTTAATCATGCTCAGTTGATATCGATGAGATGAGGACATAGGTTTACCTCAATGTCAACAAAATACACTATACAGTGTCAACAGATACAGAATTGGTTCGTATATGTGGATCTAAGTCTCCCCAGCAAACCAAAAAAAATGGTTCTGTGTGAAAATTGCATTCTGGGAACTTTTTGCAGCAAATTATCTCATTACTCAAAAACTGTCTAGTCGTGCCGATGATTATAGAATGTTTGTTTATTAAAACATTTGCCTGATATTGCAAGGACATTCCTAGAAAAGATTTAATCTGTTCTTTTGAAGGTTACCAGTGTCGTGTCTTTGGCTATGCCGGATTAAGTGATATGACATGCTAACTTATAAAATGATTTCTCTGTAATTAATATTACCTGATTAAGCTAATCATGTAATTAACTAGAAAGTCGGGGCACCACGGAAGAACGTTTATAGAGCTGTTATCTTCCGAATAAACTCTTAAAATACTTTGTAATATTTTACATCGATAGCAGTCAATATTAACCCTTGTCTTATTTTCAGTCTCATAATGAAAGTTGTAAATTCTTGGCTATCTTCACGAACCCTGGCTAACAAGTTGAATCAGCAATACAAAATTGGGTTTAATTATTTATTAACTAAATACCTAACTAATCACACAGAATTACAAATACACAGAATACAATGATGTCATACAGAAAACGTCCCGGTGGACGGAACAGATATGACGGCTGGTTACACAAAGGAAAGGGGGTTGGGCTTGAATGAAAGAGCGGGAAGATTTAGGAACACAGAAACAGCAGCTATGCTATCGTAAAAACATTATCTTATGCATTCTAAATTACCGCCCATTTGGAAAAGGAAAATGCAATAAATATTTACTCTGAGCTGCGCTTCGGTAGATTGGTCGTAGATGCTGGCCGGGTTGGCCAACAGATCTTCCTGGCCGGAAGAATGTCAATGGTGGTCAATTGGATACGTGGTGGTATCTTCGTCTGGTTGTTAGACTGGATCCGTCGTCCGTCCTTTCCTAGCCCACGTTACAGCGGCCGCTGCTAACTCAACGGTTAGGAAGTAGCACTTCTGTAGTGAATAAGCTCAAAGTTCATACCAGTTCATACCAGAGCTCACGCCGAGGTTGGCTTAGTTCTGTCCTTGACATGTGTGTCCTTCTAACGTAGAGGCTGCAGACCTCCCGTACTGGAACCACTGGTTATCTTTTCGTCAAAGGATGATATAGTGGAGAGGGGGAGGGAGGTGTTTCATCGTTTATAACCCGTCTCTTCACAGGGTTGGGCCACTGATCGAGCAGGGCACTTTCCTTATGAAAACCCAATTCTCTCGTTTGGAAGCTAAAATTACATTTCATCTCCTAACAAACATTTTCAATATCAAACATTTCAATTGCATAACAATTCCATGTGACTCTGATAACTAGAGGGCATATACTTTCTCAGGTACAGTTTGTCGTCCTGTCATCAATCATAATATCTCAGATGACAACTGAAATGAAATCCATACTCATTACGTTATCAAGCATATTTCCAACTGGTTTTATTAACAAAATATGTGGTACCTTTCCCCATTTGTTTGATGTTCCCAGACTCTCTATATTTAACACAGGCTATTCAAGTCCTTCAGTAGATTCAGAGAGGTGAAGGGAGAAAGGTATTTATGGGGGGGGGGGGGGTCATAAACCTTACCCACAGGCCAACGTCATGACACCAGCATGTGTCATTAGGTTATTGGGAACATTGTGGGGACATCACAAAAGATAAGTTCTCAAAACACACAAAAAAACTGTCCAGTTGTGCTGACGTTCAGATCATGTTTGTATCAGGGTGCAAAAGAATTGCAAGAATGTTAACAGAACAGCCTTTTGAGTTTTTTTTTTTTTAAAGGTTCCCAGAACATTTAATTAGGTTGTGGGAACAGTGTGGGTACATTTACAGGCGATGGGTTGCCAAAACACAATGCTCAGTTGTGATGACATTCATACAATGTTTACTTTAGGTTGCATACGACATTCCCATAATGTTGTATGATGTTCCACAATTTCCAAATAAGTCTGTTTTCTATGATGTTCGTAGCCTATTTGTTTTAGGTTTAACATAATATTCATACACAATATAAACACAACATGCAACAATTTAAAAGATTTTTACTGAGTTACAGTTTATATAAGGAAATCAGTCAATTGAAATATATTCATTAGGCCCTAATCTATGGATTTCACATGACTGGGAATACAGATATACATCTGTTGGTCACAGATACCTTAAACAAAAGTAGGGGTGATGATCAGAAAACCAGTCAGTATCTGGTGTGACCACCATTTGCCTCATGCAGCGCTACACATCTCCTTCACATAGAGTTGATCAGGCTGTTGATTGTGGCCTGTGGAATGTTTTCCCACTCCTCTTCAATGGCTGGATATTGGCTGGACCTGGAACACGCTGTCGTACAAGTCGATCCAGAGCATCCCAAACATGCTCAATGAGTGACATGTCTGAGTATGCAGGCCATGGAAGAACTGGGACATTTTCACCTTCCAGGAATTGTGTACAGATCCTTGTGACATGGGGCCGTGCATTAACATGCTGAAACATTTACATTTACATTTACATTTAAGTCATTTAGCAGACGCTCTTATCCAGAGCGACTTACAAATTGGTGCATTCACCTTATAATATCCAGTGGAACAACCACTTTACAATAGTGCATCATGATATAGTGCAACATGAGGTGATGGCGGTGGATGACTGGCACGACAATGGGCCTCAGGATCTCATCACGGTATCTCTGTGCATTCAAATTGCCATTGATAAAATGCAATTGTGTTCGTTGTCCGTAGCTTATGCCTGCCCATACCATAACCCCACCTCCACCATGGGGCCCATACCATAACCCCATCGCCACAATGGGGCCCATACCATAACCCCACCGCCACCATGGGGCCCATACCATAACCCCACCTCCACCATGGGGCCCATACCATAACCCCACCTCCACCATGGGGCCCATACCATAACCCCACCTCCACCATGGGGCCCATACCATAACCCCACCGCCACCATGGGGCCCATACCATAACCCCACCTCCACCATGGGGCCCATACCATAACCCCACCTCCACCATGGGGCCCATACCATAACCCCACCTCCACCATGGGGCCCTCTGTTCACAACGTTGACATCAGCAAACCACTCACCCACACAACGCCATACACGCTGTTTGCCATCTGCAAGGTACAGTAGAAACCGGGATTAATCCATGAAGAACACACTTCTCCAGCGTGCCGGTGGCCATCGAAGGTGAGAATTTGCCCACTGAAGTCGGTTATGACATCAAACTGAACTAAATGATTATCGCCATGTATCACTCACTTCTGTCATCATGAAGTGCTTTGAGAGGCTAGTTAAGGTTCATATCACCTCTACCTTACCTGACACCCCAAACCCACTTCAATTTGCTTACCGCCCCAATAGATCCACAGACGATGCCATCGCACTGCACACTGCCCTATTCCCATCTGGACAAGAGAAATACCTATGTAAGAATGCTGTTGATTGACTGTAGCTCAGCCTTCAACACCATAGTACCCTCCAAGCTCATCATTAAGCTCGGGGCCTGGGTCTGAACCCCACCCTGTGCAATTGGGTCCTGGACTTCCTGACGGACCACCCCCAGGTGGTGAAGGTAGGAAACAACACCTCCACTTCGCTGATCCTCAACACTGGGGTCAGCTGTTCAGTTATCTGCGTGCTCCACCCTCTCCTGTACTCCCTGTTCACCCATGACTGCGTGACCACGCATGCCTCCAACTCAATCATCAAGTTTGCAGACGACACAACAGTAGTAGGCTTGATTACCAACAATGATGAGACATTCTACAGGGAGGAGGTGAGGACCCTGGCGGAGTGGCGCCAGGAAAATAACCTCAGACTCAACGTCAACAAAACGAAGGAGCTGATCGTGGACTTCAGGAAACAGCAGAGGGAGCATGCCCCTATCCACATCACGGACAAACTGAAATGGTTCACCCACACAGACAGTGTGGTGAAGAAGGTGCAACAGCTCCTCTTAAACCTCAGGAGGCTGAAGAAATTCGGCTTGGCCCCAAGACCCTCACAAACTTTTACAGATGCACAATTGAGAGCATCCTGCCGGGCTGTATCACCGCCTGGTACGGCAACTGCACCGCCCATAACTGCAGGGCTCTCCAGAGGGTAGTGCGGTCTTCCCAACGCATCACCTGGGGGAAACTACCTGCCCTCCAGGACACCTACAGCACCTGATGTCACGTAAGGCCAAGAAGATCATCAAGGACAACAACCACCCGAGCCACTGTCTGTTCACCCCGCTATCATCCAGAAGGCGAGGTCAGTACAGGTGCATCAAAGCTGGGACTGAGAGACTGAAAAACAGCTTCTATCTCAAGGCCATCAGATTGTTAAATAGCCATCACTAGCCGGCTACCACCCAGTTACTGAACCCTGCACCTTAGAGGCTGCTGCCCTATTTACACAGACATGGAATCACTGGCCACTGTAATAATGGAACACTAGTCACTTTAATAATGTTTACATGCTGCTTTATTCATCTCATATGTATATACTATTTTCTATACTACTGTATTTTAGTTAATGCCACTCCAACGTTACTCGTCCTAATATTTATATATTTCTTAATTCCATTATTTAACTTTTGATTTGTCTATTGTTGTGAATTGTTAGATATTACATCACTGTTGGAGCTAGAAACACAAGCATTTCGCTACACCTGCAATAACATCTGGTAAATATGTGTGTGTGTGTGTGTGTGTGTGTGTGTGTGTGTGTGTGTGTGTGTGTGACCAATACGATTTGATTTGTAGAGAAACAGAATGTAAGCTCAGGATGGTTGCACAAGGCAGTGATTCCCAAGTAACAGAAATACATGTAATAACTCTGTTAATTTTGTTATTAGATTGTTCCGATTCTGCAAGTCAAAGTGCCACAAAAAACTTCAAGAAGAAACGTAACCCAAGAAAGACCAGATGGACGAAGGCTTTCAGAAAAGCGTCCGGGAAGGATTTGACTGTTGTGAGTTACTCTACTGATGTACTATCATAATCTCCAACCGGCACAGCCAGAAGTGGACTGGCCAACTCTCAGAGCCTGGTTCCTCTCTAGGTGTCTTCTTCTTCTGTGGTATAGGGGGGAATTGAGAAAAAAAACGACCCAAAAAATAAATATAGTAAAATAAATCAAACAGCTTTTCTGTTAAAAAAAAGAAACCGGATGTGATCCCTACAGAGGCTCAAGGGGAACCTGGGAGGGCGGGTCTTCCGGCGCCAGTACAACTTACAAGTCTTCAGATGTAAAATCCTTAAGTCGAAATAACTTGTAGTGTGTCCACTACTATCTCTTCATTAGCATCACTTGTTTTTCTCAATTATTTTAAATCGCCTCCGCATAGGAGATTCGATTGACTCCTCAAAACTTTTGCCACCTCAATCTCCTTCAACCTTACAGGGCACTCCAGGAACTCAGGATCATGATCCTCACCACAGTTACAACACCGTCGTCCTTCTACACACCATTCTTCATTATACTGTCTGTCTGTCCGTCTGCACACACTTGAAACATGGCCAAATTCATTACAGTTTTTACACAGCAATGGTTTGGGGACGGCGTATTTTACATAACCAAGGTTCACAATGTATTTGTTCTTTATCAAAAAACAACAGGAGCGACAGACTTTCTTATATTTCTCTCCGGTCACCCAGCGGGTCAGATGCCGTGTACCAACCATACCCAGAATTTTCTTCAGGTATTCGGATTCTTTTGAGGCCCACTGCAAACTTCCTCTGTTCTTCAGAAATACAATGAATCCAAGTATAAGACCACTCCTGGTCACTCTGACAAGACTCCACTTTTCCCAGCTCATACTTCACCATTTTCCATACCTCAAACGGGTTCCCCCACATACGCATTCTTACTCAACAAACACATCGGAACAAGAAGCGATTTCATTATTATTCATACACCTATCCTCCACTCCAATTTGAGACAATTTCCTGTTTTGTTTCATTTTTCGATACTACTGTTGTCCATTCCGAACGTTCGACTTTGCTCGATGTGCAGCTTGATTCCAACTCAGCATCCACTTCCTCCATCTTTTCTTCTCTCGTCTCTTGGTTTCTTCCTATAGGCCTTTCCTACAGCCTTTCCTACAGCCTTTCCTACAGCCTTTCCTACAGCCTTTCCTACAGCCTTTCCTACAGCCTTTCTAAGGATTTTCTTCTTCTTCTTCTTCTTCTCCTAGCCACTTGTGCTTCTACATCTGCATTGCTTGTTCTTTGGGGTTTTAGGCGGGGTTTTTGTACAGTAGGGCCGGGATGATATTAGTGTTGCGAGATCTCGTTAGTATCGTGGCAAGGAAACAAAACAGGAAGCAGATTTTTAACTTATTTAGAAAAACAGCCTTAATGTTTGAATCAAACATCATTATGTTGTCATCCAGGGTTACATTTTATTTTCTAAGCTTTAGCTCACAATGTTACATCCAGCAGGTTTTTGTTTATAAGGACCAAAGAGTCTGGTCTGCTTTGCTTTGTGTTAAAAAAATGTTGCCATGGGAAAAAAAATATTGCCATACTGGCATCGTCACAGCCCTAGTGTATAGCACATTGTGACAACTGCTGATGTAAAAAGGGCTTTATAAAAAATAAGAAATAATTGATTTAATTTGATGAAGTATTCATGAAGTAAATATCCTTATGTAACTACTACTAATAATCATATATTTGTTCCCTGCTTCAGGACAACTCGTTGGAGTTTGAGAAGCGCAGAAATATTCCAGTCAAATACAGAAGGGAGCTGTGGGCCAAGACAGGTCATTTATGATCCAGTTTTTACCCTCTCACACGGCACTTCAAGTCTCCTCAGTTCATCGTATCATTGTTTACAATTTGACTAATTGCGTTGTTAATGTGCGCGTACATTTTAAACGCTGACTAGAAAAGCAACAACCTTAACTTATTTTTGTTATTTAGTGGAGGCGATGAAGAAGGTGGAAGAGATCAAACAGAAACAACAGGCAAAGTTTATCATGAACCGGTGAGTACAATTCGTCGTTTTCTGTTTTTGGTATAGTAAATAACAAAGTCCTAAATTAAAATTTGTTAAAAAAAATTGTCACATGCTTCGTAAACAACAGGTGTAGACACAGAGTGAAATGCTTCCTGGGAGAGTAATGCTTCCTGACCCTGGGATAGTAATGCTTCCTGACCCTGGGATAATAATGCTTCCTGACCCTGGGATAATAATTCTTCCTGACCCTGGGATAATAATGCTTCCTGACCCTGGGATAATAATTCTTCCTGACCCTGGGATAATAATGCTTCCTGACCCTGGGATAATAATTCTACCCGACCCTGGGATAATAATGCTTCCTGACCCTGGGATAATAATGCTTCCTGACCCTGGGATAATAATGCTTCCTGACCCTGGGATAATAATTCTTCCTGACCCTGGGATAATAATTCTTCCTGACCCTGGGATAATAATGCTTCCTGACCCTGGGATAATAATGCTTCCTGACCCTGGGATAGTAATCCTTCCTGACCCTGGGATAGTAATCCTTCCTGACCCTGGGATAATAATGCTTCCTGACCCTGGGATAATAATTCTTCCTGACCCTGGGATAGTAATCCTTCCTGACCCTGGGATAATAATGCTTCCTGACCCTGGGATAATAATTCTCCCTGACCCTGGGATAATAATGCTTCCTGACCCTGGGATAATAATGCTTCCTGACCCTGGGATAATAATTCTTCCTGACCCTGGGATAATAATGCTTCCTGACCCTGGGATAATAATTCTCCCTGACCCTGGGATAATAATGCTTCCTGACCCTGGGATAATAATGCTTCCTGACCCTGGGATAATAATGCTTCCTGACCCTGGGATAATAATGCTTCCTGACCCTGGGATAGTAATGCTTCCTGACCCTGGGATAATAATGCTTCCTGACCCTGGGATAATAATGCTTCCTGACCCTGGGATAATAATGCTTCCTGACCCTGGGATAATAATGCTTCCTGACCCTGGGATAGTAATCCTTCCTGACCCTGGTATAATAATGCTTCCTGACCCTGGGATAATAATGCTTCCTGACCCTGGGATAATAATTCTTCCTCACCCTGGGATAGTAATCCTTCCTGACCCTGGGATAATAATGCTTCCTGACCCTGGGATAATAATTCTTCCTGACCCTGGGATAGTAATGCTTCCTGACCCTGGCATAATAATTCTACCCGACCCTGGGATAATAATGCTTCCTGACCCTGGGATAGTAATGCTTCCTGACCCTGGGATAATAATGCTTCCTGACCCTGGGATAATAATGCTTCCTGACCCTGGGATAATAATGCTTCCTGACCCTGGGATAGTAATGCTTCCTGACCCTGGGATAATAATGCTTCCTGACCCTGGGATAATAATGCTTCCTGACCCTGGGATAATAATGCTTCCTGACCCTGGGATAATAATGCTTCCTGACCCTGGGATAATGATTAATGTGTTGCTTTCGATGTGGCTGGTTTCAACAACTCATTTCTGTGTGCTGTGTTTGAAATGTAACTGTTCCAAATACAAGTGGTGTCAGTTTTCAAACATACTGTGTATAATACAGAGGACATATGTGTTTTTAAAGACATTGTATACATGAAAGGAACTGATGTATCCTCCCAAGTGAAATAGGTTTCTAATGTTCTTATACATTCCATCTTATACATTCCATCTTTTACATTACATCTTATACATTCCATCTTATACATTCCATCTTATACATTCCATCTTATACATTACATATTATACATTCCATGTACATTCCATCTTATACATTCCATCTTATACATTCTTATACATTCCATCTTATACATTCCATCTTATACATTCCATGTACATTCCATCTTATATATTCCATGTACATTCCATCTTATACATTCCATCTTATACATTCTTATACATTCCATCTTATACATTCCATCTTATACATTCCATCTTGTACATTCCCTCTTATACATTCCATGTACATTCCATCTTATACATTCCATCTTATACAGTGCCTAGTGAAAGTCTACCCCTCGCACAGTCTTCACATTTTGCGGCCTTAAAATGAAATCTAAAAAGGATTGCATTCTAGTTTTTTCCCAATTTTTGTATTTTTCCTCTACAGATCTACACAACCTACTCCACGTTTTCAACATGAGGGGGAAAAAAAAGTTGTAGAACAATTTTCCAAATTAATAACAAATATTCACACCTTGTCTCTGATTTTCAAGCAAATTTAAGTCGGGGCTGAGACTCAGGAACACTCAACACATCTTGGAAAGACATTCTGGTGTGTCCTTGGCATGATCTTTTTCTAACTGTCTCACTGAAAAATAAAACTCTATCCCAGGGTGGATTTTCCTTTAACTTTTCACCTGAGCTTTGTTCGTTTCATATTTATTTTGATCCTGACAAACACCCCAGTCCCTGCCGATGACAAGCATACCCATGACATGATGCTGTCACCACAATACATACCCATAACATGATGCTGCCACCACAATACTTGACAATACAGAGGGTTTCACACTGTGTTGTATTGGATATGACCAAAACCTGTAGTTTTTCCATTTAGGCCAAAAAGGTAATGTCTTTGCAGTGTTATCTTGCAGTATTACTTAACGGTCTTGTTGCAAACCAAATGGATGATTTGGAGTGTGTATTTTTTTAAACACATGCTTCCTTCTTTTCTCTTTGTCATACAGGCCAGCAATGTGAAGTGAATACAATGTTGTTGATCTCTTTGTATTTTTAAAGTATTGTGGTGGCAGCATCATGTTATGGGTATGTATTGTGGTGGCAGCATCATGTTATGGGTAGCCTGGCGGGTAAGAGCATTGGGCCAGTAGGGAAAGGGGTATCCCCCTTTCCCTGTACAACTGACTAGGTATCCCCCCTTTCCCTGTACAACGGTATCCCCCTTTCCCTGTACAACTGACTAGGTATCCCCCTTTCCCTGTACAACTGACTAGGTATCCCCCCTTTCCCTGTACAACTGACTAGGTATCCCCCCCTTTCCCTGTACAACTGACTAGGTATCCCCCTTTCCCTGTACAACTGACTAGGTATCCCCCCTTTCCCTGTACAACTGACTAGGTATCCCCCCTTTCCCTGTACAACTGACTAGGTATCCCCCCTTTCCCTGTACAACGGTATCCCCCTTTCCCTGTACAACTGACTAGGTATCCCCCCTTTCCCTGTACAACGGTATCCCCCTTTCCCTGTACAACTGACTAGGTATCCCCCTTTCCCTGTACAACTGACTAGGTATCCCCCCTTTCCCTGTACAACTGACTAGGTATCCCCCCTTTCCCTGTACAACTGACTAGGTATCCCCCCTTTCCCTGTACAACGGTATCCCCCTTTCCCTGTACAACTGACTAGGTATCCCCCTTTCCCTGTACAACTGACTAGGTATCCCCCCTTTCCCTGTACAACTGACTAGGTATCCCCCCTTTACCTGTACAACTGACTAGGTATCCCCCCTTTCCCTGTACAACTGACTAGGTATCCCCCCCCTTTCCCTGTACAACTGACTAGGTATCCCCCCCCCGCCCTTTCCCTGTACAACTGACTAGGTATCCCCCCTTTCCCTATACAACTGACTAGGTATCCCCCCTTTCCCTGTACAACTGACTAGGTATCCCCCCTTTCCCTGTACAACTGACTAGGTATCCCCCCTTCCCCTTACTTGCCACCGGCAGGGACTTGGTTTTTGTTAGAATTAAAATAAATACAGTATGAAAGGAGTAAAGTCCAGATAAAATGTTAAAGAGAAATCTAACCCTGGGATAGAGTTTCATTTTTCCATGGGACAATTACACATGTTTATGCCAAAGACGTACCACAATGCTTTCCAAGAGGTGTTGAGTATTCCAGTCTCCATCCGTACTTAAATCTGTAAAAATAATAATTAAAAAATAATTTAAAAAAAATCTGAGACAAGGTTTGAATATTGTTGTCCGTCAATGATTCCCAGCCAAATTTACGGAGCTTGAGGAATTTTGACAGAAACAATGGATGTGTGATACACCAAGAGTTGGGCAAGGTTGGATGAATCTTATTAAAAATGATTCACAACTGCAATGGCTGACAAAATTGCTTCCATCAAGTATTAACTTTGGGGTGTGAAGATATACGCAATCAATACATCCAATTTTTAATTTTTTTTTTATGTCTTAGTCATTTCGAAAATCTATCATTTTTCTTTCACTTTGAAAATGTGGAGTAGGTTGTGTAGATTAATTTGTTTTCTCCAATCTAATTGAATCCATTTTTTGGGGGGGTTTTCATTTTAAAGAACTAGTTTACTATTTTACAGCTTTATGTCTGAAAGTAGTCTATGGACCAGGAGAAAATAATATATGGTTCAGTTTTCTATAAAAAGCCATTAGAAACTTCAGCTAACTTTAGCCACCGCTAGTTAAAATCTATGGAAGTGATGTGAGCATGTTGTTGATTTTTTTTCATGGCCAAATCACCTTTTTTAACTAACATTAAACCAAATATGGAGTTGATTTCAGGTGATTTTGACATTTAGATTTTTTCTAAACATGCCCCCATCACTTCTATAGATTTTTAGCTAGTTGTTGCTAAAGTCAGCTAAAGTTTAAATGGCTGTTTAAAGAAAACGGAACCATGGATAACAGTTTCCCCTGGTCCAGAGACAACTTTCAGCGTAACGAATCATCTAACATCAAGATTTAAAAATAGTGAACTAGTCCTTTTTAAAGGCAGCAAAATGTGAAGACTGCAAGGGGTGTGTAGACTTTCACTAGAAACTATGTATTATTTTTCGCAAAGAAAAAAAAAATGAGACAAAGGCCCTTATTCACCTATAGTTTGTCTCTGTCTCCATTTATCGTTTTAGCAGACGCTCTTATCCAGAGCGACTTACAGTAGTGTATGCATACAAATCACTTTTTTTTTTTCTTCTCCGTACTGGTCCCCCGTGGGAATCGAACCCACAACCCTGGCGTTGCAAACACCATGCTCTACCAACTGAGCCACACGGGACCGTCATTTCTAGGTTATACAGCCTGTAGATGGAGATGGAGGTTGATGTTACTAGTCATTTGTTATTTGGTCCCATGTGGCTCAGTTGGTAGAGCATGGTGTTTGCAACGCCAGGGTTGTGGGTTCGATTCCCACGGGGGACCAGTATGGAGAAAAAAAATGTATGAAATGTATGCATACACTACTGTAAGTCGCTCTGGATAAGAGCGTCTGCTAAATGACTAAAATGTAACATCTGTTATTCACTGTGTGTATATATTCCTCGTGTCACTGTTATCTTTCTATTTATTTAATGTTTTATCGTAAATTCATTGTTGAAAAAGGAACCTGTAAGTAAGCGTTTTAACTGTTAGCCTACACTGTTGTTTATGAAGCGTGTGACAAAGAAAATGTAATTTTATCTGTTTGGGGGAAATGTATGTATTCTGTTACTTGCCATTGACATTCTTATATTTGTGTTGTAGGAGAAAATTCTATATTTCCACGACAGTGTTTGTGGTGTGACAAACACAGCGAAACACAGCGAATGTTATTGATACTGTAGGTTGCACCTCTAAACGGTCTCAAGCCACCTTCTATCAGCAGCATCATAGTGGTGCCCTAAAGTAGTGACAAGCCCAGTCATTCTGGACGGAGGCTACTGTTTCGTCTAAATTACACTATAGTGCTTGGAAATACGATGACATTGCTAAAGTAGTCATATTTAGTAGCTAACAACTTCGCCATCATGTAGTCAAATTTACTTTAGACAACAAATGTTGTCATTAAACAAGCAAAGTTTATCAAAAATCGCTAGAAATGCTAACGTTATATCAAAGATCTTTATAACTAAACCAAGATAGACCGCGGCCTGTCGTTTCAAGTGGGAACAAATGAGTCATAGTGGGCAGAGCCAAGCAAGGAGGTGGGCAGAGCCAAGCACGAGTTAGCGAGATCCCATTGGCCGTGTTATATTTGCATATGGGAACGCCTACTCTGAAGTGTGCGTGTATGTAACTGTGTAGGTTCCGTCCCTTTCCTCGCCCCAACCTGGGCTCGAACCAGGGACCCTCTGCACACATCAACAACTGACATCGTTACCCATCACGCCACAAAAGCCGCAGCCCTTTGCAGAGCAAGGGGAACAACTACTTAAGGTCGCAGAGCGAGTGACGTCACTGATTGGAAACGCTATTAGCGCGCACCACCGCTAACTAACTAGCCATTTCACATCCGTTACATGTACAATAACTAAATTTGCTTTTGCACTCCTAAATAACGCAACTTTGGCAAAGGATAAAGTCTACAAAAACTTTGTCCACTCTGTTCGTAACAGATTTTAGTTTTGGGAACGGATAACCGTATTGAGATCAAATGTTTCCTCGATGAGAAAATTAGCGGAATGTCGGCCAAAATCCATCTCGTTCCATCATCTCCCACTGGCGGACCACTGAGCTTCCTCTCAATAGCCATACTTGGTAGTGAGTGGAAACGCCAAGCGCGGATGCTTCACATTTATACATCCGGCGAAATATCTGTCTCATTGTTTTATCTGTGGTTATACTGCATCTAAAGTCACTCTGGTGACATCAATATGATGACAAAAGGTTTTCCTACTAATAATTTGCCTCGTTTTGAATGTCCTTGTATTTCCAAGCCACTGTAATGCACTTTTGATGAAATCTTAATCAGCGCTCATTGACGATGCAATGAGTAGAATGCTCAGTCGGGCATCAGTTCAAAACTATATTGTGCCGAAACATGCAACCCATAATTGGTCAATGAAACCTCCATTACATTCATTTGGTACTCACTGATTCCTTCTTCAAAATTTTATGAGAAAAATACTGACATTTTGTTTGTCATAAATGGATGTTCATATGGGATAAGTGTTTAGGGATTACTTCCAGGAAGTGGGGAAGAAAGGTTCAATGGATCTATTTTTTGTTTGACTTTTTACCCCATTTTCTCCCCAATTGGTAGTTACAGTCTTGTCCCATCGCTGCAACTCCCCTACGAACTCGGGAGAGGCAAAGGTCGTTCTTTACCATTCGACCATCAGACTTGCCACCAATGCTCCTTATAGGACACATCACTGCACTCTATACTCCTCTGTAAACTGGTCATCTCTGTATACCCGTCGCAAGACCCACTGGTTGATGCTTATTTATAAAACCCTCCCCTAACCTCCTTCACTCATGCTGCCAAACATACCCTCGTAAAACTGACCATCCTACCGATCCTCGACTTCGGTGATGTCATCTATAAAATAGCCTCCAACACTCTACTCAACAAACTGGATGCAGTCTATCACAGTGCCATCCGTTTTGTCACCAAAGCCCCTTACACTACCCACCATTGCGACCTGTACGCTCTCGTTGGTTGGCCCTCGCTTCATACTCGTCGCCAAACCCACTGGCCACAGGTTATCTACAAGTCTCTGCTAGGTAAAGCCCCGCCTTATCTCAGCTCGCTGGTCACCATAGCAGCACCCACTCGTAGCACGCGCTCCAGCAGGTATATCTCACTGGTCACCCCCAAAGCCAATTCCTCCTTTGGTCGTCTTTCCTTCCAGTTCTCTGCTGCCAATGACTGGAACGAACTGGAAACATCTCTGAAGCTGGAGACTCATATCTCCCTCACTAGCTTTAAGCAGCAGCTGTCAGAGCAGCTCACAGATCACTGCACCTGTACATAGCCCATCTGTAAACAGCCCATCTATCTACCTCATCCCCATACTGTATTTATTTATTTATCTTGCTCCTTTGCACCCCAGTATCTCTACTTGCACATTCATCTTCTGCACATCTACCATTCCAGTGTTTAATTGCTATATTGTAATTACTTCGCCACCATGGCCTATTTATTGCCTTAACTTACCTCATTTGCACTCACTGTATATAGACTTTTTGTTTTCTTTTGTTCTACTGTATTATTGACTGTATGTTTTGTTTATTCCATGTGTAACTCTGTGTTGTTGTATGTGTCAAACTGCTTTGCTTTATCTTGGCCAGGTCGCAATTGTAAATGAGAACTTGTTCTCAACTGGCCTACCTGGTTAAATAAAGGTGAAATAAAATGTTTTAAAAAACCTGGACGATGCTGGGCCAATTGTGCTCTGCCTCATGGGCCTCCCGGTGACATCCAGCTGTGACACAGCCAGGATCGAACCTGGGTCTGTAGTGATACCTCAAGTACTGTGATGCGGTACTTTTAGACCGTCCCTTGTTGGTTCCATATTCTAACGGCCCCAAAAAATATTAATCTCAGTTTTTACTCCACCCAGTAGGTGGCGGCAACACACATTTTGGGACGTAGTTCGCCAATAAAACCCCAAAACAGTCTACATACAAGAGAAAGAGAAAGGGAGGGAGCGTCTAAGACACACGGCCTTTTTTTGTGTGTTTAAGCGGTCTGGCTAGTAGCTGTGCGTCTCTACTGTTGTTGGTGTAAACTTCAGTTTTAGTAGAAAACTGGATATTTCCATAGTTCGCCATGTCTGAGGAGATTGAAGGAACAAGGCCTGCCACCGGGGAGGCAACCCGTGAGGTTAAGAGTTGTATTATTTTGATGCTAACGAGCTAAGTTAATGATGAATTGCTAGTAACCATGACGGTTATGTCAAATGTGGCTGTCAAAGCAGCAGTTTACTTAGTAACTTTAATTTATTTTCAAATGTATCATCACCGTGTATTGAACTGTGCAAATAACCATTATTTTTTTACCTACACGATGAGTGGTTAGCTAGTTAGCAACACAGTGATAGCTTTATCAGTTTACCGGTTGCTAGCTATGTAGCTATGTAGGTTAGCTAGATGTTTTCCACATTCGTGTCTGTCTGCGTTCATGCATGCCGCAAAGCTATGTTTTTTTTTTTTGGGGGGGGGCACATTGCAGATAAGCAGAAGGTTATGTTTCCAGATAGTAACCTAACCCCCCCCCCCCCCACCCCACTCATTTGAGAATGAAATCAAAGGCCATGATTTATCTGATTGAATCATAACCAGTAGCTAAGCTAATCGACTTGTCAACCTCGAGATTGACAAACACAATTTTGTTGCTGTGTGAACTGTAACGATGGTAACATGTCACCCCCCCCCCCCCCACCAAACCCCATTAATTTGTGTTTCTACTCGGTATTGTTTTGTCAACACAGGAGATGGATGACACAGTCCTCAGCCCGGAGAAGGCAGAGGAGGTGAAACTGAAGGCCAGGTTCCCTCATCTTGGAGCCAAGCCTGGAGGCTCTGACCTGCTCCGGAAACGGCTTCAGAAAGGGGTAATATGGACCAATGGTTGTGCCCTGCAAACACAACACTTTGGTAGCTGTAGATGCTTCTAGTTAGGCTGAACATGCAAACTAGGCTATTTACACTTTACATTCACTTACTTTCACAGCAAAGCATTTTTTTTGTTATGGAATCATTGTCATGCTTTTTTTATAAGCATTGGTTTTTATTTTCTTGGATAACACACATGTTTGTAAAGGCTGTAACATATCTGATCTGTTATTTATATATATATATATATATTTCTCTCTGTGCAGCAAAAGTTCTTTGACTCTGGGGACTACAACATGGCCAAGGCTAAGGTGAAGAACAAGCAGCAGCTGCCTGCAGTGACGCCGGCTGAGAAGGCAGAGATAACCGGGGACCACATCCCCACGCCCCAGGACATCCCCCAGAGGAAGCCCTCCATTATGGCCAGCAAACTGGCTGGCTGATGGAACTTTGACCTGTTCTGTTGTTACCATTCCATCTCTCTCTCTATCTCTCTATCTATCTCTCTCTATCGGCCCTAACCCTTCAATGTTTGATATATCTTGCTGTCGATTCCACCACAGTACCTAAACCTTACAGATTTGCAAACATTGAAAGGTTAGGACTAAAGGGAATGGGTAGAGAGATAATTCAGATCAGTTCTTTCTCTTTCCTAGACTTGTCTTCTGCCTCTCCCCCCCCCCCTTTTTTTTCATCACCACCTTCCCTATATGAATTCTGAAAAATAATATTTTTGAGAATCAAGCAGAAAGACTCCTGAGAAATATTGCTGCCAGAGGGTGATTGTCTTCGGATAGTGACTGAAATTATTGGTTTAAAGGAACACATTTTTGCCAAGTCTACTTCAAAGTGGCCTGTATCTACTGTAGTGACTGATGTAAACTGTATCGTAGCCTGTCACCATGTATGGGAGAGGCCAGGTCAATATCTTAGACATGTTTTACCTTCTATAGCTTCCATTTTGATATTTAAATTATGAGGTAATATTCTAGAACCAAACCGATGAGAATTCTTGATTACTCCTAGAATCCTCTCTTGTTCCGGTTCCAAATCTATTTCTGTTGCCTAGACAACACAAACCGATCTGGTACCGTCAGTCTAATGCCCTCCTCCACTGTCCAAAAGCTATGTTTGTTTTGATGCGTTGATTGAAAATAGCCTGTATCGCACAGTAGCTGTCCATGTATATTATGAATCTCATCTAAACCTCTTAAATGACCTTTAACAGTTTATGAGCCGCTGTTTTTCTCTTGGGCAATATTTGCTCACTCACTCCAGTGAGAGAATCTCCGCTTGTCTGAAATGAATCCCTATATAGTGCACTATATATATATATATAAGGGATAGGATGCCATTTCTGATGACACAGCCTCTGTGAATCTAGCCTAGGAATGCCTGCCTGCCTGCCTCTATATCTGAGACTCAGGTCATTTAGGTTTAGTAGTCCAGCAACTCGCTTTAAATGAAGTGTCAGTTTGAACGGTGTGCATGTGCATTGACTGTGTGCGGTCACGTTGTGCCATTTGTATATAAAATAGTTTTGCACAATAGCTTTTGTTTTGACTTAACTTTATTCTCTTGGCTGATGTTTTACTTGTTTGCTGATTTTTCACAGTAGCCATAATACTACAGCTGTAGTGTCTTAAGTTGACCAACACTGGCAAAGAACACACTGAACATGGAAGAGAATATAATAGGCCCATTTACCTTCAAATCCATCAATTTATTAGTCTGGGTGAAGGTCTGTAGCCTGGGTGCTGGTCTGTTTGCTCTCTTGCCAACTCCTTATGGAATTGTCATGCCAAATGACCAATGGAGCTGGCAAGAACACAAACTGATCTGGAACCAGGTGGAGGTATAGAGGTATGGGACTGTAGGTGGAGGTATAGAGGTATGGGACTATAGGTGGAGGTATGGGACTGTAGGTGGAGGGATAGAGGTATGGGACTGTAGGTGGAGGAATAGAGGTATGGGACTGTAGGTGGAGCGAGAGAGGTATGGGACTGTAGGTGGAGCGAGAGAGGTATGGGACTGTAGGTGGAGGGATAGAGGTATGGGACTGTAGGTGGAGGTATAGAGGTATGGGACTAGGTGGAGCGAGAGAGGTATGGGACTGTAGGTGGAGGTATAGAGGTATGGGACTAGGTGGAGCGAGAGAGGTATGGGACTGTAGGTGGAGGTATAGAGGTATGGGACTGTAGGTGGAGGTATAGAGGTATGGGACTGTAGGTGGAGGTATAGATGTATGGGACTGTAGGTGGAGGAATAGAGGTATGGGACTGTAGGTGGAGCGAGAGAGGTATGGGACTGTAGGTGGAGGTATAGAGGTATGGGACTGTAGGTGGAGGTATAGAGGTATGGGACTGTAGGTGGAGGTATGGGACTGTAGGTGGAGGTATAGAGGTATGGGACTGTAGGTGGCGGTATAGAGGTATGGGACTAGGTGGAGGTATGGGACTGTAGGTGGAGGTATAGAGGTATGGGACTGTAGGTGGAGGTATAGAGGTATGGGACTGTAGGTGGAGGTATAGAGGTATGGGACTGTAGGTGGAGGTATAGAGGTATGGGACTGTAGGTGGCGGTATAGAGGTATGGGACTAGGTGGAGGTATGGGACTGTAGGTGGAGGTATAGAGGTATGGGACTGTAGGTGGAGGTATAGAGGTATGGGACTGTAGGTGGAGGTACAGAGGTATGGGACTGTAGGTGGAGGTATAGAGGTATGGGACTGTAGGTGGCGGTATAGAGGTATGGGACTAGGTGGAGGTATGGGACTGTAGGTGGAGGTATGGGACTGTAGGTGGAGGTATAGAGGTATGGGACTGTAGGTGGAGGTATAGAGGTATGGGACTAGGTGGCGGTATAGAGGTATGGGACTGTAGGTGGAGGTATAGAGGTATAGGACTGTAGGTGGAGGTATGGGACTGTAGGTGGAGGTAAAGAGGTATGGGACTGTAGGTGGAGGGATAGAGGTATGGGACTGTAGGTGGAGGTATAAAGGTATGGGACTGTAGGTGGAGGTATAGAGGTATGGGACTGTAGGTGGAGGGATAGAGGTATGGGACTGTAGGTGGAGGTATAGCGGTATGGGACTGTAGGTGGAGGTATGGGACTGTAAGTGGAGGTATAGAGGTATGGGACTGTAGGTGGAGGTATAGAGGTATGGGACTGTAGGTGGAGGTATAGAGGTATGGGACTGTAGGTGGAGGTATAGAGGTACGGGACTGTAGGTGGAGGTATAGAGGTATGGGACTGTAGGTGGAGCGGGAGAGGTATGGGACTGTAGGTGGAGGTATGGGACTGTAGGTGGAGGTATAGAGGTATGGGACTGTAGGAGGAGGTATAGAGGTATGGGACTGCAGGTGGAGGTATAGAGGTATGGGACTGTAGGTTTTGGTATAGAGGTGTGGGACTGCAGGTGGAGGGATAGAGGTATGGGACTGCAGGTGGAGGGATAGAGATATGGGACTGTAGGTGGAGGGATAGAGGTATGGGACTGTAGGTGGAGCGAGAGAGGTATGGGACTGTAGGTGGAGGGATAGAGATATGGGACTGTAGGTGGAGGGATAGAGGTATGGGACTGTAGGTGGAGGTATAGAGGTATGGGACTGTAGGTGGAGGGATAGAGGTATGGGACTGCAGGTGGAGGGATAGAGATATGGGACTGTAGGTTTTGGTATAGAGGTATGGGACTGCAGGTGGAGGGATAGAGGTATGGGACTGTAGGTGGAGGGATAGAGGTATGGGACTGTAGGTGGAGGTATAGAGGTATGGGACTGTAGGTGGAGGGATAGAGGTATGGGACTGTAGGTGGCGGTATAGAGGTATGGGACTGTAGGTGGAGGTATAGAGGTATGGGACTGTAGGTGGAGGTATAGAGGTATGGGACTGTAGGTGGAGGTATAGAGGTATGGGACTGTAGGTGGAGGTATAGAGGTAGGGGACTGTAGGTGGAGGTATAGAGGTATGGGACTATAGGAGGAGGTATAGAGGTATGGGACTGTAGGTGGAGCGAGAGAGGTATGGGACTGTAAGTGGAGGTATGGGACTGTAGGTGGAGGTATAGAGGTATGGGACTGTAGGTGGAGGTATAGAGGTACGGGACTGTAGGTGGAGGTATAGAGGTACGGGACTGTAGGTGGAGGTATAGAGGTATGGGACTGTAGGTGGAGGTATAGAGGTATGGGACTGTAGGTGGAGGTATAGAGGTATGGGACTGTAGGTGGAGGTATAGCGGTATGGGACTGTAGGTGGAGGTATAGAGGTATGGGACTGTAGGTGGAGGTATAGAGGTATGGGACTGTAGGTGGAGGTATAGAGGTATGGGACTGTAGGTTTTGGTATAGAGGTATGGGACTGCAGGTGGAGGGATAGAGGTATGGGACTGCAGGTGGAGGGATAGAGGTATGGGACTGCAGGTGGAGGGATAGAGGTATGGGACTGCAGGTGGAGGGATAGAGGTATGGGACTGCAGGTGGAGGGATAGAGGTATGGGACTGCAGGTGGAGGGATAGAGATATGGGACTGTAGGTGGAGGGATAGAGGTATGGGACTGTAGGTTTTGGTATAGAGGTTTGGGACTGCAGGTGGAGGGATAGAGGTCTGGGACTGCAGGTGGAGGGATAGAGGTATGGGACTGTAGGTGGAGCGAGAGAGGTATGGGACTGTAGGTGGAGGGATAGAGATATGGGACTGTAGGTGGAGGGATAGAGGTATGGGACTGTAGGTGGAGCGAGAGAGGTATGGGACTGTAGGTGGAGGGATAGAGATATGGGACTGTAGGTGGAGGGATAGAGGTATGGGACTGCAGGTGGAGGGATAGAGATATGGGACTGTAGGTTTTGGTATAGAGGTATGGGACTGCAGGTGGAGGGATAGAGGTATGGGACTGTAGGTGGAGGGATAGAGATATGGGACTGTAGGTGGAGGGATAGAGGTATGGGACTGTAGGTGGCGGTATAGAGGTATGGGACTGTAGGTGGAGGTATAGAGGTATGGGACTGTAGGTGGAGGTATAGAGGTATGGGACTGTAGGTGGAGGTATAGAGGTATGGGACTGTAGGTGGAGGTATAGAGGTATGGGACTGTAGGTGGAGGTATAGAGGTATGGGACTGTAGGTGGAGGTATAGAGGTATGGGACTATAGGAGGAGGTATAGAGGTATGGGACTGTAGGTGGAGCGAGAGAGGTATGGGACTGTAGGTGGAGGGAGAGAGGTATGGGACTGTAGGTGGAGGTATGGGACTGTAGGTGGAGGTATAGCGGTATGGGACTGTAGGTGGAGGTATGGGACTGTAGGTGGAGGTATAGAGGTATGGGACTGTAAGTGGAGGTATAGAGGTATGGGACTGTAGGTGGAGGTATAGAGGTATGGGACTGTAGGTGGAGGTATAGAGGTATGGGACTGTAGGTGGAGGTATAGAGGTATGGGACTGTAGGTGGAGGTATAGAGGTATGGGACTGTAGGAGGAGGTATAGAGGTATGGGACTGTAGGTGGAGGTAAAGAGGTATGGGACTGTAGGTGGAGGTATGGGACTGTAGGTGGAGGTATAGAGGTATGGGACTGTCGGAGGAGGTATAGAGGTATGGGACTGCAGGTGGAGGTATAGAGGTATGGGACTGCAGGTGGAGGTATAGAGGTGTGGGACTGTAGGTAGAGGTATAGAGGTATGGGACTGTAGGTGGAGGTATAGAGGTATGGGACTGTAGGTGGAGCGAGAGAGGTATGGGACTGTAGGTGGAGGGAGAGAGGTATGGGACTGTAGGTGGAGGTATGGGACTGTAGGAGGAGGTAGAGAGGTATGGGACTGTAGGTGGAGGTATAGAGGTATGGGACTGTAGGTGGAGGTATAGAGGTATGGGACTGTAGGTGGAGGTATAGAGGTATGGGACTGTAGGTGGAGGTATAGAGGTATGGGACTGTAGGTGGCGGTATAGAGGTATGGGACTAGGTGGAGGTATGGGACTGTAGGTGGAGGTATAGAGGTATGGGACTGTAGGTGGAGGTATAGAGGTATGGGACTGTAGGTGGAGGTATAGAGGTATGGGACTGTAGGTGGAGGTATAGAGGTATGGGACTGTAGGTGGCGGTATAGAGGTATGGGACTAGGTGGAGGTATGGGACTGTAGGTGGAGGTATGGGACTGTAGGTGGAGGTATAGAGGTATGGGACTGTAGGTGGAGGTATAGAGGTATGGGACTAGGTGGCGGTATAGAGGTATGGGACTGTAGGTGGAGGTATAGAGGTATAGGACTGTAGGTGGAGGTAAAGAGGTATGGGACTGTAGGTGGAGGGATAGAGGTATGGGACTGTAGGTGGAGGTATAAAGGTATGGGACTGTAGGTGGAGGTATAGAGGTATGGGACTGTAGGTGGAGGGATAGAGGTATGGGACTGTAGGTGGAGGTATAGCGGTATGGGACTGTAGGTGGAGGTATGGGACTGTAAGTGGAGGTATAGAGGTATGGGACTGTAGGTGGAGGTATAGAGGTATGGGACTGTAGGTGGAGGTATAGAGGTATGGGACTGTAGGTGGAGGTATAGAGGTACGGGACTGTAGGTGGAGGTATAGAGGTATGGGACTGTAGGTGGAGCGGGAGAGGTATGGGACTGTAGGTGGAGGTATGGGACTGTAGGTGGAGGTATAGAGGTATGGGACTGTAGGAGGAGGTATAGAGGTATGGGACTGCAGGTGGAGGTATAGAGGTATGGGACTGTAGGTTTTGGTATAGAGGTGTGGGACTGCAGGTGGAGGGATAGAGGTATGGGACTGCAGGTGGAGGGATAGAGATATGGGACTGTAGGTGGAGGGATAGAGGTATGGGACTGTAGGTGGAGCGAGAGAGGTATGGGACTGTAGGTGGAGGGATAGAGATATGGGACTGTAGGTGGAGGGATAGAGGTATGGGACTGTAGGTGGAGGTATAGAGGTATGGGACTGTAGGTGGAGGGATAGAGGTATGGGACTGCAGGTGGAGGGATAGAGATATGGGACTGTAGGTTTTGGTATAGAGGTATGGGACTGCAGGTGGAGGGATAGAGGTATGGGACTGTAGGTGGAGGGATAGAGGTATGGGACTGTAGGTGGAGGTATAGAGGTATGGGACTGTAGGTGGAGGGATAGAGGTATGGGACTGTAGGTGGCGGTATAGAGGTATGGGACTGTAGGTGGAGGTATAGAGGTATGGGACTGTAGGTGGAGGTATAGAGGTATGGGACTGTAGGTGGAGGTATAGAGGTATGGGACTGTAGGTGGAGGTATAGAGGTAGGGGACTGTAGGTGGAGGTATAGAGGTATGGGACTATAGGAGGAGGTATAGAGGTATGGGACTGTAGGTGGAGCGAGAGAGGTATGGGACTGTAAGTGGAGGTATGGGACTGTAGGTGGAGGTATAGAGGTATGGGACTGTAGGTGGAGGTATAGAGGTACGGGACTGTAGGTGGAGGTATAGAGGTACGGGACTGTAGGTGGAGGTATAGAGGTATGGGACTGTAGGTGGAGGTATAGAGGTATGGGACTGTAGGTGGAGGTATAGAGGTATGGGACTGTAGGTGGAGGTATAGCGGTATGGGACTGTAGGTGGAGGTATAGAGGTATGGGACTGTAGGTGGAGGTATAGAGGTATGGGACTGTAGGTGGAGGTATAGAGGTATGGGACTGTAGGTTTTGGTATAGAGGTATGGGACTGCAGGTGGAGGGATAGAGGTATGGGACTGCAGGTGGAGGGATAGAGGTATGGGACTGCAGGTGGAGGGATAGAGGTATGGGACTGCAGGTGGAGGGATAGAGGTATGGGACTGCAGGTGGAGGGATAGAGGTATGGGACTGCAGGTGGAGGGATAGAGATATGGGACTGTAGGTGGAGGGATAGAGGTATGGGACTGTAGGTTTTGGTATAGAGGTTTGGGACTGCAGGTGGAGGGATAGAGGTCTGGGACTGCAGGTGGAGGGATAGAGGTATGGGACTGTAGGTGGAGCGAGAGAGGTATGGGACTGTAGGTGGAGGGATAGAGATATGGGACTGTAGGTGGAGGGATAGAGGTATGGGACTGTAGGTGGAGCGAGAGAGGTATGGGACTGTAGGTGGAGGGATAGAGATATGGGACTGTAGGTGGAGGGATAGAGGTATGGGACTGCAGGTGGAGGGATAGAGATATGGGACTGTAGGTTTTGGTATAGAGGTATGGGACTGCAGGTGGAGGGATAGAGGTATGGGACTGTAGGTGGAGGGATAGAGATATGGGACTGTAGGTGGAGGGATAGAGGTATGGGACTGTAGGTGGCGGTATAGAGGTATGGGACTGTAGGTGGAGGTATAGAGGTATGGGACTGTAGGTGGAGGTATAGAGGTATGGGACTGTAGGTGGAGGTATAGAGGTATGGGACTGTAGGTGGAGGTATAGAGGTATGGGACTGTAGGTGGAGGTATAGAGGTATGGGACTGTAGGTGGAGGTATAGAGGTATGGGACTATAGGAGGAGGTATAGAGGTATGGGACTGTAGGTGGAGCGAGAGAGGTATGGGACTGTAGGTGGAGGTATAGAGGTATGGGACTGTAGGTGGAGGTATAGAGGTATGGGACTGTAGGTGGAGGTATGGGACTGTAGGTGGAGGTATAGAGGTATGGGACTGTAGGTGGCGGTATAGAGGTATGGGACTAGGTGGAGGTATGGGACTGTAGGTGGAGGTATAGAGGTATGGGACTGTAGGTGGAGGTATAGAGGTATGGGACTGTAGGTGGAGGTATAGAGGTATGGGACTGTAGGTGGAGGTATAGAGGTATGGGACTGTAGGTGGCGGTATAGAGGTATGGGACTAGGTGGAGGTATGGGACTGTAGGTGGAGGTATAGAGGTATGGGACTGTAGGTGGAGGTATAGAGGTATGGGACTGTAGGTGGAGGTATAGAGGTATGGGACTGTAGGTGGAGGTATAGAGGTATGGGACTGTAGGTGGCGGTATAGAGGTATGGGACTAGGTGGAGGTATGGGACTGTAGGTGGAGGTATGGGACTGTAGGTGGAGGTATAGAGGTATGGGACTGTAGGTGGAGGTATAGAGGTATGGGACTAGGTGGCGGTATAGAGGTATGGGACTGTAGGTGGAGGTATAGAGGTATAGGACTGTAGGTGGAGGTATGGGACTGTAGGTGGAGGTAAAGAGGTATGGGACTGTAGGTGGAGGGATAGAGGTATGGGACTGTAGGTGGAGGTATAAAGGTATGGGACTGTAGGTGGAGGTATAGAGGTATGGGACTGTAGGTGGAGGGATAGAGGTATGGGACTGTAGGTGGAGGTATAGCGGTATGGGACTGTAGGTGGAGGTATGGGACTGTAAGTGGAGGTATAGAGGTATGGGACTGTAGGTGGAGGTATAGAGGTATGGGACTGTAGGTGGAGGTATAGAGGTATGGGACTGTAGGTGGAGGTATAGAGGTACGGGACTGTAGGTGGAGGTATAGAGGTATGGGACTGTAGGTGGAGCGGGAGAGGTATGGGACTGTAGGTGGAGGTATGGGACTGTAGGTGGAGGTATAGAGGTATGGGACTGTAGGAGGAGGTATAGAGGTATGGGACTGCAGGTGGAGGTATAGAGGTATGGGACTGTAGGTTTTGGTATAGAGGTGTGGGACTGCAGGTGGAGGGATAGAGGTATGGGACTGCAGGTGGAGGGATAGAGATATGGGACTGTAGGTGGAGGGATAGAGGTATGGGACTGTAGGTGGAGCGAGAGAGGTATGGGACTGTAGGTGGAGGGATAGAGATATGGGACTGTAGGTGGAGGGATAGAGGTATGGGACTGTAGGTGGAGGTATAGAGGTATGGGACTGTAGGTGGAGGGATAGAGGTATGGGACTGCAGGTGGAGGGATAGAGATATGGGACTGTAGGTTTTGGTATAGAGGTATGGGACTGCAGGTGGAGGGATAGAGGTATGGGACTGTAGGTGGAGGGATAGAGGTATGGGACTGTAGGTGGAGGTATAGAGGTATGGGACTGTAGGTGGAGGGATAGAGGTATGGGACTGTAGGTGGCGGTATAGAGGTATGGGACTGTAGGTGGAGGTATAGAGGTATGGGACTGTAGGTGGAGGTATAGAGGTATGGGACTGTAGGTGGAGGTATAGAGGTATGGGACTGTAGGTGGAGGTATAGAGGTAGGGGACTGTAGGTGGAGGTATAGAGGTATGGGACTATAGGAGGAGGTATAGAGGTATGGGACTGTAGGTGGAGCGAGAGAGGTATGGGACTGTAAGTGGAGGTATGGGACTGTAGGTGGAGGTATAGAGGTATGGGACTGTAGGTGGAGGTATAGAGGTACGGGACTGTAGGTGGAGGTATAGAGGTACGGGACTGTAGGTGGAGGTATAGAGGTATGGGACTGTAGGTGGAGGTATAGAGGTATGGGACTGTAGGTGGAGGTATAGAGGTATGGGACTGTAGGTGGAGGTATAGCGGTATGGGACTGTAGGTGGAGGTATAGAGGTATGGGACTGTAGGTGGAGGTATAGAGGTATGGGACTGTAGGTGGAGGTATAGAGGTATGGGACTGTAGGTTTTGGTATAGAGGTATGGGACTGCAGGTGGAGGGATAGAGGTATGGGACTGCAGGTGGAGGGATAGAGGTATGGGACTGCAGGTGGAGGGATAGAGGTATGGGACTGCAGGTGGAGGGATAGAGGTATGGGACTGCAGGTGGAGGGATAGAGGTATGGGACTGCAGGTGGAGGGATAGAGATATGGGACTGTAGGTGGAGGGATAGAGGTATGGGACTGTAGGTTTTGGTATAGAGGTTTGGGACTGCAGGTGGAGGGATAGAGGTCTGGGACTGCAGGTGGAGGGATAGAGGTATGGGACTGTAGGTGGAGCGAGAGAGGTATGGGACTGTAGGTGGAGGGATAGAGATATGGGACTGTAGGTGGAGGGATAGAGGTATGGGACTGTAGGTGGAGCGAGAGAGGTATGGGACTGTAGGTGGAGGGATAGAGATATGGGACTGTAGGTGGAGGGATAGAGGTATGGGACTGCAGGTGGAGGGATAGAGATATGGGACTGTAGGTTTTGGTATAGAGGTATGGGACTGCAGGTGGAGGGATAGAGGTATGGGACTGTAGGTGGAGGGATAGAGATATGGGACTGTAGGTGGAGGGATAGAGGTATGGGACTGTAGGTGGCGGTATAGAGGTATGGGACTGTAGGTGGAGGTATAGAGGTATGGGACTGTAGGTGGAGGTATAGAGGTATGGGACTGTAGGTGGAGGTATAGAGGTATGGGACTGTAGGTGGAGGTATAGAGGTATGGGACTGTAGGTGGAGGTATAGAGGTATGGGACTGTAGGTGGAGGTATAGAGGTATGGGACTATAGGAGGAGGTATAGAGGTATGGGACTGTAGGTGGAGCGAGAGAGGTATGGGACTGTAGGTGGAGGGAGAGAGGTATGGGACTGTAGGTGGAGGTATGGGACTGTAGGTGGAGGTATAGCGGTATGGGACTGTAGGTGGAGGTATGGGACTGTAGGTGGAGGTATAGAGGTATGGGACTGTAAGTGGAGGTATAGAGGTATGGGACTGTAGGTGGAGGTATAGAGGTATGGGACTGTAGGTGGAGGTATAGAGGTATGGGACTGTAGGTGGAGGTATAGAGGTATGGGACTGTAGGTGGAGGTATAGAGGTATGGGACTGTAGGAGGAGGTATAGAGGTATGGGACTGTAGGTGGAGGTAAAGAGGTATGGGACTGTAGGTGGAGGTATGGGACTGTAGGTGGAGGTATAGAGGTATGGGACTGTCGGAGGAGGTATAGAGGTATGGGACTGCAGGTGGAGGTATAGAGGTATGGGACTGCAGGTGGAGGTATAGAGGTGTGGGACTGTAGGTAGAGGTATAGAGGTATGGGACTGTAGGTGGAGGTATAGAGGTATGGGACTGTAGGTGGAGCGAGAGAGGTATGGGACTGTAGGTGGAGGGAGAGAGGTATGGGACTGTAGGTGGAGGTATGGGACTGTAGGAGGAGGTAGAGAGGTATGGGACTGTAGGTGGAGGTATAGAGGTATGGGACTGTAGGTGGAGGTATAGAGGTATGGGACTGTAGGTGGAGGTATAGAGGTATGGGACTGTAGGTGGAGGTATAGAGGTATGGGACTGTAGGTGGCGGTATAGAGGTATGGGACTAGGTGGAGGTATGGGACTGTAGGTGGAGGTATAGAGGTATGGGACTGTAGGTGGAGGTATAGAGGTATGGGACTGTAGGTGGAGGTATAGAGGTATGGGACTGTAGGTGGAGGTATAGAGGTATGGGACTGTAGGTGGCGGTATAGAGGTATGGGACTAGGTGGAGGTATGGGACTGTAGGTGGAGGTATGGGACTGTAGGTGGAGGTATAGAGGTATGGGACTGTAGGTGGAGGTATAGAGGTATGGGACTAGGTGGCGGTATAGAGGTATGGGACTGTAGGTGGAGGTATAGAGGTATAGGACTGTAGGTGGAGGTAAAGAGGTATGGGACTGTAGGTGGAGGGATAGAGGTATGGGACTGTAGGTGGAGGTATAAAGGTATGGGACTGTAGGTGGAGGTATAGAGGTATGGGACTGTAGGTGGAGGGATAGAGGTATGGGACTGTAGGTGGAGGTATAGCGGTATGGGACTGTAGGTGGAGGTATGGGACTGTAAGTGGAGGTATAGAGGTATGGGACTGTAGGTGGAGGTATAGAGGTATGGGACTGTAGGTGGAGGTATAGAGGTATGGGACTGTAGGTGGAGGTATAGAGGTACGGGACTGTAGGTGGAGGTATAGAGGTATGGGACTGTAGGTGGAGCGGGAGAGGTATGGGACTGTAGGTGGAGGTATGGGACTGTAGGTGGAGGTATAGAGGTATGGGACTGTAGGAGGAGGTATAGAGGTATGGGACTGCAGGTGGAGGTATAGAGGTATGGGACTGTAGGTTTTGGTATAGAGGTGTGGGACTGCAGGTGGAGGGATAGAGGTATGGGACTGCAGGTGGAGGGATAGAGATATGGGACTGTAGGTGGAGGGATAGAGGTATGGGACTGTAGGTGGAGCGAGAGAGGTATGGGACTGTAGGTGGAGGGATAGAGATATGGGACTGTAGGTGGAGGGATAGAGGTATGGGACTGTAGGTGGAGGTATAGAGGTATGGGACTGTAGGTGGAGGGATAGAGGTATGGGACTGCAGGTGGAGGGATAGAGATATGGGACTGTAGGTTTTGGTATAGAGGTATGGGACTGCAGGTGGAGGGATAGAGGTATGGGACTGTAGGTGGAGGGATAGAGGTATGGGACTGTAGGTGGAGGTATAGAGGTATGGGACTGTAGGTGGAGGGATAGAGGTATGGGACTGTAGGTGGCGGTATAGAGGTATGGGACTGTAGGTGGAGGTATAGAGGTATGGGACTGTAGGTGGAGGTATAGAGGTATGGGACTGTAGGTGGAGGTATAGAGGTATGGGACTGTAGGTGGAGGTATAGAGGTAGGGGACTGTAGGTGGAGGTATAGAGGTATGGGACTATAGGAGGAGGTATAGAGGTATGGGACTGTAGGTGGAGCGAGAGAGGTATGGGACTGTAAGTGGAGGTATGGGACTGTAGGTGGAGGTATAGAGGTATGGGACTGTAGGTGGAGGTATAGAGGTACGGGACTGTAGGTGGAGGTATAGAGGTACGGGACTGTAGGTGGAGGTATAGAGGTATGGGACTGTAGGTGGAGGTATAGAGGTATGGGACTGTAGGTGGAGGTATAGAGGTATGGGACTGTAGGTGGAGGTATAGCGGTATGGGACTGTAGGTGGAGGTATAGAGGTATGGGACTGTAGGTGGAGGTATAGAGGTATGGGACTGTAGGTGGAGGTATAGAGGTATGGGACTGTAGGTTTTGGTATAGAGGTATGGGACTGCAGGTGGAGGGATAGAGGTATGGGACTGCAGGTGGAGGGATAGAGGTATGGGACTGCAGGTGGAGGGATAGAGGTATGGGACTGCAGGTGGAGGGATAGAGGTATGGGACTGCAGGTGGAGGGATAGAGGTATGGGACTGCAGGTGGAGGGATAGAGATATGGGACTGTAGGTGGAGGGATAGAGGTATGGGACTGTAGGTTTTGGTATAGAGGTTTGGGACTGCAGGTGGAGGGATAGAGGTCTGGGACTGCAGGTGGAGGGATAGAGGTATGGGACTGTAGGTGGAGCGAGAGAGGTATGGGACTGTAGGTGGAGGGATAGAGATATGGGACTGTAGGTGGAGGGATAGAGGTATGGGACTGTAGGTGGAGCGAGAGAGGTATGGGACTGTAGGTGGAGGGATAGAGATATGGGACTGTAGGTGGAGGGATAGAGGTATGGGACTGCAGGTGGAGGGATAGAGATATGGGACTGTAGGTTTTGGTATAGAGGTATGGGACTGCAGGTGGAGGGATAGAGGTATGGGACTGTAGGTGGAGGGATAGAGATATGGGACTGTAGGTGGAGGGATAGAGGTATGGGACTGTAGGTGGCGGTATAGAGGTATGGGACTGTAGGTGGAGGTATAGAGGTATGGGACTGTAGGTGGAGGTATAGAGGTATGGGACTGTAGGTGGAGGTATAGAGGTATGGGACTGTAGGTGGAGGTATAGAGGTATGGGACTGTAGGTGGAGGTATAGAGGTATGGGACTGTAGGTGGAGGTATAGAGGTATGGGACTATAGGAGGAGGTATAGAGGTATGGGACTGTAGGTGGAGCGAGAGAGGTATGGGACTGTAGGTGGAGGGAGAGAGGTATGGGACTGTAGGTGGAGGTATGGGACTGTAGGTGGAGGTATAGCGGTATGGGACTGTAGGTGGAGGTATGGGACTGTAGGTGGAGGTATAGAGGTATGGGACTGTAAGTGGAGGTATAGAGGTATGGGACTGTAGGTGGAGGTATAGAGGTATGGGACTGTAGGTGGAGGTATAGAGGTATGGGACTGTAGGTGGAGGTATAGAGGTATGGGACTGTAGGTGGAGGTATAGAGGTATGGGACTGTAGGAGGAGGTATAGAGGTATGGGACTGTAGGTGGAGGTAAAGAGGTATGGGACTGTAGGTGGAGGTATGGGACTGTAGGTGGAGGTATAGAGGTATGGGACTGTCGGAGGAGGTATAGAGGTATGGGACTGCAGGTGGAGGTATAGAGGTATGGGACTGCAGGTGGAGGTATAGAGGTGTGGGACTGTAGGTAGAGGTATAGAGGTATGGGACTGTAGGTGGAGGTATAGAGGTATGGGACTGTAGGTGGAGCGAGAGAGGTATGGGACTGTAGGTGGAGGGAGAGAGGTATGGGACTGTAGGTGGAGGTATGGGACTGTAGGAGGAGGTAGAGAGGTATGGGACTGTAGGTGGAGGTATAGAGGTATGGGACTGTAGGTGGAGGTATAGAGGTATGGGACTGTAGGTGGAGGTATAGAGGTATGGGACTGTAGGTGGAGGTATAGAGGTATGGGACTGTAGGTGGAGGTATTGGACTGTAGGTGGAGGTATAGAGGTATGGGACTGTAGGTGGAGAGATAGAGGTATGGGACTGTAGGTGGAGGTATAGCGGTATGGGACTGTAGGTGGAGGTATAGAGGTATGGGACTGTAGGTGGAGGTATAGAGGTATGGGACTGTAGGTGGAGGTATAGAGGTACGGGACTGTAGGTGGAGGTATAGAGGTATGGGACTGTAGGTGGAGGTATGGGACTGTAGGTGGAGGTATAGAGGTATGGGACTGTAGGTGGAGCGAGAGAGGTATGGGACTGTAGGTGGAGGGAGAGAGGTATGGGACTGTAGGTGGAGGTATGGGACTGTAGGAGGAGGTAGAGAGGTATGGGACTGTAGGTGGAGGTATAGAGGTATGGGACTGTAGGTGGAGGTATAGAGGTATGGGACTGTAGGTGGAGGTATAGAGGAATGGGACTTTAGGTGGAGGTATGGGACTGTAGGTGGAGGTATAGAGGTATGGGACTGTAGGTGGAGCGAGAGAGGTATGGGACTGTAGGTGGAGGTATGGGACTGTAGGTGGAGGTATAGAGGTATGGGACTGTAGGTGGAGGTATGGGACTGTAGGTGGTTGTATAGAGGTATGGGACTGTAGGTGGAGGTAAAGAGGTATGGGACTGTAGGTGGAGAGATAGAGGTATGGGACTGTAGGTGGAGGTATAGAGGTATGGGACTGCAGGTGGAGGTATAGAGGTGTGGGACTGTAGGTAGAGGTATAGAGGTATGGGACTGTAGGTGGAGGTATAGAGGTATGGGACTGTAGGTGGAGCGAGAGAGGTATGGGACTGTAGGTGGAGGGAGAGAGGTATGGGACTGTAGGAGGATGTAGAGAGGTATGGGACTGTAGGTGGAGGTATAGAGGTATGGGACTGTAGGTGGAGGTATAGAGGTATGGGACTGTAGGTGGAGGTATAGAGGTATGGGACTGTAGGTGGAGGTATAGAGGTATGGGACTGTAGGTGGAGGTATGGGACTGTAGGTGGAGGTATAGAGGTATGGGACTGTAGGTGGAGAGATAGAGGTATGGGACTGTAGGTGGAGGTATAGCGGTATGGGACTGTAGGTGGAGGTATAGAGGTATGGGACTGTAGGTGGAGGTATAGAGGTACGGGACTGTAGGTGGAGGTATAGAGGTATGGGACTGTAGGTGGAGGTATGGGACTGTAGGTGGAGGTATAGAGGTATGGGACTGTAGGTGGAGCGAGAGAGGTATGGGACTGTAGGTGGAGGTATAGAGGTATGGGACTGTAGGTGGAGGTATAGAGGTATGGGACTGTAGGTGGAGGTATGGGACTGTAGGTGGAGGTATAGAGGTATGGGACTGTAGGTGGAGAGATAGAGGTATGGGACTGTAGGTGGAGGTATAGCGGTATGGGACTGTAGGTGGAGGTATAGAGGTATGGGACTGTAGGTGGAGGTATAGAGGTATGGGACTGTAGGTGGAGGTATAGAGGTATGGGACTGTAGGTGGAGGTATAGAGGTACGGGACTGTAGGTGGAGGTATAGAGGTATGGGACTGTAGGTGGAGGTATGGGACTGTAGGTGGAGGTATAGAGGTATGGGACTGTAGGTGGAGCGAGAGAGGTATGGGACTGTAGGTGGAGGGAGAGAGGTATGGGACTGTAGGTGGAGGTATGGGACTGTAGGAGGAGGTAGAGAGGTATGGGACTGTAGGTGGAGGTATAGAGGTATGGGACTGTAGGTGGAGGTATAGAGGTATGGGACTGTAGGTGGAGGTATAGAGGTATGGGACTGTAGGTGGAGGTATAGAGGTATGGGACTGTAGGTGGAGGTATGGGACTGTAGGTGGAGGTATAGAGGTATGGGACTGTAGGTGGAGCGAGAGAGGTATGGGACTGTAGGTGGAGGTATGGGACTGTAGGTGGAGGTATAGAGGTATGGGACTGTAGGTGGAGGTATGGGACTGTAGGTGGTTGTATAGAGGTATGGGACTGTAGGTGGAGGTAAAGAGGTATGGGACTGTAGGTGGAGAGATAGAGGTATGGGACTGTAGGTGGAGGTATAGCGGTATGGGACTGTAGGTGGAGGTATAGAGGTATGGGACTGTAGGTGGAGGTATAGAGGTACGGGACTGTAGGTGGAGGTATAGAGGTACGGGACTGTAGGTGGAGGTATAGAGGTATGGGACTGTAGGTGGAGGTATAGAGGTATGGGACTGTAGGTGGAGGTATAGAGGTATGGGACTGTAGGTGGAGAGATAGAGGTATGGGACTGTAGGTGGAGGTATAGCGGTATGGGACTGTAGGTGGAGGTATAGAGGTATGGGACTGTAGGTGGAGGTATAGAGGTACGGGACTGTAGGTGGAGGTATAGAGGTATGGGACTGTAGGTGGAGGTATGGGACTGTAGGTGGAGGTATAGAGGTATGGGACTGTAGGTGGAGCGAGAGAGGTATGGGACTGTAGGTGGAGGTATAGAGGTATGGGACTGTAGGTGGAGGTATAGAGGTATGGGACTGTAGGTGGAGGTATGGGACTGTAGGTGGAGGTATAGAGGTATGGGACTGTAGGTGGAGAGATAGAGGTATGGGACTGTAGGTGGAGGTATAGCGGTATGGGACTGTAGGTGGAGGTATAGAGGTATGGGACTGTAGGTGGAGGTATAGAGGTATGGGACTGTAGGTGGAGGTATAGAGGTATGGGACTGTAGGTGGAGGTATAGAGGTACGGGACTGTAGGTGGAGGTATAGAGGTATGGGACTGTAGGTGGAGGTATGGGACTGTAGGTGGAGGTATAGAGGTATGGGACTGTAGGTGGAGCGAGAGAGGTATGGGACTGTAGGTGGAGGGAGAGAGGTATGGGACTGTAGGTGGAGGTATGGGACTGTAGGAGGAGGTAGAGAGGTATGGGACTGTAGGTGGAGGTATAGAGGTATGGGACTGTAGGTGGAGGTATAGAGGTATGGGACTGTAGGTGGAGGTATAGAGGTATGGGACTGTAGGTGGAGGTATAGAGGTATGGGACTGTAGGTGGAGGTATGGGACTGTAGGTGGAGGTATAGAGGTATGGGACTGTAGGTGGAGCGAGAGAGGTATGGGACTGTAGGTGGAGGTATGGGACTGTAGGTGGAGGTATAGAGGTATGGGACTGTAGGTGGAGGTATGGGACTGTAGGTGGTTGTATAGAGGTATGGGACTGTAGGTGGAGGTAAAGAGGTATGGGACTGTAGGTGGAGAGATAGAGGTATGGGACTGTAGGTGGAGGTATAGCGGTATGGGACTGTAGGTGGAGGTATAGAGGTATGGGACTGTAGGTGGAGGTATAGAGGTACGGGACTGTAGGTGGAGGTATAGAGGTACGGGACTGTAGGTGGAGGTATAGAGGTATGGGACTGTAGGTGGAGGTATAGAGGTATGGGACTGTAGGTGGAGGTATAGAGGTATGGGACTGTAGGTGGAGAGATAGAGGTATGGGACTGTAGGTGGAGGTATAGCGGTATGGGACTGTAGGTGGAGGTATAGAGGTATGGGACTGTAGGTGGAGGTATAGAGGTACGGGACTGTAGGTGGAGGTATAGAGGTATGGGACTGTAGGTGGAGGTATGGGACTGTAGGTGGAGGTATAGAGGTATGGGACTGTAGGTGGAGGTATAGAGGTATGGGACTGTAGGTGGAGGTATAGAGGTATGGGACTGTAGGTGGAGGTATAGAGGTATGGGACTGTAGGTGGAGGTATAGAGGTACGGGACTGTAGGTGGAGGTATAGAGGTATGGGACTGTAGGTGGAGGTATGGGACTGTAGGTGGAGGTATAGAGGTATGGGACTGTAGGTGGAGCGAGAGAGGTATGGGACTGTAGGTGGAGGGAGAGAGGTATGGGACTGTAGGTGGAGGTATGGGACTGTAGGAGGAGGTAGAGAGGTATGGGACTGTAGGTGGAGGTATAGAGGTATGGGACTGTAGGTGGAGGTATAGAGGTATGGGACTGTAGGTGGAGGTATAGAGGTATGGGACTGTAGGTGGAGGTATAGAGGTATGGGACTGTAGGTGGAGGTATGGGACTGTAGGTGGAGGTATAGAGGTATGGGACTGTAGGTGGAGCGAGAGAGGTATGGGACTGTAGGTGGAGGGAGAGAGGTATGGGACTGTAGGTGGAGGTATGGGACTGTAGGAGGAGGTAGAGAGGTATGGGACTGTAGGTGGAGGTATAGAGGTATGGGACTGTAGGTGGAGGTATAGAGGTATGGGACTGTAGGTGGAGGTATAGAGGTATGGGACTGTAGGTGGAGGTATAGAGGTATGGGACTGTAGGTGGAGGTATGGGACTGTAGGTGGAGGTATAGAGGTATGGGACTGTAGGTGGAGCGAGAGAGGTATGGGACTGTAGGTGGAGGTATGGGACTGTAGGTGGAGGTATAGAGGTATGGGACTGTAGGTGGAGGTATGGGACTGTAGGTGGTTGTATAGAGGTATGGGACTGTAGGTGGAGGTAAAGAGGTATGGGACTGTAGGTGGAGAGATAGAGGTATGGGACTGTAGGTGGAGGTATAGCGGTATGGGACTGTAGGTGGAGGTATAGAAGTATGGGACTGTAGGTGGAGGTATAGAGGTACGGGACTGTAGGTGGAGGTATAGAGGTACGGGACTGTAGGTGGAGGTATAGAGGTATGGGACTGTAGGTGGAGGTATAGAGGTATGGGACTGTAGGTGGAGGTATAGAGGTATGGGACTGTAGGTGGAGAGATAGAGGTATGGGACTGTAGGTGGAGGTATAGCGGTATGGGACTGTAGGTGGAGGTATAGAGGTATGGGACTGTAGGTGGAGGTATAGAGGTACGGGACTGTAGGTGGAGGTATAGAGGTATGGGACTGTAGGTGGAGGTATGGGACTGTAGGTGGAGGTATAGAGGTATGGGACTGTAGGTGGAGCGAGAGAGGTATGGGACTGTAGGTGGAGGTATAGAGGTATGGGACTGTAGGTGGAGGTATAGAGGTATGGGACTGTAGGTGGAGGTATGGGACTGTAGGTGGAGGTATAGAGGTATGGGACTGTAGGTGGAGAGATAGAGGTATGGGACTGTAGGTGGAGGTATAGCGGTATGGGACTGTAGGTGGAGGTATAGAGGTATGGGACTGTAGGTGGAGGTATAGAGGTATGGGACTGTAGGTGGAGGTATAGAGGTATGGGACTGTAGGTGGAGGTATAGAGGTACGGGACTGTAGGTGGAGGTATAGAGGTATGGGACTGTAGGTGGAGGTATGGGACTGTAGGTGGAGGTATAGAGGTATGGGACTGTAGGTGGAGCGAGAGAGGTATGGGACTGTAGGTGGAGGGAGAGAGGTATGGGACTGTAGGTGGAGGTATGGGACTGTAGGAGGAGGTAGAGAGGTATGGGACTGTAGGTGGAGGTATAGAGGTATGGGACTGTAGGTGGAGGTATAGAGGTATGGGACTGTAGGTGGAGGTATAGAGGTATGGGACTGTAGGTGGAGGTATAGAGGTATGGGACTGTAGGTGGAGGTATGGGACTGTAGGTGGAGGTATAGAGGTATGGGACTGTAGGTGGAGCGAGAGAGGTATGGGACTGTAGGTGGAGGTATGGGACTGTAGGTGGAGGTATAGAGGTATGGGACTGTAGGTGGAGGTATGGGACTGTAGGTGGTTGTATAGAGGTATGGGACTGTAGGTGGAGGTAAAGAGGTATGGGACTGTAGGTGGAGAGATAGAGGTATGGGACTGTAGGTGGAGGTATAGCGGTATGGGACTGTAGGTGGAGGTATAGAGGTATGGGACTGTAGGTGGAGGTATAGAGGTACGGGACTGTAGGTGGAGGTATAGAGGTACGGGACTGTAGGTGGAGGTATAGAGGTATGGGACTGTAGGTGGAGGTATAGAGGTATGGGACTGTAGGTGGAGGTATAGAGGTATGGGACTGTAGGTGGAGGTATAGCGGTATGGGACTGTAGGTGGAGGTATAGAGGTATGGGACTGTAGGTGGAGGTATAGAGGTATGGGACTGTAGGTGGAGGTATAGAGGTATGGGACTGTAGGTTTTGGTATAGAGGTATGGGACTGCAGGTGGAGGGATAGAGGTATGGGACTGCAGGTGGAGGGATAGAGGTATGGGACTGCAGGTGGAGGGATAGAGATATGGGACTGTAGGTGGAGGGATAGAGGTATGGGACTGTAGGTGGAGCGAGAGAGGTATGGGACTGCAGGTGGAGGGATAGAGATATGGGACTGTAGGTGGAGGGATAGAGGTATGGGACTGTAGGTTTTGGTATAGAGGTATGGGACTGCAGGTGGAGGGATAGAGGTATGGGACTGCAGGTGGAGGGATAGAGGTATGGGACTGTAGGTGGAGCGAGAGAGGTATGGGACTGTAGGTGGAGGGATAGAGATATGGGACTGTAGGTGGAGGGATAGAGGTATGGGACTGTAGGTGGAGCGAGAGAGGTATGGGACTGTAGGTGGAGGGATAGAGATATGGGACTGTAGGTGGAGGGATAGAGGTATGGGACTGCAGGTGGAGGGATAGAGATATGGGACTGTAGGTTTTGGTATAGAGGTATGGGACTGCAGGTGGAGGGATAGAGGTATGGGACTGCAGGTGGAGGGATAGAGATATGGGACTGTAGGTGGAGGGATAGAGGTATGGGACTGTAGGTGGAGGTATAGAGGTACGGGACTGTAGGTGGAGGTATAGAGGTACGGGACTGTAGGTGGAGGTATAGAGGTATGGGACTGTAGGTGGAGGTATAGAGGTATGGGACTGTAGGTGGAGGTATAGAGGTATGGGACTGTAGGTGGAGCGAGAGAGGTATGGGACTGTAGGTGGAGGGAGAGAGGTATGGGACTGTAGGTGGAGGTATGGGACTGTAGGAGGAGGTAGAGAGGTATGGGACTGTAGGTGGAGGTATAGAGGTATGGGACTGTAGGTGGAGGTATAGAGGTATGGGACTGTAGGTGGAGGTATAGAGGTATGGGACTGTAGGTGGAGGTATAGAGGTATGGGACTGTAGGTGGAGGTATGGGACTGTAGGTGGAGGTATAGAGGTATGGGACTGTAGGTGGAGCGAGAGAGGTATGGGACTGTAGGTGGAGGTATGGGACTGTAGGTGGAGGTATAGAGGTATGGGACTGTAGGTGGAGGTATGGGACTGTAGGTGGTTGTATAGAGGTATGGGACTGTAGGTGGAGGTAAAGAGGTATGGGACTGTAGGTGGAGAGATAGAGGTATGGGACTGTAGGTGGAGGTATAGCGGTATGGGACTGTAGGTGGAGGTATAGAGGTATGGGACTGTAGGTGGAGGTATAGAGGTACGGGACTGTAGGTGGAGGTATAGAGGTACGGGACTGTAGGTGGAGGTATAGAGGTATGGGACTGTAGGTGGAGGTATAGAGGTATGGGACTGTAGGTGGAGGTATAGAGGTATGGGACTGTAGGTGGAGGTATAGCGGTATGGGACTGTAGGTGGAGGTATAGAGGTATGGGACTGTAGGTGGAGGTATAGAGGTATGGGACTGTAGGTGGAGGTATAGAGGTATGGGACTGTAGGTTTTGGTATAGAGGTATGGGACTGCAGGTGGAGGGATAGAGGTATGGGACTGCAGGTGGAGGGATAGAGGTATGGGACTGCAGGTGGAGGGATAGAGATATGGGACTGTAGGTGGAGGGATAGAGGTATGGGACTGTAGGTGGAGCGAGAGAGGTATGGGACTGCAGGTGGAGGGATAGAGATATGGGACTGTAGGTGGAGGGATAGAGGTATGGGACTGTAGGTTTTGGTATAGAGGTATGGGACTGCAGGTGGAGGGATAGAGGTATGGGACTGCAGGTGGAGGGATAGAGGTATGGGACTGTAGGTGGAGCGAGAGAGGTATGGGACTGTAGGTGGAGGGATAGAGATATGGGACTGTAGGTGGAGGGATAGAGGTATGGGACTGTAGGTGGAGCGAGAGAGGTATGGGACTGTAGGTGGAGGGATAGAGATATGGGACTGTAGGTGGAGGGATAGAGGTATGGGACTGCAGGTGGAGGGATAGAGATATGGGACTGTAGGTTTTGGTATAGAGGTATGGGACTGCAGGTGGAGGGATAGAGGTATGGGACTGCAGGTGGAGGGATAGAGATATGGGACTGTAGGTGGAGGGATAGAGGTATGGGACTGTAGGTGGAGGTATAGAGGTACGGGACTGTAGGTGGAGGTATAGAGGTACGGGACTGTAGGTGGAGGTATAGAGGTATGGGACTGTAGGTGGAGGTATAGAGGTATGGGACTGTAGGTGGAGGTATAGAGGTATGGGACTGTAGGTGGAGGTATAGCGGTATGGGACTGTAGGTGGAGGTATAGAGGTATGGGACTGTAGGTGGAGGTATAGAGGTATGGGACTGTAGGTGGAGGTATAGAGGTATGGGACTGTAGGTTTTGGTATAGAGGTATGGGACTGCAGGTGGAGGGATAGAGGTATGGGACTGCAGGTGGAGGGATAGAGGTATGGGACTGCAGGTGGAGGGATAGAGATATGGGACTGTAGGTGGAGGGATAGAGGTATGGGACTGTAGGTGGAGCGAGAGAGGTATGGGACTGCAGGTGGAGGGATAGAGATATGGGACTGTAGGTGGAGGGATAGAGGTATGGGACTGTAGGTTTTGGTATAGAGGTATGGGACTGCAGGTGGAGGGATAGAGGTATGGGACTGCAGGTGGAGGGATAGAGGTATGGGACTGTAGGTGGAGCGAGAGAGGTATGGGACTGTAGGTGGAGGGATAGAGGTATGGGACTGTAGGTGGAGGGATAGAGGTATGGGACTGTAGGTGGAGCGAGAGAGGTATGGGACTGTAGGTGGAGGGATAGAGGTATGGGACTGTAGGTGGAGGGATAGAGGTATGGGACTGTAGGTGGAGGGATAGAGGTATGGGACTGTAGGTGGAGCGAGAGAGGTATGGGACTGTAGGTGGAGGGATAGAGGTATGGGACTGTAGGTGGAGGGATAGAGGTATGGGACTGTAGGTGGAGGGATAGAGGTATGGGACTGTAGGTGGAGGGAGGTATGGGACTGTAGGTGGAGGGATAGAGGTATGGGACTGCAGGTGGAGGGATGGAGGTATGGGACTGCAGGTGGAGGGTATAGAGGTATGGGACTGCAGGTGGAGGGAAAGAGGTATGGGACTGTAGGTGGAGGGAGAGAGGTATGGGACTGTAGGTGGAGGTATAGAGGTATGGGACTGTAGGTGGAGGGATAGAGGTATGGGACTGTAGGTGGAGGGATAGAGGTATGGGACTGCAGGTGGAGGGATAGAGGTATGGGACTGTAGGTGGAGGGAGAGGTATGGGACTGTAGGTGGAGGTATAGAGGTATGGGACTGTAGGTGGAGGGATAGAGGTATGGGACTGCAGGTGGAGGGATAGAGGTATGGGACTGCAGGTGGAGGGATAGAGGTATGGGACTGTAGGTGGAGGGATAGAGGTATGGGACTGTAGGTGGAGGTAAAGAGGTATGGGACTGTAGGTGGAGCGAGAGAGGTATGGGACTGTAGGTGGAGGTATAGAGGTATGGGACTGTAGGTGGAGGTATAGAGGTATGGGACTGTAGGAGGAGGTATAGAGGTATGGGACTGTAGGTGGAGGTAAAGAGGTATGGGACTGTAGGTGGAGCGAGAGAGGTATGGGACTGTAGGTGGAGGTATAGAGGTATGGGACTGCAGGTGGAGGTATAGAGGTATGGGACTGCAGGTGGAGGTATAGATGTGTGGGACTGTAGGTGGAGGTATAGAGGTATGGGACTGTAGGTGGAGGTATAGAGGTATGGGACTGTAGGTGGAGCGAGAAAGGTATGGGACTGTAGGTGGAGGGAGAGAGGTATGGGACTGTAGGTGGAGGTATGGGACTGTAGGTGGAGGTATAGAGGTATGGGACTGTAGGTGGAGGTATAGAGGTATGGGACTGTAGGTGGAGGTATGGGACTGTAGGTGGAGGTATAGAGGTATGGGACTGTAGGTGGAGAGATAGAGGTATGGGACTGTAGGTGGAGGTATAGCGGTATGGGACTGTAGGTGGAGGTATAGAGGTATGGGACTGTAGGTGGAGGTATAGAGGTATGGGACTGTAGGTGGAGGTATAGAGGTACGGGACTGTAGGTGGAGGTATAGAGGTATGGGAGGTATGGGACTGTAGGTAGAGGTATAGAGGTATGGGAGTGTAGGTGGAGCGAGAGAGGTATGGGACTGTAGGTGGAGGGAGAGAGGTATGGGACTGTAGGTGGAGGTATGGGACTGTAGGAGGAGGTAGAGAGGTATGGGACTGTAGGTGGAGGTATAGAGGTATGGGACTGTAGGTGGAGGTATAGAGGTATGGGACTGTAGGTGGAGGTATAGAGGTATGGGACTGTAGGTGGAGGTATAGAGGTATGGGACTGTAGGTGGAGGTATGGGACTGTAGGTGGAGGTATAGAGGTATGGGACTGTAGGTGGAGCGAGAGAGGTATGGGACTGTAGGTGGAGGTATGGGACTGTAGGTGGAGGTATAGAGGTATGGGACTGTAGGTGGAGGTATGGGACTGTAGGTGGAGGTATAGAGGTATGGGACTGTAGGTGGAGGTAAAGAGGTATGGGACTGTAGGTGGAGAGATAGAGGTATGGGACTGTAGGTGGAGGTATAGCGGTATGGGACTGTAGGTGGAGGTATAGAGGTATGGGACTGTAGGTGGAGGTATAGAGGTATGGGACTGTAGGTGGAGGTATAGAGGTATGGGACTGTAGGTGGAGGTATGGGACTGTAGGTGGAGGTATAGAGGTATGGGACTGTAGGTGGAGTTATAGAGGTATGGGACTGTAGGTGGAGGTATGGGACTGTAGGTGGAGGTATGGGACTGTAGGTGGAGGTATAGAGGTATGGGACTGTAGGTGTAGGTATAGAGGTATGGGACTGTAGGTGGCGGTATAGAGGTATGGGACTGTAGGTGGAGGTATAGAGGTATGGGACTGTAGGTGGAGGTATGGGACTGTAGGTGGGGGTATAGAGGTATGGGACTGTAGGTGGAGGGATAGAGGTATGGGACTGTAGGTGGAGGTATAGAGGTATGGGACTGTAGGTGGAGGGATAGAGGTATGGGACTGTAGGTGGAGGTATAGAGGTATGGGACTGTAGGTGGAGGGATAGAGGTATGGGACTGTAGGTGGAGGTATAAAGGTATGGGACTGTAGGTGGAGGTATAGCGGTATGGGACTGTAGGTGGAGGTATAGAGGTATGGGACTGTAGGTGGAGGTATGGGACTGTAGGTGGAGGTATAGAGGTATGGGACTGTAGGTGTAGGTATAGAGGTATGGGACTGTAGGTGGCGGTATAGAGGTATGGGACTGTAGGTGGAGGTATAGAGGTATGGGACTGTAGGTGGAGGTATGGGACTGTAGGTGGGGGTATAGAGGTATGGGACTGTAGGTGGAGGGATATAGGTATGGGACTGTAGGTGGAGGTATAGAGGTATGGGACTGTAGGTGGAGGGATAGAGGTATGGGACTGTAGGTGGAGGTATAAAGGTATGGGACTGTAGGTGGAGGTATAGCGGTATGGGACTGTAGGTGGAGGTATGGGACTGTAGGTGGAGGTATAGAGGTATGGGACTGTCGGAGGAGGTATAGAGGTATGGGACTGCAGGTGGAGGTATAGAGGTATGGGACTGCAGGTGGAGGTATAGAGGTGTGGGACTGTAGGTGGAGGTATAGAGGTATGGGACTGTAGGTGGAGGTATAGAGGTATGGGACTGTAGGTGGAGCGAGAGAGGTATGGGACTGTAGGTGGAGGTATAGAGGTATGGGACTGTAGGTGGAGGTATAGAGGTATGGGACTGTAGGTGGAGGTATGGGACTGTAGGTGGAGGTATAGAGGTATGGGACTGTAGGTGGAGAGATAGAGGTATGGGACTGTAGGTGGAGGTATAGCGGTATGGGACTGTAGGTGGAGGTATAGAGGTATGGGACTGTAGGTGGAGGTATAGAGGTATGGGACTGTAGGTGGAGGTATAGAGGTACGGGACTGTAGGTGGAGGTATAGAGGTATGGGACTGTAGGTGGAGGTATGGGACTGTAGGTGGAGGTATAGAGGTATGGGACTGTAGGTGGAGCGAGAGAGGTATGGGACTGTAGGTGGAGGGAGAGAGGTATGGGACTGTAGGTGGAGGTATGGGACTGTAGGAGGAGGTAGAGAGGTATGGGACTGTAGGTGGAGGTATAGAGGTATGGGACTGTAGGTGGAGGTATAGAGGTATGGGACTGTAGGTGGAGGTATGGGACTGTAGGTGGAGGTATAGAGGTATGGGACTGTAGGTGGAGCGAGAGAGGTATGGGACTGTAGGTGGAGGTATGGGACTGTAGGTGGAGGTATAGAGGTATTGGACTGTAGGTGGAGGTATGGGACTGTAGGTGGTTGTATAGAGGTATGGGACTGTAGGTGGAGGTAAAGAGGTATGGGACTGTAGGTGGAGAGATAGAGGTATGGGACTGTAGGTGGAGGTATAGCGGTATGGGACTGTAGGTGGAGGTATAGAGGTATGGGACTGTAGGTGGAGGTATAGAGGTATGGGACTGTAGGTGGAGGTATAGAGGTACGGGACTGTAGGTGGAGGTATAGAGGTATGGGACTGTAGGTGGAGGTATTGAGGTATGGGACTGTAGGTGGAGGTATAGAGGTATGGGACTGTAGGTTTTGATATTGAGGTATGGGACTGCAGGTGGAGGGATAGAGGTATGGGACTGTAGGTTTTGGTATAGAGGTATGGGACTGCAGGTGGAGGGATAGAGATATGGGACTGTAGGTGGAGGTATAGAGGTATGGGACTGCAGGTGGAGGGATAGAGGTATGGGACTGTAGGTGCGAGTAAGGATGACAAAAGGCAGAGAATTTACCGTTTACTGGGAATTTACTCCTTCACACGGTACATTTGAGGAAAAGGGGCTGAATGGAACCAAAGTAAATACCAAAGCCCCTCTCCTACCTTACCTGCCTACCCACCACCTGGTACGCTAACCAAAATACAGGGTGTGGTCTGCTCAGGTCTGACCTAGTGTGCATAGACAATAAATACTACGGGTATATGTATGCCCGCGGGCCTCTTGCCTAAACACTCCCTAGGTGCCTTCCCCTTCCCCCCCTGGCAACAAATGAAACAGAATAATCCAAATGTAATTAAACAATTTCAAGAATCAAAAACACAGTTCTATAGGCACACACATACCTCAAATCAGCAGCTACAAAAATACTTAACAAAACCCATCTCTCAGCCACAACCAAGACAGGACACACTCATCATCTCTCAGCTACAACCAACATAGGATATATCCATCTGAGCAACAGTCCCGTGTGGCTCAGTTGGTAGAGCATGGTGTTTGCAATGCCAGGGTTGTGGGTTTGATTCCCACGGGGGGCCAGTACGGAAAAAGAAAAAAAAAATGTATGAAATGTATCCATTCACTACTGTAAGTCGCTCTGGATAAGAGCGTCTGCTAAAATGTAAATGGTTTATGTAGCTAGAGAGGGAGTCTAATGGGATACAGGTGTATCCTGACGAAGGGGGCGGGGTCAGCTCTAATTTGCAATGGGGCTGACCAATCAGCTGCTTGGGGGAATTTCAGGAAGCCATCCTGAAACACACACAAGTACAAACAAAATCACAACACAGAAACTGGGGAACGAAACACAATTGATGTGTTCTTTTCATATTGATTAATCCAGTATCCCACATGTTTTACCTTATTTTTTTTCAAAACAGAACTGTGAACTGTTGAAACAAAGTTGATTTCTAATAATAATACATATGTAGCGACCCAAAGTCGCTTTCCAATTATTTTTCAATTTCTAATTTTAAATGGCGATTGGAATCTTCATAACCTAAAAAGGGTTATTTATTTTACTTACTTCCCACATTTGTAATTTGACAAATCTGGACCATGTTTTTAATAACATCATTAAATAAATCTGGTTGTTTTTATGCTTACAGATTGAAGTGAATTTATTTTGGGTAACAGACATATACAACAAAATGTACAATGTGGATCCAGAGGATATCACTTGAAAGTATTAAACAGCTTGTTTCCAAAGTGGTCCTCGATGGTAAAAACAACGACACATATAATGATTAAAAATTACAAAATTACAAAATAACCATAAATACATTAATTTATATCGACAACTTAAAAAGTGGCACTATTTACTGCACTTCTCCCTAACCTTAAAAATCAACCATATTAATTTCACATGAAAACAATCTATTAATTGCGCATTCAAATAAATACACCGGACCAACAGTAGGGGGCACAAGTCTCTAACTAAGACAACCTTGTCCAAATTAAAACCTTTGCCTGCTTTTTTTTGTTTCTACTTTTTTCTTTGCTTAATGTCCAGGAGGAAGGCTATTCCATAGACAAATGCCTGTATATGAAAAAAAAGCGTGTTCCTCGCAGTACTGTTTACTCTTGGGATTTTACAAGACAAAACACTAGCTCTGCTATTGTGACTGTGTTGGTTATAGACCATATCAATGTGGTTTTTCATATAACCTGCTGTGCGATCATTTAAGATTGATTGACATGAGGCTGATTCCAATAGGGCTCTTGGTGATAGAGTATTAAACTTGGTTATTTTGAATAAATGGGTATACACTAATATTGGTTTTAAACGAAACCTTTACCGTCCATACCTAACCGTTGTAATACCTACTAATTTGTAGTATTGTAGGGGTGTAAAAGGTTAAATGATCAAGCCCAAAACCTTACCCTATCTTTCACTCTCCTATCTCGGATGCCTGCGTTCTCACCCAGGACCCCAACACAGCCTACTGCCAGCTGTACCAGTCTAGAGGGTACAAGGAGGCCCAGCATCTCCACAGCTTACTGCCAGCTGTACCAGTCTAGAGGGTACAAGGAGGCCCAGCATCTCCACAGCTTACTGCCAGCTGTACCAGTCTAGAGGGTACAAGGTGGCCCAGCATCACCACAGCTTACTGCCAGCTGTACCAGTCTAGAGGGTACAAGGAGGCCCAGCATCTCCACAGCTTACTGCCAGCTGTACCAGTCTAGAGGGTACAAGGAGGCCCAGCATCTCCACAGCTTACTGCCAGCTGTACCAGTCTAGAGGGTACAAGGTGGCCCAGCATCACCACAGCTTACTGCCAGCTGTACCAGTCTAGAGGGTACAAGAAGGAGGCCCAGCATCACCACAGCTTACTGCCAGCTGTACCAGTCTTGAGGGTACAAGGAGGCCCAGCATCACCACAGCTTACTGCCAGCTGTACCAGTCTAGAGGGTACAAGAAGGAGGCCCAGCATCACCACAGCTTACTGCCAGCTGTACCAGTCTAGAGGGTACAAGGCGGCCCAGCATCACCACAGCCTACTGCCAGCTGTACCAGTCTAGAGGGTACAAGGCGGCCCAGCATCACCACAGCTTACTGCCAGCTGTACCAGTCTAGAGGGTACAAGGTGGCCCAGCATCACCACAGCCTACTGCCAGCTGTACCAGTCTAGAGGGTACAAGGTGGCCCAGCATCACCACAGCTTACTGCCAGCTGTACCAGTCTAGAGGGTACAAGGTGGCCCAGCATCACCACAGCCTACTGCCAGCTGTACCAGTCTAGAGGGTACAAGGTGGCCCAGCATCGCCACAGCCCACTGCCAGCTGTACCAGTCTAGAGGGTACAAGAAGGAGTCCCAGCATCACCACAGCTTACTGCCAGCTGTACCAGTCTAGAGGGTACAAGAAGGAGGCCCAGCATCACCACAGCCTACTGCCAGCTGTACCAGTCTAGAGGGTACAAGAAGGCAGCCCAGCATCACCACAGCCTACTGCCAGCTGTGCCAGTCTAGAGGGTACAAGAAGGAGGCTCAGCACCACCACAGCCTACTGCCAGCTGTACCAGTCTAGAGGGTACAAGGTGGCCCAGCATCACCACAGCTTACTGCCAGCTGTACCAGTCTAGAGGGTACAATGTGGCCCAGCATCACCACAGCCTACTGCCAGCTGTACCAGTCTAGAGGGTACAAGGTGGCCCAGCATCACCACAGCCTACTGCCAGCTGTACCAGTCTAGAGGGTACAAGGTGGCCCAGCATCGCCACAGCCCACTGCCAGCTGTACCAGTCTAGAGGGTACAAGAAGGAGGCCCAGCATCACCACAGCTTACTGCCAGCTGTACCAGTCTAGAGGGTACAAGAAGGCAGCCCAGCATCACCACAGCCTACTGCCAGCTGTGCCAGTCTAGAGGGTACAAGAAGGCAGCCCAGCATCACCACAGCCTACTGCCAGCTGTGCCAGTCTAGAGGGTACAAGAAGGAGGCTCAGCACCACCACAGCCTACTGCCAGCTGTGCCAGTCTAGAGGGTACAAGAAGGAGGCTCAGCACCCCCACAGCCTACTGCCAGCTGTACCAGTCTAGAGGGTACAAGGCGGCTCAGGACCACCACAGCCTAATGCCAGCTGTACCAGTCTAGAGGGTACAAGAAGGAGGCTCAGCACCACACTGACAGTACCTCAAAGTTCGACTGCCTGCCCCAGGTCCTCTGCAAGAATCCCTTGTCCGGAGGTGCCTACTACTGGGAGGTGGAGCGGAAAAGGGAGCCTGCATAGGAGTCACCTAAAAGGACGTCAAGAGGACAGGCTATGGGGACAGCTGTCGCATCGACTACAACAGCAAACCTCTTCTGCTCCGATTCTAGCTACTCTGCCCGGCATAGTAAAGACCAGGTGGAGATCAACACACCCTATTTATTCCGGATAGGGGTCTTCTTGGACCTATCGGCAGGCACCCCCTCCTTCTACACCGTGAGGGTTACCATGTCTCTCATCTACCGCTTCAAGTTCTCTTCCGCTGAGCCCGTCTTATCCAGGTTTCTGGGTCTGGTATGAGTCAGCTGTCACCATTGCGCTTTCTCACCGAGGATTGGTGTTCCACAAATTCCCACAACATGATCAGGACAGAGAAACCAGACACCTGTGCTCATTGCTCACACTCCAAACAAAAGACAATGAAAAAAAGGTGATGTTTATGAAATAAACCAAAACTTATTTCTCACAAGCGTAGCAGGTTGTGAACTCTGCAAACAACATTTCCACTCCGAGAATGAGAAACGGTAAATTACTGTAATTAATACAAGCATTAAAAGAAATGAATGTAAACAAATGACGGGAGATTAACGATACATTTACTACTGGCGAGTGGCGACATATGTACTGGTGAATTTATCAAAATAAAAAACAAAAGGGCCGTTCTGGAGAGAGACTAGCCTATATCTTCACCACACAACCCTGCTCTGCTGAGCCGTTCTGGAGAGAGACTAGCCTATATCTTCACCACACAACCCTGCTCTGCTGAGCCGTTCTGGAGAGAGACTAGCCTATATCTTCACCACACAACCCTGCTCTGCTGAGCCGTTCTGGAGAGAGACTGGCCTATATCTTCACCACACAACCCTGCTCTGCTGAGCCGTTCTGGAGAGAGACTGGCCTATATCTTCACCACACAACCCTGCCCTGCTGAGCCATTCTGGAGAGAGACTGGCCTATATCTTCACCACACAACCCTGCCCTGCTGAGGCATTCTGGAGAGAGACTGGCCTATATCTTCACCACACAACCCTGCTCTGCTGAGCCATTCTGGAGAGAGACTGGCCTATATCTTCACCACACAACCCCTCTTCTTGTCTCAACATTTGTAATTATACTCCCGACTCATTATCTTCACAGTCTGGAGACTAGACCTATGTGTCCATGTGTTACTGACCCAGGCAGACCAGGCTGGCCATATCTACAAGTTGGACATTTGATTTGCTAAGATTTGAAATTTCCAACACGTTTATGTTTCTTATAAAAACAAGAAGTGATGCAGTCAGTCTCTCCTCAACTCTCAGCCAAGAGAGACTGGCATGCATAGTATTTATATCAGCCCGCTAACTACAATGAAGAGCAAAACGTGCCGCTCTGTTCTGGGCCAGCTGCAGCCTAACTAGGTCTTTCCTTGCATCACTGGACCACACGACTGGACAAGAATCAAGATCAGACAAAACTAGAGCCTGCAGGACTTGCTTTGTGGAGTGTGGTGTCAAAAAAACATCTGAGCATCTCTTTATTGCATGGACAGACCTCTCCCCATTTTTACAACCATTGAATCTATATGTTTTCACCATGACAGTTTACAATCTAAGGCAACACCAAGTAATTTAGTCTCCTCAACTTGTTCAACAGCCACACCATTCATTACCAGATTCAGCTGAGGTCTAGAACTTAAGGAATGATTTGTACCAAATATAATGCTCTTAGTTTTAGAGATGTTCAGGACCAGTTTATTACTGGCCACCCATTCCAAAATAGACTGCAACTCCTTGTTAAGGGTTTCAGTTAATTCATTAACTGTGGTTGTATGTATGAATGTTATAATGTAATATGTAATAAGTCAAGCAGCCACAAGGAGGGACGCGTCACTCACCTTTCAAGGCAACAGCCACGGGACGCGCGGAACAGACATACCCATAATGCACAGAGACTGCACACTTGAAGAAGTATGGAGATTCCTGTCGGCACGTAGCCGCTATTTCTCTCTCTCTCTCTCTCCGCTACCTTTTCCTTTATATTTGTATATTTATTCACTAGGTCGCAAATGAAGAGACAGAGGTCAAAGTGAAGAGTGGATATAAAGCATACTGACTGTCATGGCAGCATCTGAACTATACTCCAAGGTAGGTTAAAAATGATTAGTAGGTTGCTGGCAGGGGCATGTAAATCAGTAGGACTATAGGATAATTTACTGATAGAGATAACAGTCCCGCTGCGTTATCAACATTGACCTCAGTTTTGTTCTGACTTGAAGAACCAGTTAATTTGTGTGTCTTCATGTAACGTCAGGTCATTGCGATAGACTTTTTGCAACATGTCAACAATAACTGTCAACAAGACAGTGATGAAACAGCCGTGGAAAGTTGAAAGTTTACTCCGTGTTATATCGCCTCGATTTAGGAGAATGGAGTTGAGCTTTCCTCAACTACTTTGTGAGTTGCATCAAGATTATCAAGTTATTAGTAACATCAATGGTTTTGTTCGGGAGAAATGTCAATGATGATTATTGATGACTAAGTAAAGTATAAGTAAAGGTGTCATATCATCCATAGTGATATTAGATTGTATCTTCGAAGAGAATGGTCACAGATAAAAACATTTAAATGGCATTGATCATTTAGATTAAACTAGAATGCAGTTGTGAATCCAGAATAGATTCTGACTATTCTTGCTCACAGCTGCGCTCGGATCGGACAAACTTCCTGTATAAACTAAAACACTGCAAAACCGGCGCAAAATATGTCTGGGAAAATCTACCTCAATCCAGGAATGAGAAATCTGTTATACTCTGAATTATCCCATTATCTAAACTCTTACACCGAGAAGATTGAACGACTGCTAGTTTTAAAACTAGGTCGTGTAAGAGTTGGGATAATAGGACAATTAGGAGTAAAATGCATTTCTCATCCCTGGAATGAGGTACATTTTCAGAGCGATAATCTCGCGCCGGCTGTGCAGAAGTAAACAAGCATAGGGTTTGAATCTATTCTGGATAGCAGTAGTGCACCGTTTTCGTTATGTTGACATTTCCATGCATTAACCTGTGTCCCTCTACTCCCTCTGTATAATTAGACTAGATCATACTAAAGAATGTCAGTATGTTGCCTAGCCATATCTGTGACTCGTCGCTTTTTAGTCATGGATGTAGCTATATGTTGTTGACATGTCCATGCATTAACCAGTGTCCCTCTGTCCCTCAGTATACCCGGGTCTGGCTCCCAGATGCTGTGGAGGCATGGAAGCCAGCAGAGCTCACCAAGGACTACACTCCTGGAGACAGGGCTTTGTGTCTACAGCTGGAGGATGGCACAGTGAGAGAGGAGCTGGGTCTGGAGGGGGGGAGAGATGGGTCTGGAGGGGGGGAGAGATGGGTCTGGAGGGGGGGAGAGATGGGTCTCTGGGTCTGGAGGGGGGGAGAGATGGGTCTGGAGGGGGGGAGAGATGGGTCTGGAGGGGTGGAGAGATGGGTCTGGAGGGGGGGAGAGATGGGTCTGGAGGGGGGGAGAGATGGGTCTCTGGGTCTGGAGGGGGGTAGAGATGGGTCTGGAGGGGGGGAGAGATGAGTCTGGAGGGGGGGAGAGATGGGTCTGGAGGGGGGGAGAGATGGGTCTGGAGGGGGGAGAGATGAGTCTGGAGGGGAGAGATGAGTCTGGAGGGGGGGAGAGATGAGTCTGGAGGGGGGGAGAGATGAGTCTGGAGGGGGGAAGAGATGGGTCTGGAGGGGGGGAGAGATGGGTCTGGAGGGGGGGAGAGATGAGTCTGGAGGGGGGGAGAGATGGGTCTCTGGGTCTGGAGGGGTGGAGAGATGGGTCTGGAGGGGGGGAGAGATGGGTCTGGAGGGGGGGAGAGATGGGTCTCTGGGTCTGGAGGGGGGTAGAGATGGGTCTGGAGGGGGGGAGAGATGAGTCTGGAGGGGGGGAGAGATGGGTCTGGAGGGGGGGAGAGATGGGTCTGGAGGGGGGGAGAGATGAGTCTGGAGGGGGGGAGAGATGGGTCTGGAGGGGGGGAGAGATGGGTCTGGAGGGGGGGAGAGATGGGTCTCTGGGTCTGGAGGGGGGGAGAGATGGGTCTCTGGGTCTGGAGGGGGGGAGAGATGGGTCTGGAGGGGGGGAGAGATGGGTCTCGTTAGAATAGGAAGAAGGACAATTTGGATAAAGACGGGGGCAGTGTTTTAACTATGGCTGTTACATTCTGAGGACTTGCCCACCACAGTATCATCCATACTGTAAATAATTGTTGTCCTGTTTTATTTATGTACCTGGTTGATACGTTTACTTCAGCCTAGAAATATGTTGCTAAAGTTAGTTACCACCTTGGATGAGTAACTATAGCTACAGTTTTAGACACACATGTTCATAAGTAGCCTAAACATTCTATATATATATTTTTTTAGATCAAACTAGATACAGGGACTGAAACGTAAAGAGGCCACAATACCTACGGTGCTTTTACTCCAAACGTTTTGCTGTTGCACAGCAGCTGATGGTTCAAGTTGAGGCATGTAATCCATGTACTTCAGGTATGGAAATAAGCCCAAGATGTTATCCGAGTGGTTGAGCAGAAGAGAATCACCATTTTAACACACTATTCAATGGACGTATGAAGGAAAGACTAATTGCATCTATAAGGAGTTCAGTAATTTAATGCTGAAAATATATCACTTTTTTTGGGGCGACCTGATGAAATTCACATAGAAATGTGGATTATAGATCGGGCATTCCCATTGAAAGCAAGTCTAAGAAGGTAGATCTGTTTCTATGTGCACTATTTGTATGTTTCTCGTTAAGTTCGTTTTTTTTTGTGTCTTTTACGTTTGGTTTTATACACCAGCTTCAAACAGCTGAAAATACAATATTTTTTGGTGATGGAAAATATATTTCACAGCGGTTTAGATGGTACAATGATTCTCTACATTAGACTTGCTTGTTTTGTCACATGAATTGAAATTAGGCGAACTATTAGACTTTTAGCAACCAGGAAATGGTGGAGCAGTTTCTGCATAGTGCACCTTTAATTAATTACAAGGCCTACTGTATACAATACCAACGTTGAATAAACAACCCATATCAGAAACATTGCCCAATCCAACATAAGCCTGCACTAATTTCCAGTGCTTGTCCAGTGAATATATATATGTATATGTGTGTGTGTGTTATTTTTTTGAGGTTTTGCATTCGTCTGACTGCTGTGTTTTCTTCCAGAACGTGGAACACAAGATGGACCCCCAGACCAACAGTTTACTCCCGCTAAGGAACCCTGATATCCTGGTGGGGGAGAATGACCTGACGGCTCTCAGCTACCTCCACGAACCAGCAGTTCTACACAATCTCAAAGTGCGCTTCGTGGAGTCCAAGATCATCTACACGTACTGCGGTAAAGAGACACTCACACTCACAAGATCATCTACACGTACTGCGGTAAAGAGACACTCACACTCACAAGATCATCTACACGTACTGCGGTAAAGAGACACTCACACTCACAAGATCATCTACACGTACTGCGGTAAAGAGACACTCACACTCACAAGATCATCTACACGTACTGCGGTAAAGACACACTCACACTCACAAGATCATCTACACGTACTGCGGTAAAGAGACACTCACACTCACAAGATCATCTACACGTACTGCGGTAAAGAGACACTCACACTCACAAGATCATCTACACGTACTGCGGTAAAGAGACACTCACACTCACAAGATCATCTACACGTACTGCGGTAAAGACACACTCACACTCACAAGATCATCTACACGTACTGCGGTAAAGAGACACTCACACTCACAAGATCATCTACACGTACTGCGGTAAAGAGACACTCACACTCACAAGTCCATTTACACGTACTGCGGTAAAGACACACTCCCAAGTCCATTTACACGTACTGCGGTAAAGAGACACTCACACTCCCAAGTCCATTTACACGTGTTGAGGGTAAATACTAAAGCCTTTAACTCTGTTCTGGTGACTCACTGTAGACTTTGGAGTCCTGTTCACTGGACTGTCAGTTCCGTTTCAGGTAATATAGATAGTGTCGATCATATATTCACAAGTCTGTGTCCTGACATTCTGACCTACCGTTCAGAATGTTCTACCTAAAATATACATGTTTTAACCACCGTAAACATGCTTGTTTTAACTGCTGTAAATATGGAGCTGCAGAGTTTATCGGGATATTTCACGTGGAAATTAGATCATTGTTGTCATATTGTTCTGGATTTATATCTGTATCTGGCAAAACTGCTACCAGACCTAGGTCGAATATATGGGCTATTTGAATTGTTTGAAATTCGTGTGTGTGTGTGTGTGTGTGTGTGTGTGTGTGTGTGTGTGTGTGCGTGCGTGCTTTGATTTATCATGTCACTGATTTGTTGATGTGAATTCATTCAGGCATCGTGTTGGTTGCTATCAACCCCTATGAGAGTGTTCCCATCTATGACCATGACATCATCAACGCCTACAGTGGACAGAACATGGGAGATATGGACCCTCACATCTTCGCTGTGGCAGAGGAGGCTTACAAACAGATGGCCAGGTCTGTCAATCACTCAGCTGAATGTCTTGGCCGTGCTTCCTTCCTCTCTTGACATGATTGGACAGGTCACGTTAAGGGCGTCGCCACCTGGCTTTCAGCTGTCCAGTCATGCCACATCAGTGATTACTTCAAGGAAGGCTTGGGGGGGGGAAAAGGATGCATTTTTTTTTTAAATAACTTGTTGTTCTTCTAGAGATCAGAGGAACCAGTCCATCATAGTGAGTGGGGAGTCTGGAGCTGGTAAAACAGTCTCTGCTAAGTATGCCATGAGGTACTTTGCTACAGTCAGCGGGTCCTCCAGCGAGGCTAATGTGGAAGACAGAGTGCTGGCCTCCAGCCCTATCATGGAGGTAAGAGACCACAGGTCTTCTTTCAATTCAGTAAACTTTATTGATCCTAGAAGGGAAATCATTGTTGGAAGTTAAAGGTAAAATGTTGTAAGGGTTTTCAGATAGAGCTGACTACACGCCAGTGGTATGTTTGTTTCTACAGGATATACAGTATATCTATCGGAAAGTTCCACAACGTTTTGCTCTGCTGAACATGACCCAGATCTACTTGTCTGTAGCCAAATACCCAAATGATAACGGGAGCGCGTTCATTCAGTTTTTTTTTTTTCTTCCTCTAGGCCATCGGGAATGCAAAGACGACTAGAAACGACAACAGCAGTCGCTTTGGGAAGTACATCGAGATCGGATTCGACAAAAACTATCACATCATCGGGGCCAACATGAGGACGTACTTGTTGGAGAAATCTAGAGTGGCGTTTCAGGTGAGGTCCAATACATGGACTGTATTTGGTATGGCTGGAGTTCAGGGTGTGTTCTTTAGGGTAAACCAACCGTAGCAAACTGTTTCATGCCTACTCAACATGACCTCGTTTGTAAGTTTCTCATCTGTAAAAGGAATTCTTCACTGTATGTTGACTGGGGAAGCATTGGTTTTGCTACAGCTGAGATGTCCTCGTTCCTCTTCTTCCTAATGAATTATGGGGCTTTTACGATTTTCTAACAAACACATTCCTGAAGAGAAAGAGGTACTGTGCTACTGCCAGTCGGTCTTATTTTTAAAACTCGATTTGATTATACACTTTGTTGTCTTTGCAGGCTACCGAAGAGAGGAACTACCATATCTTCTACCAACTGTGTGCCTCCTCACACCTTCCTGAGTTCAAAACTCTCCAGTTAGGTATGATTCCACACTAAACAAAAATATAATGCAACACATGTTGGTCCAATGTTTCATGAGCTGAAATAAAAGATCCCAGAAATGTTTCCATACGCACAAAAAATCGTATTCCTCTCAAATTTTCTGCACAAATTTGTTTACACCCCTGTTAGTGAGCATTTCTCCTTTGCCAAGATAATCCATCCACTTGACAGGTGTGACATATCAAGAAGCTGGTTAAACCGCATGATCATTACACAGGTGCACCTTGTGCTGGGGGACAAATCTAAGGCCACTCTAAAACGTGCAGTTTTGTCACACAACACAATACCACAGATCTCTCAAGTTGAGAGCTCATGCATTTGGCATGCTGACTACAGGAATGTCCACCAGAGCTGTTTCCAGAGAATTTCATGTTAATTTCTCTATCATAAGCCGCCTCCATCGTTGTTTTAGAGAATTTGGCTGTACGTCCCACTGGCCTCCCAACCACAGACTACATGTATGGAGTCATGTGGGCGAGCGGTTTGCTGATGTCAGCGTTGTGAACAGAGTGCCCCATGGTGGGGTTATGGTATGGGCAGGCAGGCATAAACTACGCACAATGAACACAATTGCATTTTATCAATGGCAATATGAATGCACGGAGATACCGTGATGAGCTCTTGAGGCCCATTGTCGTGCCATTCATCCGCTGCCATTACCTAAAGGAGAGGGTATCTCTCCAGGAACAGGGTTGGAGTGAAAACCTACAGGAGGGTATCTCTCCAGGAACAGGGTTGGAGTTAAAACCTACAGGAGGGTATCTCTCCAGGAACAGGGTTGGAGTTAAAACCTACAGGAGGGTATTTCTCCAGGAACAGGGTTGGAGTGTAAACCTACAGGAGGGTATTTCTCCAGGAACAGGGTTGGGCAGCCAAGTTATACATAAATATAGAAGAGTATTCCTCTGAGTAAACAAACGTTTTTTTTTTTGTTGTTTGTTTTTTGCTCTATAATCCTACCACCCATGCTTCCATCCAGAGAGTGGAATGCTGCTGTCACGGCAACAGAAAACCATGCTTCCATCCAGAGAGTGGAATGCTGCTGTCACGGCAACAGAAAACCATGCTTCCATCCAGAGAGTGGAATGCTGCTGTCACGGCAACAGAAAACCACGCTTCCATCCAGAGCGTGGAATGCTGCTGTCACGGCAACAGAAAACCATGCTTCCATCCAGAGAGTGGAATGCTGCTGTCACGGCAACAGAAAACCACGCTTCCATCCAGAGCGTGGAATGCTGCTGTCACGGCAACAGAAAACCATGCTTCCATCCAGAGAGTGGAATGCTGCTGTCACGGCAACAGAAAACCACGCTTCCATCCAGAGCGTGGAATGCTGCTGTCACGGCAACAGAAAACCATGCTTCCATCCAGAGAGTGGAATGCTGCTGTCACGGCAACAGAAAACCACGCTTCCATCCAGAGAGTGGAATGCTGCTGTCACGGCAACAGAAAACCATGCTTCCATCCAGAGAGTGGAATGCTGCTGTCACGGCAACAGAAAACCACGCTTCCATCCAGAGAGTGGAATGCTGCTGTCACGGCAACAGAAAACCATGCTTCCATCCAGAGCGTGGAATGCTGCTGTCACGGCAACAGAAAACCACGCTTCCATCCAGAGCGTGGAATGCTGCTGTCACGGCAACAGAAAACCACGCTTCCATCCAGAGCGTGGAATGCTGCTCTCACGGCAACAGAAAATCACGCTTCCATCCAGAGCGTGGAATGCTGCTGTCACGGCAACAGAAAACCATGCTTCCATCCAGAGCGTGGAATGCTGCTGTCACGGCAACAGAAAACCACGCTTCCATCCAGAGCGTGGAATGCTGCTGTCACGGCAACAAAAAACCATGCTTCCATCCAGAGAGTGGAATGCTGCTGTCACGGCAACAGAAAACCACGCTTCCATCCAGAGCGTGGAATGCTGCTGTCACGGCAACAGAAAACCACGCTTCCATCCAGAGAGTGGAATGCTGCTGTCACGGCAACAGAAAACCACGCTTCCATCCAGAGCGTGGAATGCTGCTGTCACGGCAACAGAAAACCATGCTTCCATCCAGAGAGTGGAATGCTGCTGTCACGGCAACAGAAAACCATGCTTCCATCCAGAGAGTGGAATGCTGCTGTCAGGGCAACAGAAAACCATGCTTCCATCCAGAGAGTGGAATGCTGCTGTCACGGCAACAGAAAACCATGCTTCCATCCAGAGAGTGGAATGCTGCTGTCACGGCAACAGAAAATCATGCTTCCATCCAGAGCGTGGAATGCTGCTGTCACGGCAACAGAAAACCATGCTTCCATCCAGAGCGTGGAATGCTGCTGTCACGGCAACAGAAAACCATGCTTCCATCCAGAGAGTGGAATGCTGCTGTCACGGCAACAGAAAACCATGCTTCCATCCAGAGAGTGGAATGCTGCTGTCACGGCAACAGAAAACCATGCTTCCATCCAGAGAGTGGAATGCTGCTGTCACGGCAACAGAAAATCATGCTTCCATCCAGAGCGTGGAATGCTGCTGTCACGGCAACAGAAAACCATGCTTCCATCCAGAGCGTGGAATGCTGCTGTCACGGCAACAGAAAACCACGCTTCCATCCAGAGCGTGGAATGCTGCTGTCACGGCAACAAAAAACCATGCTTCCATCCAGAGAGTGGAATGCTGCTGTCACGGCAACAGAAAACCACGCTTCCATCCAGAGCGTGGAATGCTGCTGTCACGGCAACAGAAAACCATGCTTCCATCCAGAGAGTGGAATGCTGCTGTCACGGCAACAGAAAACCACGCTTCCATCCAGAGCGTGGAATGCTGCTGTCACGGCAACAGAAAACCATGCTTCCATCCAGAGAGTGGAATGCTGCTGTCACGGCAACAGAAAACCACGCTTCCATCCAGAGCGTGGAATGCTGCTGTCACGGCAACAGAAAACCAAACCATTGTGTGCAGCTATTCCCTTTATATTGTATGAAAGGAACATGTTTCCACACACAGTGGTTTGGTGGAATATCCTTAATGAAATGCATCCAAAACATCATGCTAACTCATTGCAGCCTCCAGAAACATGTTTGAATGATTGATTCATAGGAAAGCTATGGCAGATAGATTGACGTGAGGCCATTGTTGTTGTGTATGGTTCCTGTCTGCAGGCAACGCTGATGATTTCCACTGTACCAAGCAGGGAGATAGCCCTGTCATAGAGGGAGTAGACGATGCCAAAGAGATGTGCAGCACCAGGAAGGCTTTCTCATTGTTGGGTGAGTTAGTATAATAGCGAAATTACCCACAAGCAAATACTGTACCAGCAACTGTGGTTGTACAGAAATAAAATGATCATGAATCTTATTTGTTCACTGTAGTTTATTCAGCAATGACATTTATCTAGCTATGTATTACTCTATATTCAAGTCTAATTCTGCACACGTTGGCCTGTAAATGTTTGTTTGCCGTACAGAAACTTGTGGTCTGCATCTGAAGACAGCCAAGCAGGGTTGAGCCTGGTGGAGGGCGACACTAAACCTGTTTTTTAGTCACTACAGACTAAACGCTTCTCTTTTTTTTTTTCAGGAATCAATGAAACGTACCAAATGGGACTTTTCCAAATCCTGGCCGCTCTGCTTCACCTTGGCAACGTGGAGGTGGAAGAGAGCTCGGCAGACAGCAGTACCATCCTGGTGAGTTCAGAACAGACTCTGACTGTGTCCCAAAATGGCACCCTTTCCCCAATATAAATCATGACATTTTCTAGCCCTATGGGTCCTGTGTAGGCATTAGAATAGGGAGCTCTTTAAAGAAGCTATTATAACATGTTTGACTATTCTCACAGGACTTGTCCTGCACATTTCCCTTGAGAGTTATGCCGTACAAGGCATCACAGAGTGTAGCCTAAGGGGCTTTTGAAAGTACAACAATGCTGCCAATTCTATGTTGGTTTTGCATGGAATGCTGACCCTTTTATGTTAGGGCCAGTTTCCCGGACACTGATTTAAGCCTAGTCCTGAACTAAAAAACACACTCAATGGAAAATCCTATTCATTTTTTTTTTTTTGGTCCACTGAATCTCCATTGAAAGTGCTACTTAGTCCAGGACTAAGTTTAATCTGTGTCCAGGAAACCAGCCCTTTGTCCCAAACAGATGTTGTGATTGTGGTGTTATATTATCATTATGTTAAATTATATTATCATTATGTTATTATATATTATTGTGTCCTTGCAGCCCGACAATAGTCACCTGACGGTGTTCTGTGAGCTGATGGGCGTGGCCTACCAGGACATGTCCCATTGGCTGTGCCACAGGAAATTGAAGACTGCCACGGAGACCTACGTTAAGCCCCTCTCCAAAGTGCATGCGGTCAGCGCACGGGACGCGCTTGCTAAACACATCTACGCTAAACTCTTCAGCTGGATCGTAGACCACATCAATGAGGCTCTGCGCTCTGCTGTCAAACAGCACTCCTTCATTGGGGTTCTCGACATCTATGGGTGGGTGTGTGGTGGTGGTGCTGGGGGTGGTGGTGGTGCTGGGGGTGGTGGTGGTGGTGCTGGGGGTGGTGGTGGTGGTGGTGGTGGTGGTGCTGGGGGTGGTGGTGGTGGTGGTGGTGGTGCTGGGGGTGGTGGTGGTGGTGCTGGGGGTGGGGATGGTGTGGGGGTGGTGGTGGGGGTGTTGTGGGGGTGGTGGTGCTGGTTGTGGGGGTGGTGGTGCTGGTGGGGGTGGGGGTGGTGGTGGTGGTGCTGCTGGTGGTGCTGGTGCTGGTGGTGCTGGTGCTGGTGGGGGGCCAGTGATGTTTTCTGGTGTTTACATTGTGAATGTACACTGAGTGTACAAAACATTAAGAACACCTTAAATAATATTGAGTTGCACCCCACCCATTTTCCCTCAGAACAGCCTCACGTCTGTCATGGAAAGAGCATTTGTTCTTAATGTTTTTGTCCGCTCAGTGTATAAATGGTCTCTTGACCTTTAGTCATGTTTCATTTCCTGTTTCCCCCCCCCCCCCCTCCAGGTTTGAAACGTTTCACATCAACAGCTTTGAGCAGTTCTGTATTAACTATGCCAACGAGAAGCTTCAACAGCAGTTTAACATGGTAGGTCTCTCTCTCTCTCTCTCTCTCTCACTCACTCACTCACTCACTCACTCACTCACTCACTCACTCACTCACTCACTCACTCACTCACTCACTCACACCATCAATCCAAAATCAAACTCCCCTAGATCTGAGAGGATTGGATAGGTTTAAGCAATATGGTGAAAGCTTCATCTTGCCCGGTCGCCATATTACATAAACCTCTCAAATCTCCTCAAGTACCTAGGGTATAGGGGCTAGGGCTTGATTTGGGATTTGTCTGCCTTTGTCATTCTTGTCTGTTTGAAACGTAAGGTCAGAGGTCAGCTTGTGTTCTCTCGCTGCAGCATGTGTTCAAGCTGGAGCAGGAGGAGTATATGAAGGAGGAGATTCCCTGGACTCTGATAGACTTCTATGATAACCATCCCTGTATCAACCTCATCGAGGCCAAGATGGGGGTCCTGGACCTGCTGGATGAGGAGTGCAAAGTAACACGAAATACACACACACACACACACACACACACACACACACTAATGATGATGAAGGTCCTAGAATGGTTCCCTGTGGAACACCAAGACAAAAGGGGGGAGTTGACTCTTTAAAGTCTACTCCACACATACACTGCCTTCAGAAAGTATTCATACCCCTTGACTTACTCCACATTTTGTTGTGTTACAACCTCAATTCAATTATTTATTTTTTCTTCTCACCCATCTACACACAATACCCTGGTAATGACATCACAATACCCTGTAATGACATCACAGTACCCTATAATGACATCACAGTACCCTGTAATGACATCACAGTACCCTGTAATGACATCAGTACCCTGTAATGACATCACAGTACCCTGTAATGACATCACAGTACCCTGTAATGACATCACAATACCCTGTAATGACATAAAAAGTGAACACGTTTTTAGAAATTTTTGCACATTTATCGAAAATGTAATTTATCTAAGTATTCACACCCCTGAGTCAATACTTTGTAGAAGCAAAGTTGGCAGCGATTTTAGCTTTGAGTCATCTTAGGTATGTCTACCATCTTTGCACATCTGGGTTTGGGGATTTTCTCAAGCTCTTTTAAGTTAGATGGGGAGCGGCGGTGAAACGCAATAGTCAAGCCTTTCCACAGATTTAATGGGATTCAAGTCTGGGCCACTCAAGGACTTTCACATTCTTGTTCTGAAGCCATTCCAGCGTTGCTTTGGCTGTATGCTTGGTGTCATTGTCCTGTTGGAAGGTAAATCTTCGCCCCAGTCTAAGGTCGTTTGTACTCTGAAGCAGGTTCTCATCAAGGATTTGCCTGTATTTGGTCCATTCATTGTTCCCTCTATCCTTACCAGTCTCCCAGTCCCTGCTGTTGAAAAGCATCCCTATAGCATGATGCTGCCACCACCATGCTTCACGGTAGGGTTGGTGTTAGATGGGTGATGAGCTGTGCCTGGTTTTCTCCAGACGTAGCACTTTGCATTCTCAGGAGTGGCTTCCGTCTGGCCACTCTCCCATAAAGCCCAGATTGGTGAAGTGCTGTAGACTGTTGTCCTTCTGGCAGGTTCTCCCATCTCAACCAAGGAACTCTATAGCTCTGTCAGAGTGGTCATTGGGTTCTTGGTCACCTCCCTGACCAAGGTCCTCCCTGACCAAGGTCCTCCCTGACCAAGGTCCTCCTTGACCAAGGTCCTCCTTGACCAAGGTCCTCCTTGACCAAGATCCTCCCTGACCAGTTGTTCAGTTTGGTCAGAGTGGTCATTGGGTTCTTGGTCACCTCCCTGACCAAGGTCCTCCTTGACCAAGGTCCTCCCTGACCAAGGTCCTCCTTGACCAAGATCCTCCCTGACCAGTTGTTCAGTTTGGTCAGAGTGGTCATTGGGTTCTTGGTCACCTCCCTGACCAAGGTCCTCCCTGACCAAGGTCCTCCCTGACCAAGGTCCTCCTTGACCAAGGTCCTCCTTGACCAAGGTCCTCCCTGACCAAGATCCTTCTTGACCAGTTGTTCAGTTTGGTCAGATGGCCAGCTTTAGGGCAGAGTCTGAGTAGTTCCATATTTTTTTTCTCCATTTCCCAATGATGCAGACCACTGTGTTTTTGGAAAATGTCAACACTCTTGAAATAGTTTTATACCCTTCCCCAGATATATGCCTCATGACAATTCTCAGAGATCTACAGACCGTTCTTCACGGTATAGTTTCTGTTCTGACATGCACTGAATTATGGCATGTTTCATGTTTCATGTGGACCCCAGGAAGAGTAGCTGCTGCTTTCACAGCAGCTAATGGGGATCCTAATAAAATACAAACAACAAACAGTGGAACCTTAAATAGACAGGTGTTTCTTTCTAAATTATGTCTAAACAATGGAATTGGCCACAGGTGGACTCTAATCAAGTTGTAGTGACAACTCAAGGATGATCAAAGGAAATTGGATGCAACTGAGCTCAATTTGGAGTGTTAAAGCAAAAGGGGGGTGTGAATACTTATGTAAATGAGATTTCTGTATTTCATTTTCAATCAATTTGCAAAAATTTCATAAAAACATGTTTTCACTTTGTCGTTATGGGGTATTGTGTGTAGATGGGGGAGGGGGAAAAAAGTATTTAATCCATTTTGAATTCAGGTTGTAACCCAACAAAATGTGGAATAAGTCAAGGGTGTATGAATACTTTCTGAAGGCAGTGTACATACACACACACACACACACATATTTAGGATGTGAGTCAGGCTGATGTGTTAACTTCTTCCCTTCCTTCCTCTCCTCCCTCCTCCCCCCTTCCTCTCCACCCTCCCTCAGATGCCCAGAGGCAGTGATGACACATGGGCTCAGAAACTTTACAACACCTTCCTGAAGAAAAGTGATCTTTTTGACAAACCTCGTATGTCCAACAAAGCCTTTATCATCGTCCACTTTGCAGACAAGGTACACAAGCATCCTTGTATAAAATATATATATATATATATATATATATATATATATATATATATATATAAAAACGTTGTAAATACTTTTATTTTTACTCTAATTGGCATGTCAGACATTATATTTCTGTATATGTTGAGGGAGGCCATTGCTTGCTGTCTGACTGTAGGATGTGGTTGTTGAGTGTAAGTGACTGACTGACTGAAATAGCTCTCCTCATTTGCGCAGTACTAACCAAACCACTCTTGTTCAAGACTGAGGGTTAGGTTGAATATCTCATTTTATGTTTCTTCTTATCATGAATTGACATGGGCGTATATTTCCCTACTCGCTGTTCCCTCTGTTTAACATGACCCTGTTTGTCCCTAGGTGGAGTACCAGTGTGAGGGATTCCTGGAGAAGAATAAGGACACTGTCAATGAGGAGCAGATTATTGTGCTCAAGCTAAGCAAGGTTTGTTTTGTTTGTTTGTTCAGATCAGGTCAAACACTCAACCTTTCTCCAGTCTTCCAGTGGGTAAATACATTCTGTATACAGGTCTTATGTGGAGGACCATCATAATGCCCTCAGGTTAACTAGTCTCTCTGTGTGAACTAGGAGAACACACCCAGCGCAGAGCTGTAGGAACAAGTCTATGTTTAGATCTTCACAGACCATTTGATGTAATGGAGAAACTGCCCCCTGGTGGTAAAATAAATGTCCCAAGTTCATAAGTTTTAGGAATGATGACTTTTCATATGGTGACAAACCACTGGGGGGAAAAAAAAAGTGTCACAGTTAAGCAGACAAAGAACCAAAAGATTACAGTCAAGATGATAAAAATAAATACAAATAAAATGGTCACAAACAAACGTTAAACAAAACCGTTTCCTGTTCCTGTTTGAGACGTGTTTGACTCTTCCCTCCAGTTTGATCTGCTGTTGGAACTGTTCAGCGATGAGGAGAAGCCTACAGGCTCCCTGAGCAGTCGCAGTAAGATGACACGGCCTGTTCAGGCTCAGAGAGACCACAAGAAGACCGTTGGAACGCAGGTGAGAGGGAAATCAGCAGAACAAAACGGAAATCAGTCTTCCTTTGGTGTAGTTTTAGATTCAGATTTTTTTTTGGGGGGGGAAGTTATAAAACACGAGTTGCCGTGTTAAAACCTTCTCAATGTAAATCTGATGTTTTTAGCATAACTAGTACTTTACAACATTTAGATTTAGTTAAATTTGACCCTTTTGTCTCGCCCCTCTCCTCAGTTTCGTAACTCTCTACATCTGCTGATGGAGACTCTGAATGGAACGACCCCTCACTATGTACGCTGCATCAAGCCCAATGACCTTAAATCCCCATTCATGTGAGTCTGCCACCACGCTCCTTTACCTGGGTTATGTTCATTAGGCACCAAACGGAGAAGAACAGGCTGAAATAGAAATGGACTCTCTGGACTTGTCCAATAAGAAATGTTTTTTTAAAGGTGATGGTCCCTAATAAATATGACCTAGTTATTATCGTTTTGTGGCATCCTGGGAAAGAGAGGGTAAAATCTGTCACCAATATGTTGATTCACAGCGTTGTTTCAACATATTGTGACATGGGATCTACGTGGAAAATACATTGGATTTGAGGATGAAATTTCAACCACATGATTATGTCATGGTAACCAATTTTTCAACAGACAAAAACCTTGTGTAAAATATGTTGAATTTGTACCTTTGAAACAACGTCAGATCTTCAACATTATATCCACTATCAGAACAAAAACAATAGGCTGGGCAGCACCTCCTACTGGAGAGTTGATCTGTCTACATTACAGCACCTCCTACTGGAGAGTTGATCTGTCTACATTACAGCCGCTCCTACTGGAGAGTTGATCTGTCTACATTACAGTACCTCCTACTGGAGAGTTGATCTGTCTACATTACAGCCGCTCCTACTGGAGAGTTGATCTGTCTACATTACAGCCGCTCCTACTGGAGAGTTGATCTGTCTACATTACAGTACCTCCTACTGGAGAGTTGATCTGTCTACATTACAGCACCTCCTACTGGAGAGTTGATCTATCTACATTACAGCACCTCCTACTGGAGAGTTGATCTATCTACATTACAGCACCTCCTACTGGAGAGTTGATCTGTCTACATTACAGCACCTCCTACAGGAGAGTTGATCTGTCTACATTACAGCACCTCCTACTGGAGAGTTGATCTGTCTACATTACAGCACCTCCTACTGGAGAGTTGATCTGTCTACATTACAGCACCTCCTACTGGAGAGTTGATCTATCTACATTACAGCACCTCCTACTGGAGAGTTGATCTATCTACATTACAGCACCTCCTACTGGAGAGTTGATCTATCTACATTACAGCACCTCCTACTGGAGAGTTGATCTGTCTACAGCACCTCCTACTGGAGAGTTGATCTGTCTACAGCACCTCCTACTGGAGAGTTGATCTGTCTACATTACAGCACCTCCTACTGGAGAGTTGATCTGTCTACATTACAGCACCTCCTACTGGAGAGTTGATCTGTCTACATTACAGCACCTCCTACTGGAGAGTTGATCTGTCTACATTACAGCACCTCCTACTGGAGAGTTGATGTATCTACATTACAGCACCTCCTACTGGAGAGTTGATCTATCTACATTACAGCACCTCCTACTGGAGAGTTGATCTGTCTACAGCACCTCCTACTGGAGAGTTGATCTGTCTACAGCACCTTCTACTGGAGAGTTGATCTACCTACAGCACCTCCTACTGGAGAGTTGATCTGTCTACATTACAGCACCTCCTACTGGAGAGTTGATCTATCTACATTACAGCACCTCCTACTGGAGAGTTGATCTACCTACAGCACCTCCTACTGGAGAGTTGATCTACCTACAGCACCTCCTACTGGAGAGTTGATCTACCTACATTACAGCACCTCCTACTGGAGAGTTGATCTACCTACATTACAGCACCTCCTACTGGAGAGTTGATCTGTCTACAGCACCTCCTACTGGAGAGTTGATGTATCTACATTACAGCACCTCCTACTGGAGAGTTGATGTATCTACATTACAGCACCTCCTACTGGAGAGTTGATCTGTCTACAGCACCTCCTACTGGAGAGTTGATCTGTCTACAGCACCTCCTACTGGAGAGTTGATCTGTCTACAGCACCTCCTACTGGAGAGTTGATCTATCTACATTACAGCACCTCCTACTGGAGAGTTGATCTGTCTACAGCACCTCCTACTGGAGAGTTGATCTATCTACATTACAGCACCTCCTACTGGAGAGTTGATCTGTCTACAGCACCTCCTACTGGAGAGTTGATCTACCTACAGCACCTCCTACTGGAGAGTTGATGTATCTACATTACAGCACCTCCTACTGGAGAGTTGATCTGTCTACAGCACCTCCTACTGGAGAGTTGATCTACCTACAGCACCTCCTACTGGAGAGTTGATCTATCTACATTACAGCACCTCCTACTGGAGAGTTGATCTGTCTACAGCACCTCCTACTGGCGAGTTGATCTGTCTACATTGTTGTGGTTTTAAATGGTTGAAAGGGCACTGATAACATATTTAGATGACAACTCAACCAAAAACCAGACATTGTTTTTCCATGAAAATTTGGTTCTGTTTGTATACTGAATAAAAATGCAACATGCATTGAAATAAATTCATTAGGCTGTAATCTATGGATTTCACATGACTGGGTAGCGGCTCAGCCATGGGGGCCTGGGAGGGCATAGGCCCACCCAACCGAGTCGCCTAGAAGGCCAGCATCCCGGAGTCGCCTCTTCACTGTTGACAAGATGTTGACAATGACTGGTGTTTTGCGGGTACTATTTAATGAAGCTGCCATTTGAGGACTTGTGACACGTCTGTTTCTCAAACTAGACACTCTAATGTACTTGTCCTCTTGCTCTGTTGTGCACCGGGGCCTCCCACTCATCTTTCTATTCTGGTTAGGGCCAGTTTGCGCTGTTCTGTGAAGGGAGTAGTGTACAGCGTTGTACGAGATCTTCAGTTTCTTGGCAATTTCTCGCATGGAATAGCCTTCATTTCTCAGAACAAGAATAGACTGACGAGTTTCAGAAGAAAGGTCTTTGTTTCTGGACATTTTGAGCCTGTAATCGAACCCACAAATGCTGATGCTCCAGATACTCACCTAGTCTAAAGAAGGCCAGTTTTATTGCTTCTTTAATCAGAACAACAGTTTTCAGCTGTGCTAACATAATTGCAAAAGGGTTTTCTAATGATTAATTAGCCTTTTAAAATGATAAACTTGGATTAGCTAACACAATGTGCTGATAATGGGCCTCTGTACGCCTATGTAGATATTCCATAAAAAAATCTGCTGTTTCCAGCTACAATAGTCATTTACAACATTGACAATGTCTACACTGTATTTCTGATCCATTTGATGTTATTTTAATGGACAAAAAAATGTGCTTTTCTTTCAAAAACAAGGACATTTCTAAGTGACCCCAAACTTTTGAACGGAAGTGTATATATACAGTCAACAGTTTGGACACACCTACTCAGTCCAGGATTTTTCTTTGTTTGTACTATTTTCTACATTGTAGAATAATAGTGAAGACATCAAAACTATCAAATAACACATGGAATCATGGTTTAATAAGTGCTCAGCAGATGTGGGAACTCCTTCAAGACTGTTGGAAAATAATTCCAGGTGACTACCTCATGAAGCTGGTTGAGAGAGTGTCAAGAGTGTGCAAAGCTGTCATCAAGGCAAAAGGTGGCTACTTTGAAGAATATAAAATATATTTAAATATTTTTTTTAAACATTTTTATTTGGTTACTACATGATTCCATATGTGTTATTCCACCAATCAGGTCTTTATGGTAGAGTGGCCAGATGGAAGCTGCTCCTCAGTAAAAGGCACATGACAGCCCGCTTGGAGTTAGCCAAAAGGCACCTAAAGACACTCAGACCATGAGAAACAAGATTCTCTGGTCTGATGAAACCAAGATTGAACTCTTTGGCCTGAATGCCAAGCGTCACGTCTGGAGGAAACCTGGCACCATCCCTACGGTGTAGCATGGTGGTGGCAGCATCATGCTGTGGGGATGTTTTTCAGTGGCAGGGACTGGGAGACTAGTCAGGATCGAGGGAAAGATGAACGGAGAAAAGTACAGAGATTGAAAACCCTGCTCCAGAGCGTTTAGGACCTCAGACTGGGGCGAAGGTTCACCTTCCAACAGGACAACAACCCTAAGCACACAGCCAAGACAACACAGGAGTGAATGTCCTTGAGTGGCCCAGCCAGAGCCCGGACTTGAACCCAATCGAACATCTCTGGAGACCTGAAAATAGCTGTGCAGCAACGCTCCCCATCCAACCTGACAGAGCCTGAGAGGATCTGCAGAGTAGAATGGGAGAAACTCCCCAAATACAGGTGTGCCAAGCTTGTAGCATCATACCCAAGAAGAATTGAGGCTGCAATCGCTGCCAAAAGGTGCTTCAACAAATTACTGAGTAAAGAGTCTGAATATTTATATAACATTTTTTTTATTTTTTATTATAAATTTGCTTCGTCATCATGGGGTATTGTGTGTAGATTAATTAGGGGGAAATTTAAAAAAAAATCATTTTAGAATAAGGCTGTAACGTAACAAAATGTGGAAAAAGGGGTCTGAATACTTTCTGAATGCACTGTATGTATGTTGTCTTTGTAATAGGATGGACCCCATGAGGGCAGTACAGCAGTTACGGGCTTGTGGAGTCCTGGAAACCATCCGCATCTCAGCAGCAGGCTTCCCATCCAGGTACGGCACCAACAACAACAACAACAACAACAACAATAACAATAACAGCACCAACAATAACAATAACAGCACCAACAATAACAATAACAACAACAATAACAATAACAACAATAACAGCACCAACAATAACAACCAACAATAACAATAACAACAACAATAACAATAACAGCACCAACAATAACAATAACAATAACAACAACAATAACAACAACAACAACAATAACAATAACAGCACCAACAATAACAATAACAACAACAACAACAACAGCACCAACAATAACAACAACGTCACCCTGCCCATTGGAGCCGATTGATCCAGCTCTAAAAGGAACTCTCACATAACAATACACAAGCATTCAACTTTCTCTATAAACACACACACACACACACACACACACACACACACACACACACACACACACACACACACACACACACACACACACCACAAAGTGTTACCACAGCATGTGCCCATAAAAACAGAATCAGGAGGATATGTTACACACCTGTGAACAGGTGGACCTACCAGGAGTTCTTCAACCGGTACCGGGTTCTGATGAAACAGAAAGACATTCTCTCAGACAGGAAGCAGACCTGCAGGAACGTCCTGGAGACATGGGTCCAGGTAGGAAGTGTCCGGGGGTTAGAGGTCAGGCCTTAGGGTTCAGGAAGTGACCTGACTTGGAGAGATGGGTCACAGTAGGGACAGAGTGTACAAAATACATACATGGATATATCTTACCATGGCTATTCCACACACAAACTGTCTAACTTCAATTACCTCCATCCAGTAAGTATCCAGACTGGATACAAAGGTAGCAAAGATATCAAACAAACAATGATTAATTCAAATCAAATGTATTAATAAAGCCCTTCTTACATCAGCTGATATCACAAAGTGCTGTACAGAAACCCAGCCTAAAACCCCAAACAGCAAGCAATGCAGGTGTAGAAGCATGGTGGCTAGGAAAAACTCCCTAGAAAGGCCAAAACCTAGGAAGAAACCTAGAGAGGAACCAGGCTATGAGGGGTGGCCAGTCCTCTTCTGGCTGTGCCGGGTGGAGATTATAACAGAACATGGCCAAGATGTTCAAATGTTCATAGATGACCAACATTAGAACAGAACATGGCCAAGATGTTCAAATGTTCATAGATGACCAACAGGGTCAAATAATAATAATAATAATAATAATAATAAGTGTGCTAAAATGCTCAACACCCTCTTATCTCCAAGGACCAGGACAAATACCAGTTTGGAAAGAGCAAGATCTTCTTCAGGGCGGGTCAGGTGGCCTATCTAGAGAAGCTCCGTTCTGATAAGCTGAAGAAGGCGTGCGTTCGTATCCAGAAGACTATCAGATGTTGGCTGGCCAGGAAGAGGTATCTCCGTATGAGACAAGCTGCCATCACCATACAGAAAACTACACGAGGTTACCAGGCGCGCTGGTGAGTGGAGAGACTACAACCTCACAGGGTTTCCACCGACAATTATTATATTACCTTCCAGACAGGGAAACCCAGGGAATGTAAATCAATTTACGTACAGTATCGAATCAATATTTTTCTGTAATTTGTCCCCACATTGCTTTACCCACTGTGTGTATGTTTACACTAGTTCCCACAACCACATAGTCAAAATTGGTTATATTGGTAAAATTCATCAAAAAAACGAAATGTAGAGTTAGACATAAGGTTAGCAGTGTGGTTAGGGTTACGTTTAAAATCACATTTTAAGAAGATGAATTGTAGAAATAGGCATGGTTTAATACTGTGGCTGTGATACCTAGTGACGACCCTGTATGTCTGTCATCAACATTCTAATCTGTAGACCTGAAAAGTCCTGGAATTTGTCATGTCTGAAGAGTGGGAACCCTGATTATTAATAGAGTCAGACATCTGACCTTTAGGTGTATTATCTCTGACTCTCTCGCTCCCCCTAACCTCTCTCTCCTCTCTTCTCTCTCTCTCTCTCTCTCTCTCTCTCCTCTCTTGTCTCTCCCTCTCTCCTCTCTTCTCTCTCTCTCCTCTCTTGTCTCTCTCTCTCCTCTCTTCTCCCTCTCTCAACCTCTCTCAACCTTGCTCGCTCTCTACCTCTCTCCTTTCGCTCTCTCCCTCGCTCTCACCCTCGCTCTCTCAACCTCTCTCTCCTCTCTCTTGCTCCTCTCTCTCGCTCCCTCTTTCACCCTCTCTCTCTCTTTTCTTTCTGTCCTCTTTTCTCTCTCTCTCACCTTCTCTCTCTCCCTCTTTCTCTCTCCACTCGCTCTCTCTCCCTCTCTCTTCTCTCTTCTCTCCTCTCTCTTGCCTTCTCTTTCCTCTCTCTTGCCCTCTCTCTCTCACTCCTCTCTCTCTCTCTCTCTCCCTGTCACCCTCTCTCTCTCCCTCTCTCTCCCTCTCTCTCACCTCTCTCTCACCCTCTCTCTCTCCTCTCTCTCACCCTCTCCTCTCTTCTCTCCCCCTCTCTCTCCTCTCTCCCCCTCTCTCTCTCTCCCCCTCTATCTCTCCTCTCTTCTCTCCCCCTCTCTCTCTCTCCCCTCTCTCAGTCTGGTAGTGTTCCTGAGGAGGACCAGAGCAGCAGTTATCATCCAGAAGAACCAGCGTATGTTAGTGGCCAGGAGACGCTACCAGCAGCAGAGATCAGCATCCATCACCATGCAGCGTCTGCTACGGGCCTACCAGGCCAGACAGACCTACCGCAAGGTATCCAACACACACCCGACCTGCTCCAAACATCCAAACACAGTTCTCTACACACAGTCGATCATTCAGGGGTCGTGTTCGTTCAGGGGTCGTGTTCGTTCAGGGGGTCGTGTTCGTTCAGGGGTCGTGTTCGTTCAGGGGGTCGTGTTCATTCAGGGGTCGTGTTCGTTCAGGGGGTCGTGTTCGTTCAGGGGGTCGTGTTCGTTCAGGGGGTCGTGTTCGTTCAGGGGTCGTGTTCGTTCAGGGGTCGTGTTCGTTCAGGGGGTCGTGTTCGTTCAGGGGGTCGTGTTCATTCAGGGGTCGTGTTTGTTCAGGGGGTCGTGTTCGTTCAGGGGGTCGTGTTCGTTCAGGGGGTCGTGTTCGTTCAGGGGGTCGTGTTCGTTCAGGGGTCGTGTTCGTTCAGGGGGTCGTGTTCGTTCAGGGGTCGTGTTCGTTCAGGGGTCGTGTTCGTTCAGGGGTCGTGTTCGTTCAGGGGGTCGTGTTCGTCGTGTTCGTTCAGGGGGTCGTGTTCGTTCAGGGGGTCGTGTTCGTTCAGGGGTCGTTCAGGGGTCGTGTTCGTTCAGGGGGTCGTGTTCGTTCAGGGGGTCGTGTTCGTTCAGGGGGTCGTGTTCGTTCAGGGGTCGTGTTCGTTCAGGGGGTCGTGTTCGTTCAGGGGTCGTGTTCGTTCAGGGGGTCGTGTTCGTTCAGGGGTCGTTCATTCAGGGGTCGTTCAGGGGTCGTGTTCATTCAGGGGGTCGTGTTCATTCAGGGCACAACATATCAAAACGGAAAGCAGGGGAAAACGTTTCTAATTGGTTCAGAAAGTACCTCCCTGTTTCAGAAAGTACCTCCCTGTTTCAGAAAATACCTCCCTGTTTCAGAAAGTACCTCCCTGTTTCAGAAAGTACCTCCCTGTTTCAGAAAGTACCTCCCTGTTTCAGAAAGTACCTCCCTGTTTCAGAAAATACCTCCCTGTTTCAGAAAGTACCTCCCTGTTTCAGAAAGTACCTCCCTGTTTCAGAAAGTACCTCCCTGTTTCAGAAAGTACCTCCCTGTTTCAGACAGTTTTCTTGTGTTTAGAATCCACTGAAACACGACTCAGGTCTACAACAGTGATTTTGTATTTATATAGCCCTTTTCCAGGTGCTTTACATAGCGAGGAGGAAACTCACCTCAACCTCCATTCTCTGCTTCCCCCAGCTGCTGTACGAACACAAGGTTCTCACCATCCAGAGGTGGGTGAGAGGCTGGCTGGCCAGGCGGAGGTGCAGACGCTCCCTGAGGGCCGTGGTTTATCTCCAGAGCTGTGTGAGGCGCATGGCTGCCAGGAGGGAGCTGAGGAAACTCAGGGTGGAGGCTCGCTCTGTAGAACACTTCAAGAAGCTCAACGTGGGCATGGAGAACAAGATCATGCAATTGCAGAGGAAGGTGGATGAACAGGTGAGAAACGACACTTCCTGTATGGACGTAGTCACTTCCTGTATGGACGTAGTCACTTCCTGTATGGACGTAGTCACTTCCTGTATGGACGTAGTCACTTCCTGCGTCGAAATCCACCTATGTGGAAAGCTACAAAGAGTAGTACTACTACAACTAAACAAACAAGTGAGACCAGGCAGTCAGGTTTCATGTTTGAATAATGAATATTTTGGAAATCTTACTCTTTCGAGACACGCATCACTCTCTCCTTAGAAATATCTGTTTCCTTCAGTATTGACCCCAGTTGAAAACAGGACATTGTTTCATGAGGTAATGCTGGTTGTTTGTCACATGTAAACCCTCAGTGTGTGTCCCCCCCCCTCCCTCCTGCAGCACAAGGAGAACAGAGAGCTCAGTGAGAGGTTGCGTACTGTGGAGCGGTCCCGGGCGGCGGAGAGCGAGAGACTGGGGAGAGAGGTGGAGCGGCTACGCGTGGCAGAGGAGGAGAGCAGAGTTAAAGCAGACGGGGTACCCTCCCTCCTGGAACAGCTGTCATTCCTCCGTCAGGAATTGGAGACTACCAGGTTGGAGAAAGAGGCCGTACAGGAGGAGGCTAGGACCTACAGGGTGGACACTGAGAAGGTAACGTTACTGCTGCATTCACCTACTAACTTAGACGGAGAAGGTAGGAGCTAATACGGCCGTTTCTACAAAGCCACTTAGAAAACTGTCGACAATGTCACTGACACATTATATTAAGAATGGAACTTCCAAGCCTGATGTTGCTCTACTGAGCTCCACTGACGTGTTTCCCTCTTCCTGCCACTAGGTGGTGTCAGAGTTGAATGAGAACAACAGCTTGTTGATAACAGAGAAAGACAATATGAATCAGCTGATCCAGGAACAGAGCCAACAGATAGCAGGTACAGTACAGGGGTCATGTTCATGATGGCACACAGTTTAAAAAAAAAAAAAACGTTTTGCAATGGAAAACATAAACATTTCTTAATTTTTTTTTTATTGGACAAGTCCATTTTGCTTCTCCCTTTTTCTGTCTGTTGTCTTCCATTCGTTGCCTAATGAACACTTCCCTGTTCCTTTGTCCAGAGAGCAAGGCCCATGCTAAAGACGGTATGCAGCTGGAGAGTGATCTCCGTGAGGAGCGGGACCACTACCAGAGTCTGCTGAGTGAATACACACACCTAAAAGAGAGACACGCTGACCTGAAAGAAGAGATGACTATTAGCACGGTGAGATGAGTTATGGAGCGTTATAGACCTTGGAGAATTAGATGTTTATTCATGCAGGGTGTTGGAATGCTGTTATCCATCTCATACTGACATTCAAAGCTATTTATCCTACGTTAACCAACGTTATGTTTTAGAATTTTTTGGGGGAGATTAGTCATCTCTATAATATACCAACTTTGGTTTGGTTTGACAGTCAAGTTTCACTGCCGCTTTCCTAGCTTGCTAGCCTGGATTTCAGTGGCTAAAACACTGCGTACATTAGATCTATATGGAAATAACATGTTGGTTTGTGTCAGCTTCGGGCTACCTATCTAACCTCCATGCTATCTAAACAGATCACCAATAAACCAGGCCACCGGAGAACAGACTCCAACTACAGCAGCAATGAGTCTGAGGGAACTCCCAGTTCTGGATTTGCGGAGGGAAGAAACAGCTCAGTGAAAACTCACAGCTCAACACGCAGCTCCTCAGGATTCACCGAGTCAGAGACGAGATCTCTACGAGAAGACGTAAGGAACTCAAATATAAACATGTGGAATGCAACAAAAAAAAACTCATCATCGTTGAGGTTTACGTGGAAGCTCACCACCCCATAGCTTCCACAACATCCGAGTGATGAACAAGGCTCAGGAGCATGATAGCACAAGGCTTCCACCCTCATAGTCCAAGGCTCAGGAGCATGATAGCACAAGGCTTCCACCCTCATAGTCCAAGGCTCAGGAGCATGATAGCACAAGGCTTCCACCCTCATAGTCCAAGGCTCAGGAGCATGATGGCACAAGGCTTCCACCCTCATAGTCCAAGGCTCAGGAGCATGATGGCACAAGGCTTCCACCCTCATAGTCCAAGGCTCAGGAGCATGATGGCACAAGGCTTCCACCCTCATAGTCCAAGGCTCAGGAGCATGATGGCACAAGGCTTCCACCCTCATAGTCCCACCCAGGATGCTTTGCTCTCTCATAGAATTAGACCAGTTTTATTCTGGATGAACTAAAACAAATGTTTTTTTCTGGTGTTGTTGTTGTTCAGGACGCGCCACACCAGGATGTGGTTGACATGTCCGTCCTGTTGAAGCTACAGAGGAGAGTCACTGAGCTGGAGCAGGACAAACACACACTGCAGAGACACCTGGATAAGCGGGAAGAGGCACAACAAGACCAGGTCAAAAATGCAGAGAAGCAAAGAACTGCGGGGAGAGCTGAGCTGGACCTAGAGGCTCTGAAAGTAATGACGTTTCATAAATTATTACCGCGCAGTTACATTTGACCATTTTTTTTTAGTTAATATCTGGTGACTTCTGTATATGTAGAGCTGTTCTGAACTCTCTGTTTCCTCTCTCCTCAGCGCCAGGAGCTGGAGTCAGAGAACAAGAGGCTGAAGACAAACCTGGCGGAGCTGCGTCAGTCTCTAGCTACAGTCTCCAACACCAACCCCGGGGCTAAGACCAACCCCGGGGCTAAGACCAACCCCGGGGCTAAGGCCGCCACCAGCAGCCCCGGGCCGGGCTCCGCTCCCTACAACGTGCTCCTGGAGCAGCTCAACTCCTCCAACGAGGAACTGGAGGTCAGGAAGGAGGAGGTGCTTCTCCTTCGCTCACACCTGGTCCGCCAGGAGGTGCTCAAACACAACAAGGTAGGAGGAGAGGAGGAAGTAGTCCCAAACGGTACCCTAATTCTCTATGTAGTGCACTGGTCCCTGGTCAAAAGTAGTACACTGTATATAGGGAATAGGGTTCTATAGGGCTCTGGTCTAAAGTAGTACACTGTATATAGGGAATAGGGTTCTATAGGGCTCTGGTCTAAAGTAGTGCACTATATAAGGAATAGGGTTCTATAGGGCTCTGGTCTAAAGTAGTGCACTATATAAGGAATAGGGTTCTATAGGGCCCTGGTCTAAAGTAGTGCACTATATAAGGAATAGGGTTCTATAGGGCCCTGGTCTAAAGTAGTGCACTGTATATAGGGAATAGGGTTCTATAGGGCCCTGGTCTAAAGTAGTGTACTATATAGGGAATAGGGTTCTATAGGGCTCTGGTCTAAAGTAGTGCACTAAATATAGGGAATAGGGTGCCATTTGGGCCACTTCCCTACTATCAGCTTGTCTGAGCTAGGCGAATGCCGAGCAGAATCCCTCATCTTGATCACGTAATGACTAGTTATTTGAGAGGTGAATTGTAGATCAGTGATTCTGTGCTGTCCGACTGGAAAAATGAACTAACATTCTGATTTACAAATACATAGTACTTATGTACTGTTTTGAATGTGTTTTCCTCTACACTGGCAGTACTTGACACCCTTTCCTTTTGGTAGGAAGCGTATGGAGAGATGCATAAGATGATTCATCTTGGTGAAACTCCACCCAAAGAGGCTGATGGGTAAACACTTCAACTCACCCCACCCCTTCTGGATCCTTTTACATTGATTGACAGCTGACATTGGTTTATCTTGTTTTGCTTCTGAAGCTAAGCAGGGTTGGTCCTGGTCAGTCCCTGGATGGGAGACCAGATGCTGCTGGAAGTGGTGTTGGAGGACCAGTAGGAGGCACTCTTTCCTCTGGTCTAAAAAAATATCCAAACTCCCCAGGGCAGTGATTGGGGACATTGCCCTGTGTAGGGTGCTGTCTTTCAGAAGGGACGTTAAACGTGTGTCCTGACTCTCTGAGGTCATTAAAGATCCCATGGTACTTATCATAAGAGTAGGGGTGTTAACCCCTGGTGTCCTGGATAAAATACCAATCTGGCCCTCATACCATCACGGTCACCTAATCATCCCCAGCTTACAATTGGCTCATTCATCCCCCTCCTCCTCTCCCCTGTAACTATTCCCCAGGTCGTTGCTGTAAATGAGAATGTGTTCTCAGTCAACTCACCTGGTAAAATAACGGATAAAATAAATAAAATACAAATCTTGTTTTAAGTTAGTTGACTTGTTATTGGTCTACTGTTTCCTCTGTTGACGTCAGGTCCACTCCTGACTACCACAAGTTGAACGAAGATGGAGAGCTGTGGTTGGCTTATGACGGGTTGAAGGAGACCAACAGGTGAGCTGGAGGGATAGCAAGAGGAATGTGTTCAAGGTTTTCAAGGCAATACAAAGGAACTAGATAAGAAAACAATTCTGATGATGAATACAGTGAGGGGGGAAAAAAGTATTTGATCCCCTGCTGATTTTGATGCATGATACTAAGTCGTGTTTTGCAGAGAGGGGGTCAAATACTTATTTCCCTAATTTAAAATGCAAATCAATTTATAACGTTTTTGACATGTGTTTTTCTGGATTTTTTTGTTGTTGTTATTCTGTCTCTCACTGTTCAAATAAACCTACCATTAAAATTATACAAAATCAGCAAGGGATCAAATACTTTTCCCCTCACTGTATGTCTCTGTCTGTTTCTCTGTGTCTTTGTCTCTCTTTCTGTGTCTGTCTCTTTGTGTTTCTCTCTCTCTCTTATCTTTCTCCCCCTTCCTCCCAGCCTGTTGGTGTCTCAGCTGCAGGTGCAGGACAGGAGGCATGAGGAGGAGGTGGAGGAGCTAAGAGAGGAGGTGCTCAGGGTGAGAGAGGAGAACAGGCAGCAGCAACAATTCCTCTCCCAGAGCCTCCTCCTCCCCCAGGACGCCCGTATCGAGGCCAGCCTGCATCACGAGATCACACGCCTTACCAGCGACAACCTGGTAGGTACCAGCGATGGGCTGCGTTCAGCAGGGTTCAACGTTGTGGAACGGTTTAGATGTAAATGGGTTCTATCTTACAGGACCTGATGGAGCAGCAAGAGAAACAGGACAAGATGATCCGCAAACTAAAAAAACAGCTCAAAGTCTACGTCAAGAGGGTAGAAGAATACGAAGGTATATAAACTATAAATAATAGAGGTCCTAAAATCGATCCCAGTGGAACCCCCCCATCTCCAGAGTTTAATTTAGTGTTTATTAGTTGATTATCGCGTATAATATGCATACAATATATACTGATTTCATTTCTACAATATAAAAGTCATTATGGTTTTTTCAAACTGTATTGGACATAACCAGCACTTCTTTCTCTCTCTCTCTGTCTCTCTCTCTGTCTCTCTCTCTGTCTCTGTCTTTCTCTCTCTGTCTCTCTGTCTCTATCTCTGTCTCTCTCTCGCTCTCTGTCTCTCTGTCTCTATCTCTCTCTATCTCTGTCTCTCTCTCGCTCTCTGTCTCTGTCTCTATCTCTGTCTCTCTCCCCCTCTCTCTCTCTCCCTGGTCGTTGGTCTCATTAGCTAGCGGACAGATGGAGAGGTTGGCTCCAGGTCCAGAGCCTCGCTCTCCTGTTGGTATCACCCGGAAGGAGAGGGACTTCCAAGGCATGCTGGAGTACCAGAGGGGGGATGAGAGCAAACTACTGAAGAGTCTGGTTGTGGGTAGGTTCCGTATGTTATTTTGCAGCAAATACTTATTTGACATATTTCCCTATTGAGTTGTGTTTCCAATAGGGGAAAAAGTAAATGTTTATAACAAAGTAAAAGGCATAAATTGATTGATATATCTATCTTTGTCAGAGCTGAAGCCTTGCGGTGTGGCTGCTAACTGTGCTGTGCTAACTGTGCTGTGCTAACTGTGCTGTGCTAACCGTGCTGTGCTAACCGTGCTGTGCTAACTGTGCTGTGCTAACCGTGCTGTGCTAACTGTGCTGTGCTAACCGTGCTGTGCTAACCGTGCTGTGCTAACCGTGCTGTGCTAACCGTGCTGTGCTAACTGTGCTGTGTTAACCGTGCTGTGTTAAGGCGGCAGGTAGCCTAGCGGTTAAGAGCGTTGAGCCACCTCTGTGAAAAATATGTCAATGTGCCCTTGAGCAAGACACTTAACCATAATTGCTCCTGTAAGTCTCTCTGGATCAGAGCGTCTGGTAAATGACTTAAATGATGTTAACTGTGTTGTGATGACTGTGTTGATACTTAGAGCTGAAGCCTCGCGGTGTGGCGGTTAACTTCCTCCCTGGTCTGCCGGCCTACATCCTGTTTATGTGTCTGAGACATGCTGACTACTCTAATGATGACCAGAGAGTCAGCATCCTGCTCAACTCTACCATCAACAGCATCAAGGGAGTCCTCAAGGTACAGCGTTAGCATCAAGGGAGTCCCCGAGGTAAAGCGTTAGCATCAAGGGAGTCCTCGAGGTAAAGCGTTAGCGTCAAGGGAGTCCTCGAGGTAAAGCGTTAGCGTCAAGGGAGTCACCGAGGTAAAGCGTTAGCATCAAGGGAGTCCCCGAGGTAAAGCGTTAGCATCAAGGGAGTCCCCGAGGTAAAGCGTTAGCATCAAGGGAGTCCCCAAGGTAAAGCGTTAGCATCAAGGGAGTCCCCGAGGTACAGCGTTAGCATCAAGGGAGTCCCCGAGGTAAAGCGTTAGCATCAAGGGAGTCCCCGAGGTAAAGCGTTAGCGTCAAGGGAGTCCCCGAGGTAAAGCGTTAGCATCAAGGGAGTCCCCGAGGTAAAGCGTTAGCATCAAGGGAGTCCCCGAGGTACAGCGTTAGCATCAAGGGAGTCCCCGAGGTAAAGCGTTAGCATCAAGGGAGTCCCCGAGGTAAAGCGTTAGCGTCAAGGGAGTCCCCGAGGTAAAGCGTTAGCGTCAAGGGAGTCCCCGAGGTAAAGCGTTAGCATCAAGGGAGTCCCCGAGGTAAAGCGTTAGCATCAAGGGAGTCCTTCGAGGTAAAGCGTTAGCATCAAGGGAGTCCTTCGAGGTAAAGCGTTAGCATCAAGGGAGTCCCCGAGGTAAAGCGTTAGCATCAAGGGAGTCCCCGAGGTTACAGCGTTAGCATCAAGGGAGTCCCTGAGGTAAAGCGTTAGCATCAAGGGAGTCCCCGAGGTAAAGCGTTAGCATCAAGGGAGTCCCCGAGGTAAAGCGTTAGCATCAAGGGAGTCCCCGAGGTACAGCGTTAGCATCAAGGGAGTCCCCGAGGTACAGCGTTAGCATCAAGGGAGTCCCCGAGGTACAGCGTTAGCATCAAGGGAGTCCCCGAGGTACAGCGTTAGCATCAAGGGAGTCCTCGAGGTACAGCGTTAGCGTCAAGGGAGTCCCCGAGGTACAGCGTTAGCGTCAAGGGAGTCCCCGAGGTACAGCGTTAGCGTCAAGGGAGTCCCCGAGGTACAGCGTTAGCGTCAAGGGAGTCCCCGAGGTACAGCGTTAGCATCAAGGGAGTCCTCGAGGTACAGCGTTAGCATCAAGGGAGTCCCCGAGGTAAAGCGTTAGCATCAAGGGAGTCCTTCGAGGTACAGCGTTAGCATCAAGGGAGTCCTCAAGGTAAAGCGTTAGCGTCAAGGGAGTCCCCGAGGTACAGCGTTAGCATCAAGGGAGTCCTCGAGGTACAGCGTTAGCATCAAGGGAGTCCTCGAGGTACAGCGTTAGCATCAAGGGAGTCCCCGAGGTACAGCGTTAGCGTCAAGGGAGTCCCCGAGGTACAGCGTTAGCATCAAGGGAGTCCTCGAGGTAAAGCGTTAGCATCAAGGGAGTCCCCGAGGTAAAGCGTTAGCATCAAGGGAGTCCTTCGAGGTAAAGCGTTAGCATCAAGGGAGTCCTTCGAGGTAAAGCGTTAGCATCAAGGGAGTCCCCGAGGTAAAGCGTTAGCATCAAGGGAGTCCCCGAGGTTACAGCGTTAGCATCAAGGGAGTCCCTGAGGTAAAGCGTTAGCATCAAGGGAGTCCCCGAGGTAAAGCGTTAGCATCAAGGGAGTCCTCGAGGTAAAGCGTTAGCATCAAGGGAGTCCCCGAGGTAAAGCGTTAGCATCAAGGGAGTCCTTGAGGTACAGCGTTAGCGTCAAGGGAGTCCCCGAGGTACAGCGTTAGCATCAAGGGAGTCCTCGAGGTAAAGCGTTAGCATCAAGGGAGTCCCCGAGGTAAAGCGTTAGCATCAAGGGAGTCCTTCGAGGTACAGCGTTAGCGTCAAGGGAGTCCTTCAAGGTACAGCGTTAGCGTCAAGGGAGTCCCCGAGGTACAGCGTTAGCATCAAGGGAGTCCATCAAGGTAGATTTGTAATTTGATAGGCCTATGCTATTGTATGCTTATGGATTTCGGTTTGTGTTGAACAATGAGGGCGGCAGGTAGCCTAGCGGTTAGAGGGTTCGGCCAGTAACCGAAAGGTCCCTGGTTGGAATACCCGAGCCTTCAAGGTGAAAATCTGTCCATGTGCCCTTGAGCAAGACACTTAACCCTAATTTGCTGCAGGGTTACTGTACTACTATGACTGACCCTGTAAAACAACACATTACACTGCACCTATCATACTACTACAGTAGTAAGGCAGTGGAGTTGTACCGGACTCTGGGCAGTAGTTTACCAGTGGAGTTGTACCGGACTCTGGGCAGTAGTTTACCAGTGGAGTTGTACCAGACTCTGGGCAGTAGTTTACCAGTGGAGTTGTACCAGACTCTGGGCAGTAGTTTACCAGTGGAGTTGTACCAGACTCTGGGCAGTAGTTTACCAGTGGAGTTGTACCGGACTCTGGGCAGTAGTTTACCAGTGGAGTTGTACCGGACTCTGGGCAGTAGTTTACCAGTGGAGTTGTACCGGACTCTGGGCAGTAGTTTACCAGTGGAGTTGTACCAGACTCTGGGCAGTAGTTTACCAGTGGAGTTGTACCAGACTCTGGGCAGTAGTTTACCAGTGGAGTTGTACCAGACTCTGGGCAGTAGTTTACCAGTGGAGTTGTACCAGACTCTGGGCAGTAGTTTACCAGTGGAGTTGTACCAGACTCTGGGCAGTAGTTTACCAGTGGAGTTGTACCAGACTCTGGGCAGTAGTTTACCAGTGGAGTTGTACAGGACTCTGGGCAGTAGTTTACCAGTGGAGTTGTACCAGACTCTGGGCAGTAGTTTACCAGTGGAGTTGTACCAGACTCTGGGCAGTAGTTTACCAGTGGAGTTGTACCAGACTCTGGGCAGTAGTTTACCAGTGGAGTTGTACCAGACTCTGGGCAGTAGTTTACCAGTGGAGTTGTACCAGACTCTGGGCAGTAGTTTACCAGTGGAGTTGTACCGGACTCTGGGCAGTAGTTTACCAGTGGAGTTGTACCGGACTCTGGGCAGTAGTTTACCAGTGGAGTTGTACCGGACTCTGGGCAGTAGTTTACCAGTGGAGTTGTACCGGACTCTGGGCAGTAGTTTACCAGTGGAGTTGTACCAGACTCTGGGCAGTAGTTTACCAGTGGAGTTGTACCGGACTCTGGGCAGTAGTTTACCAGTGGAGTTGTACCGGACTCTGGGCAGTAGTTTACCAGTGGAGTTGTACCAGACTCTGGGCAGTAGTTTACCAGTGGAGTTGTACCGGACTCTGGGCAGTAGTAATTTGCTCCAGGGTTACTGTACTACTATGACTGACCCTGTAAATCCAACACATTTCACTGCACCTATCCAGTGTATGTGAGAATAAAAACATCTCATTAAATGTGAGCTTGAACATGACCACATACTGAGGATGCAAAGTTCAGTTGACCCATTGTAAAGTCCCGCTTCATGAGTTACTGTTGCAATCTGTTTGTTTTTTGCCCCCCCCCCCCCCCCCCCCCCACCCCAGAGGCAAGGAGATGATTTTGAGACTGTGTCTTTCTGGCTGGCCAACACCTGCCGATTTCTCCACTGCCTGAAGCAGTACAGTGGAGAGGAGGTAAGCTGGAGAGGATTAGTCTCTCATATCATTTACATTTTTAGTCATTTAGCAGACGCTCTTATCCAGAGCGACTTACAGTAGTGAATGCATACATTTCATACATTTCATTTTCATTTCATGCATTTAAAAACAAAACAAAAAATGTTTGTACTGGCCCCCCGTGGGAATCGAACCCACAACCCTGGCGTTGCAAACACCATGCTGGCGTTGCAAACACCATGCTCTACCAGCTGAGCCACAGGGGAAGGCATATGACAGTTCTTGCTCGACTGATTTTGAACACCTTAATCCACAGCTATCAAGCACACTGTTTTGCTTAGCAAGTACCGCTTCCTCCTGACGCGGCTTCAACCCTCTACCTCCTGATGCATCCTAAATATTCCCTAGTGTAACAGTGTAGCTTCCGTCCCTCTCCTCGCCCCGAACCAGGGACCCTCTGCACACATCAACAACTGACACCCCCACGAAGCATCGTTACCCATCGCGCCACAAAAGCCGCGGCCCTTGCAACCCAAGGGGAAACCCTACTTCAAGTCTCAGAGCGAGTGACGTCACCGATTTGAAACGCTATTAGTGCGCACCACCGCTAACTAACTAGCCATTTCACATCGGTTACACTAGCACAAAATGGAGACGCTTCAAGTTGTGGAATGAGTTTCACAGATGCCCGTCTTCTATAGATAGACAGACAGACAGACAGACAGACAGACAGACAGACAGACAGACAGACAGACAGACAGACACACACACACACACACACACACACACACACACACACACACACGATGAAGTGCTAGTGTTCTGAGATTAGGACGGAAACACAAACCCCTGTGTTAACTGCTTTACAACCTTACCTGTAACTGCGGTTTGACCTGTGTTTATAACCATCTCCTCTCTCCTTGTAGGCGTTTGTAAAGAACAACACCCCGCAGCAGAATGAGCACTGCTTGTGTAACTTTGACCTGTCGGAGTACCGTCAGGTCCTCAGTGACCTGGCCATCCAGAACTACCAGCAGCTGGTCAGATGCATGGAGGAGGCCCTGCAGCCAATGATAGGTGAGGAGACATTTCGCAGACGCTCTTATGCAGAGCCACTTAACCACATAATATGATCGGAGTATGAGGATCATGATAATTGCAAGTAAAACCTTCAAATGAGTAATGCTAGTGAGAGCGAGCAATGCTAGTGACAATGAGCAATGCTAGTGAGAGCGAGCAATGCTAGTGAGAGCGAGCAATGCTAGTGAGAGCGAGCAATGCTAGTGAGAGCGAGCAATGCTAGTGAGAGCGAGCAATGCTAGTGAGAGCGAGCAATGCTAGTGAGAGCGAGCAATGCTAGTGAGAGTGAGCAATGCTAGTGAGAGTGAGCAATGCTAGTGAGAGTGAGCAATGCTAGTGACAGTGAGCAATGCTAGTGACAGTGAGCAATGCTAGTGACAATGAGCAATGCTAGTGACAATGAGCAATGCTAGTGAGAGCGAGCAATGCTAGTGAGAGCGAGCAATGCTAGTGAGAGCGAGCAATGCTAGTGAGAGCGAGCAATGCTAGTGACAATGAGCAATGCTAGTGAGAGTGAGCAATGCTAGTGAGAGTGAGCAATGCTAGTGACAATGAGCAATGCTAGTGAGAGTGAGCAATGCTAGTGAGAGTGAGCAATGCTAGTGAGAGTGAGCAATGCTAGTGACAGTGAGCAATGCTAGTGACAGTGAGCAATGCTAGTGACAATGAGCAATGCTAGTGACAGTGAGCAATGCTAGTGACAATGAGCAATGCTAGTGAGAGTGAGCAACGCTAGTGAGGGTGAGCAACGCCAGTGAGGGTGAGCAACGCCAGTGAGGGTGAGCAACGCCAGTGAGGGTGAGCAACGCCAGTGAGGGTGAGCAACGCCAGTGAGGGTGAGCAACGCCAGTGAGGGTGAGCAACGCCAGTGAGGGTGAGCAACGCCAGTGAGCGTAAAGGATAAACCAAGTACAGTAGTGACACTTCTGAAATAACCATGCTAGGAACAGTAGCACTACTCACACAGTCCAAATGAGAAACAACAACAACAACAACAACAACGTAACAAACAAGTGACATTTTATTGTCCAACAATATCCCAGTTCCGGGTATGCTGGAGCATGAGAACTTCCAGGGAGTTCTGGGGTCTAAACCCACGGGCCTACGGAAGAGGACGTCCAGTTTAGCCGGAGAGGCTGTTTACACGGTGGACAGCATCCTACAGCAACTCGGTGTCTTCCACGCTACCCTGATTCAGCATGACGTCGACCCCGAGCTCATCAAACAGGTGTGTGTGTGTGTGTGTGTGTGTGTGTGTGTGTGTGTGTGTGTGTGTGTGTGTGTGTGTGTGTGTGTGTTGAGGAGTAAACTCTTGAGACAAATCTAGATGTGGTGTTCCATAGGGATGGGTTGTTGGACCTCTGTTCTGTCTAGTTGATATGCTGTATGTTATCTGTTATCTCCCAGGGGGTGAGGCAGCAGTTCTAGTTGATATGCTGTATGTTATCTGTTATCTCCCAGGGGGTGAGGCAGCAGTTCTAGTTGATATGCTGTATGTTATCTGTTATCTCCCAGGGGGTGAGGCAGCAGTTCTAGTTGATATGCTGTATGTTATCTGTTATCTCCCAGGGGGTGAGGCAGCAGTTCTAGTTGATATGCTGTATGTTATCTGTTATCTCCCAGGGGGGGAGGCAGCAGTTCTAGTTGATATGCTGTATGTTATCTGTTATCTCCCAGGGGGTGAGGCAGCAGTTCTAGTTGATATGCTGTATGTTATCTGTTATCTCCCAGGGGGGGAGGCAGCAGTTCTAGTTGATATGCTGTATGTTATCTGTTATCTCCCAGGGGGTGAGGCAGCAGTTCTAGTTGATATGCTGTATGTTATCTGTTATCTCCCAGGGGGTGAGGCAGCAGTTCTAGTTGATATGCTGTATGTTATCTGTTATCTCCCAGGGGGTGAGGCAGCAGTTCTAGTTGATATGCTGTATGTTATCTGTTATCTCCCAGGGGGTGAGGCAGCAGTTCTAGTTGATATGCTGTATGTTATCTGTTATCTCCCAGGGGGTGAGGCAGCAGTTCTAGTTGATATGCTGTATGTTATCTCCCAGGGGGGGAGGCAGCAGTTCTAGTTGATATGCTGTATGTTATCTCCCAGGGGGGGAGGCAGCAGTTCTAGTTGATATGCTGTATGTTATCTGTTATCTCCCAGGGGGTGAGGCAGCAGTTCTAGTTGATATGCTGTATGTTATCTGTTATCTCCCAGGGGGTGAGGCAGCAGTTCTAGTTGATATGCTGTATGTTATCTGTTATCTCCCAGGGGGGGAGGCAGCAGTTCTAGTTGATATGCTGTATGTTATCTCCCAGGGGGGGAGGCAGCAGTTCTAGTTGATATGCTGTATGTTATCTCCCAGGGGGGGAGGCAGCAGTTCTAGTTGATATGCTGTATGTTATCTGTTATCTCCCAGGGGGTGAGGCAGCAGTTCTAGTTGATATGCTGTATGTTATCTGTTATCTCCCAAGGGGGTAGGCAGCAGTTTTAGTTGATATGTTATCTGTTATCTCCCAGGGGGGGAGGCAGCAGTTCTAGTTGATATGCTGTATGTTATCTGTTATCTCCCAAGGGGGTAGGCAGCAGTTTTAGTTGATATGTTATCTCCCAGGGGGTGAGGCAGCAGTTCTAGTTGATATGTTATCTCCCAGGGGGTGAGGCAGCAGTTCTAGTTGATATGCTGTATGTTATCTCCCAGGGGGTGAGGCAGCAGTTCTAGTTGATATGCTGTATGTTATCTCCCAGGGGGTGAGGCAGCAGTTCTAGTTGATATGCTGTATGTTATCTGTTATCTCCCAGGGGGGGAGGCAGCAGTTCTAGTTGATATGCTGTATGTTATCTCCCAGGGGGTGAGGCAGCAGTTCTAGTTGATATGCTGTATGTTATCTGTTATCTCCCAGGGGGTGAGGCAGCAGTTCTAGTTGATATGCTGTATGTTATCTGTTATCTCCCAGGGGGTGAGGCAGCAGTTCTAGTTGATATGCTGTATGTTATCTGTTATCTCCCAGGGGGTGAGGCAGCAGTTCTAGTTGATATGCTGTATGTTATCTGTTATCTCCCAGGGGGTGAGGCAGCAGTTCTAGTTGATATGCTGTATGTTATCTGTTATCTCCCAGGGGGTGAGGCAGCAGTTCTAGTTGATATGCTGTATGTTATCTGTTATCTCCCAGGGGGTGAGGCAGCAGTTCTAGTTGATATGCTGTATGTTATCTCCCAGGGGGTGAGGCAGCAGTTCTAGTTGATATGCTGTATGTTATCTCCCAGGGGGGGAGGCAGCAGTTCTAGTTGATATGCTGTATGTTATCTGTTATCTCCCAGGGGGTGAGGCAGCAGTTCTAGTTGATATGCTGTATGTTATCTGTTATCTCCCAGGGGGTGAGGCAGCAGTTCTAGTTGATATGCTGTATGTTATCTGTTATCTCCCAGGGGGTGAGGCAGCAGTTCTAGTTGATATGCTGTATGTTATCTGTTATCTCCCAGGGGGGAGGCAGCAGTTCTAGTTGATATGTTATCTGTTATCTCCCAGGGGGTGAGGCAGCAGTTCTAGTTGATATGCTGTATGTTATCTGTTATCTCCCAGGGGGTGAGGCAGCAGTTCTAGTTGATATGCTGTATGTTATCTGTTATCTCCCAGGGGGTGAGGCAGCAGTTCTAGTTGATATGCTGTATGTTATCTGTTATCTCCCAGGGGGTGAGGCAGCAGTTTTAGTTGATATGTTATCTCCCAGGGGGTGAGGCAGCAGTTCTAGTTGATATGTTATCTCCTAGGGGGTGAGGCAGCAGTTCTAGTTGATATGCTATATGTTATCTCCCAGGGGTGAGGCAGCAGTTCTAGTTGATATGCTATATGTTATCTCCCAGGGGGGAGGCAGCAGTTCTAGTTGATATGCTGTATGTTATCTGTTATCTCCCAGGGGGTGAGGCAGCAGTTCTAGTTGATATGCTATATGTTATCTCCCAGGGGTGAGGCAGCCGTTCTAGTTGATATGCTGTATGTTATCTCCCAGGGGGTGAGGCAGCAGTTCTACATCATCTGTTCTGTCACTCTCAACAACCTGCTGCTGAGGAAGGACATGTGCTCCTGGAGTAAAGGACTGCAGATCAGGTACAGCCCTTTTACATGTTTTCACCCAAACATATTTAGATATAAACTAGAGAGTGTAGGCCCCAAGAATGATACCTGGGAAAACCCTCATTGTACACTGTGTTAAAAAAAATTCAATAACAAAATTAAATGAAGATTTACTTGTTAGAGGACTGACTATTTGTTCTGATATGATTGAGACAGATGTATTTTGAAACATTTAATCAGGTTTGTCACCAAGTGGCTGTCTGTCCTCTGTACTGTGGTTTTTTTATTAACTGTAAAAAGGCCTTTTTATAAATACAGTACATTGGGATTGATTGGTTTCTCTCTAGGCACAACAAGAGACAGCTGGAGGAGAGGAGGCTGTCAGACTGTGGAGCTAAAGAGATATGGGTTAGGGTTAGCCCTGTGTCCTCTAACTGGGTGGGGTGTCTCTCTCTAGGTATAATGTGTGGCAGCTGGAGGAGTGGCTGGAGGAGAGGGGGCTGTCAGACTGTGGAGCTAAAGAAATGCTGGAGCCTCTGATTCAGGCTGCTCAGTTACTACAGGTGAAGAAGAAGACTGAGGAAGATGCCCAGGCTATCTGTACCATGTGCTCTGCCCTCACCACAGTACAGGTAGGTCATCTAAGGTGCCACTAGAGTATACAGAGCCTGGTTCCAGATCTGTTTGTACTGGGCTTTCCAACTCAGACTGGAGTTGGCTATACAGCACAAACAGATCTGAGATCAGGCTACAGTATACAGAGTAGTAGTAGTTGTAACTGGCAATCTTTCTTCCTTTAAAAAAAAATAAAAATTCATTTTGAGCCATGTGATCTCGTCTATTGATCATCTCGTGATGATCGGTTTTCTGTTTTTCTCTCGTCAGATTGTGAAAGTGCTAAGCTTGTACACCCCAGTGATTGAATTTGAGGAACGGGTTTCCGTGTCCTTCATTAGAACCATACAGGTAAGGAGTTTTTGTCTCTGTGTATACTTTGCTCTCTCGCTCTCCTTTTATATATTGTCACTATGTCATTGAGTTGTTGTTCTCTCTCTCTCTCTCTCTCTCTCTCTCTCTCTCTCTCTCTGTCTCTCCTTTTATATATTGTCACTGTCATTGAGTTGTGTTCTCTCTCTCTCTCTCTCTCTGTCTGTCTCTCTCTCCTTTTATATATTGTAACTATATCATTGAGTTGTGTTCTCTCTCCCTCTCTGTCACCCTCAGGCCCTGTTGAAAGGCCGTGTCGAGTCACCGATGCTTCTTATGGACGCCAAGAAGATATTTTCCGTGACATTTCCCTTCACCCACTCCGACCTGGCTCTGGAGACCATTCAGATCCCTAGCAGTCTGAATCTAGGATTCCTCACACGGGTCTAACCCCTGACCTTTTGACCCTTGACCCTGGCTTTAAAAGTGTATCCTTCCATCCTCCCTTCCTTGAAGTAATCTCTGATTTACACATAGTTGGACAGGTTCGATTACTTCAAGGAAGGGAGGAAGAAATTCGAACGGCGCCCAGGAATTCTCCCCAATGGGCCTGAGGGAACTATATTTTTCACCAAAGTTGCCTGACCATTCATGTTTTACAAAATGCCTTGAAAAAAGTCAGTCAGTTTTTATAATGTTTTCCTGACCACTTATAATAGAAACAAGGAACACTGGAGACACTTTGTAATAATATGATGTATTTGGCAAGAGATAAATGTATACAAATGATATTATAATAAATAATGAGTCTTTTAGCAATAGTTACAGTATACTCTGTGTTTCCCCTGTATGTATGCCGCTGTCAAATCATGGAATAATTTTCAGGATGGTAAAACGTTTTCAGCGTAAACTTAAACCAGATATATAAAGTATGTAGAAAAGATAATGACGTGATATATATTTTTTTTTAAATACGATCATCTTCGAGGACTAACAATTACCAAGATGAGAACTAGACAGTCAGAGAGAATCTAAAATTCCCCAAAATATCATGTCATGGGGCCCCCATTGATTTTGTTATAAATGTTTGAGTCACTCAGATGGCATAAGAACAAGGCATAAGCCATGGCAAAATGTTTATAATTGCAGCAAATTCGTTTTTTTTTTTTAACTCAGAATTCTCTCTGCCCCATGGCAAAATGTGTAGAATTGCAGGAAATGTCTTTTTAAAACAGAAAAAAATGTCTCTGCAGCCAAGAAGAGGGCCTGTAAAACCGCAACACCGCTGCTGAAAAGAATCCTGCTACTGTTTACTTGTTAATGTATGCACAGGGAAATGGCACTATCTTTTATATTTTACACATTAAGAAATAATACATTGTTTGACGCAACTATACTGAACAAAAATATAAACGCAACATGCAACAATTTCAAAGATTTTACTGAGTTACAGTTCGCATAAAGAAATCAGTCAATTTAAATAAATTCATTAGGCCCTAATCTATGGATTTCACATGACTGGTAATACAGATATTCATCTGTTGGTCACAGATACCTTAAAAAAACAAAAGTAGGGGTGTGGATCAGAAAACCAGTCAGTATCTGGTGTGACCACCATTTGCCTCATGCAGCGCTACACATCTCCTTCACATAGAGTTGATCAGGCTGTTGATTGTGGCCTGTGGAATGTTTTCCCACTCCTCTTCAATGGCTGGATATTGGCTGGAACTGGAACACGCTGTCGTACAAGTCGATCCAGAGCATCCCAAACATGCTCAATGGGTGACATGTCTGGTGAGTTTGCAGGCCATGGAAGAACTGGGACATTTTCAGCTTCGAGGAATTGTGTCCAGATCCTTGCGACATGGGACAGTGCATTATCATGTTGAAACACGAGGTGATGGCGGAGGATGAATGACATGACAATGGACCTCAGGATCTCGTCACGGTATTCAAATTGTCAAATCGATAAAATGCAATTGTGTTCGTTGTCTGTCGCTTATGCCTGCCCGTACCATAACCCCACCTCCACCATGGGGCCCGTACCATAACCCCACCGCCACAATGGGGCCCATACCATAACCCCACCTCCACCATGGGGCCCATACCATAACCCCACCGCCACCATGGGGCCCATACCATAACCCCACCACCATGGGGCCCGTACCATAACCCCACCTCCACCATGGGGCCCGTACCATAACCCCACCGCCACCATGGGGCCCATACCATAACCCCACCGCCACCATGGGGCCCATACCATAACCCCACCTCCACCATGGGGCCCGTACCATAACCCCACCTCCACCATGGGGCCCATACCATAACCCCACCGCCACCATGGGGCCCATACCATAACCCCACCGCCACCATGGGGCCCGTACCATAACCCCACCTCCACCATGGGGCCCATACCATAACCCCACCTCCACCATGGGGCCCGTACCATAACCCCACCTCCACCATGGGGCCCATACCATAACCCCACCGCCACCATGGGGCCCGTACCATAACCCCACCTCCACCATGGGGCCCATACCTTAACCCCACCTCCACCATGGGGCCCGTACCATAATCCCACCTCCACCATGGGGCCCATACCATAACCCCACCGCCACCATGGGGCCCGTACCATAACCCCACCTCCACCATGGGGCCCATACCTTAACCCCACCTCCACCATGGGGCCCTCTGTTCACAACGTTGACATCAGCAAACTGCTCACCCACACGACGCCGTACACGCTGTCTACAGTTGTGAGGCCAGTTGGATGTACTGCCAAATTCTCTAAAAAGACGGAGGCAGCTTATGCTAGAGAAATTAACATTAAATTCTCTGACAACAGCTCTGGTGGACATTCCTGCAGTCAGCATGCCAATTGCACACTCTCTCAACATGAGACATCTGTTGCATTGTGTTGTGTGACAAAACTGCACATTTTACTGGCCTTTTATTGTCCCTAGCACAAGGTGCACCTGTGTAATGATCATGCTGTTTAATCAGCTTCTTAATATGCCACACCTGTCAGGTGGATGGATTATATTGGCAAAGGAGAAATGCTCACTAATAGGAATGTAAATACATTTGTGCACAAAATTGGAGCGAAAAAAGCTTTTTGTGCGTATGGAAACATTTCTGGGATCTTTTATTTCAGCTCATGAAACATGGGACCAACATTTTACATAATGCGTTTATATTTGTGTTCGGTGTAGGTGGGTGAGGGCAACGGGCACTAAGAGCTGGGATGAAAGGTGGGCAGGACTACTACTGCTTTTTATTAACCAAAGTAAATGTATTTCCATGAGGGTTTTGGAGCCAAAGTTAGTTGGCTGATGGTGACCTATGTAATGTAGTGGCTAGTGCTTACTACCTTTTGTAATGTAATGCTTATTGCCTTCTCATATATCACAGTAAATATGAATATCATGGGCACCACTCCTATTGTACACTGTGTGCTGGACACAGCAACCAAAGAGTCTTGTTGTTGACTCACACCGTCTCTGTGTGCCCATTGGTTCCCATAGAGATGAAATCACCATCTAGTTTTGTAAATGTATAAAACCTGACTATCTCCTTAAATGTTTTTCAGTAGTTGTAATAAAAAATGTCTTGTGAATAATTCCATGAGATGGTGGTTTTGTTAGCTTTGTTGGGACCAGGATGTCAGTGTTGAATATTTGTTATTGTGCACCTAAAGGTTTTATATTGTGGGTCAGCAGTAAATAAAAGATGGTGAGAGGTATTTGAAATACAATTATTTGTTTATTTAAAAAAAAAAAAAATAATCGGAGTGTGTTTTGAATAGGTGATCATAGTATGAACTGAGAAATGAATTTATTTACATGAAAAATATGTGCAGCTTCCGTATAATGCTACATGGATTACTATCACCCAACTGCTGGGAAAAGGCTGAGAGAAATCCATAGGCCACGTTTACTACTGTATCCCATAACATTCCTTGAGTAAACGCAAGTCGCATACCGTAGAATCACCCTCACAACTAAAAAACTAACCCCGCTGAGGTTTGTATCCTGTTTCTATTGTTGTCTTTGTTAGAATGAACACACCCCTAATGTCAAGCTGCTGTCACCAGACTGATGGGCGGATCGACGAAGACAAAGTCCACTGCTCAGGTAAGACAAAACGCCTGGGGAAGTTGGCGACTTTTCACGCCACTGACAGGAATGGATATTGTTGGTTAAACTCACGGATTGTTAAAACTTAACTACCATGGCTTTGTCGGAACTTTATACGAAGGTGAGAAACGAATGAAAAAAGAAAGTGATACATGTTTTTTTTAACTCATTCAATCTTAATACGGAATCTCAATCGCTTTGTTTTTAACACCTGTTGAACAACGTTGACAAATTTTGTTTTATGACTTAACATATGGTGCACGTTGTCCACTTGAATACAGTTTGGGAAATTATTATACAAATGAGTTTCCAACTTTCCTTGTAGTCCATTATCAAATTGCTGTGTTACAACTAATTACGTAGACTACAATAATAAACTAACGTATCTGTACAATTTGTTTTTTTTGTTGTACTGTAATTTTGATTTTACCAAAAGAAAATAGTGGCATTCACTCATCTCCATTCATCTTTAGAAAGTAGGCTATAATTAATTGGCGTGTTCATTCAGTACAACAGAGTGTGGATACCTGATGAAGAGCATGTCTGGAAGTCAGCAGAGATCCTGAGAGACTTCAAACCCGGAGATGAGACTTTGCAACTGCAGCTTGAGGATGGCACTGTAAGTACTGAACACACAGACTATAGACCCATACAGAGCACTGTAAGTACTGAACACACAGACTATAGACCCATACAGAGCACTGTAAGTACTGAACACACAGACTATAGACCCATACAGAGCACTGTAAGTACTGAACACACAGACTATAGACCCATACAGAGCACTGTAAGTACTGAACACACAGACTATAGACCCATACAGAGCACTGTAAGTACTGAACACACAGACTATAGACCCATACAGAGCACTGTAAGTACTGAACACACAGACTATAGACCCATACAGAGCACTGTAAGTACTGAACACACAGACTATAGACCCATACAGAGCACTGTAAGTACTGAACACACAGACTATAGACCCATACAGAGCACTGTAAGTACTGAACACATAGACTATAGACCCATACAGAGCACTGTAAGTCCTGAACACAGACTATAGACCATACAGAGCACTGTAAGTACTGAACACACAGACTATAGACCATACAGAGCACTGTAAGTACTGAACACATAGACTATAGACCATTACAGTGCACTGTAAGTACTGAACACATAGACTATAGACCATACAGTGCACTGTAAGTACTGAACACACAGACTATAGACCATACAGAGCACTGTAAGTACTGAACACACAGACTATAGACCATACAGTGCACTGTAAGTACTGAACACATAGACTATAGACCATTACAGTGCACTGTAAGTACTGAACACACAGACTATAGACCATACAGAGCACTGTAAGTACTGAACACACAGACTATAGACCATTACAGTGCACTGTAAGTACTGAACACATAGACTATAGACCATTACAGTGCACTGTAAGTACTGAACACACAGACTATAGACCATACAGAGCACTGTAAGTACTGAACACACAGACTATAGACCCATACAGAGCACTGTAAGTACTGAACACACAGACTATAGACCATACAGAGCACTGTAAGTACTGAACACACAGACTATAGACCATACAGAGCACTGTAAGTACTGAACACAGACTATAGACCATACAGTGCACTGTAAGTACTGAACACATAGACTATAGACCATACAGAGCACTGTAAGTACTGAACACATAGACTATGAACCACTGGTCTCCAACCTTTTCTAGCATGAGATACTTTTAAAAAAAACTATAAGTTATTGGTGTACAAGAGATGTGTTTTCTGTCAATATACCTGGTAAAATAATGATTATTATAAACTGGGTGGTTTGATCCCTGATTTTCTGATTGGCTGAAAGCCATGGTATATCAGATCGTATACCACAGGGATGACAAAACATTTAGTTTTACGGCTCTAATTACGTTGGTAACCAGTTTAATAGCAATAAGGCACCTCGGGGGTTTGTGATATATGGCTAATATACCACGGCTAATGGCTATATCCAGGCACTCCGTGTTGCATCGTGCATAAGAACAGCCCTTAGCCGTGGTATATTGGCTATATACCACATCTCCTCCGGGCTTATTGCTTAAGTAAACAACTCTAAAATCTATGATTTTTTTTCCCCCCCCCAAAAATTGTTTTCTCAGTTGTAAATGTCTCCAGATTTGTTTTTAACTCTCAAAATTAAAATTGTTCAAAGAAAAACAACAAAATTGGATGTTCTGAGTGTCAATGCATAAATTACAACTGAAGACCTTTTTTATTAATTTTTTTGGTCTGGAAGAAAAGTAACACATTTGGATTTTGTGTGTGTAGTTCCCCTTTAATTGCGCATCTAGAGTGAAGCGTGTGTCATCTAATACTGAGCAAACACAACTCTTCAAACATATTAACAACTCGGATGTGCTCAAATTTCCAGATTTCCTTGTACCAAATATTTTAATTCCGTCCATCCACAACCCCGGGACGTCACGTTCCCTAGTTAATCCTGCCCTGCCGGTTTGTCGGTTGTCACCGGGGGGAAAAATGCCGACAAGCAAACATGTTTGTGTCGGTGAGATGATTTATAAGTATGCGCAGAAGCGTTTAAAAAAGAGACGGTGGCGCAGAATATGGACTCGCAGACGTGGACTTATATTGTTTAGGGAATTGACCGTAAAAACTTTTAATTTAGAAAAAGATGCCGCATTTTCTTCACAGCTCCACCAATCTGTCATTATTATGGCTAGCTAAACCCCACCTATTTCTACTAATGATCTTCTTAATATCTGATTATAAACCTAACCTTAACCACACTGCTATCCTTAAGCCTAACCTTTTTAAATTAAGACCAAAAAACGAAATGTGATGAGTTTGTATGATCTGGCCCATGTTGACTTTGTGGCTGTGGTAACTAGGGCCAACCTGCGTGTTGTTGCTTCCTGTTCTCCGTGATGTTTTTGGGGTCTCACATGTGGAGTGCTCATTGGCTATTGGATCCTTGTCCAATCGCGTCGTAGATCATACTACCAGGCGCACCGCTAAAGTTAGAAAGTTATCAGGACTTCCGACAGGGAGGCTGGAGAACCGAACATTCTTCATCAGTGCGTCCTTTGACCCGCTCAAACTACGCGAGTCCCGACGTACTGATCTTAGCCCAAAATTCATAGGATTTCACCCTGATCATGAAAATTCTTCAGGCATGGCAAAAACGTGGCAAACGCCTAGTGAAATCGTGTAGTTTATTCCAGGGATAATGTGGCGGTCTAGCGATGGTTTCTGTACTGCTGAGGCTCATTTCATGGCAGAGTTTGCAAATAATAAATAACAATTTATATACTTCCGCTAGGTAAACCTACGTAACATTTTAATTGAGAAGATTTTGTGAAAAGTAGTTGTCAACCCACAAGATGGGCAATATTGCTGGAAATGAACTGGCCGATATTGTGTTAGGTGTATCTTTTTGAAGGTGTTAGTGGCTAACCAGGGCTGGAGGTAATAGTAGCTGGGAGTTTGCTGGTGACTGATACTTGTGAGATTTGTTTATGAATAGTTTGCGATGGAACACGTGAAAATTGCATGTACTTTCAGTGTTTATAACTATAGACCACAATACTCTGCACTGTACTGACCTGTTGGAGAGGCCTGTTTATAACTATAGACCACAATACTCTGTACTGTACTGCCCTGTTGGAGAGGCCTGTTTATAACTATAGACCACAATACTCTGCACTGTACTGACCTGTTGGAGAGGCCTGTTTATAACTATAGACCACAATACTCTGCACTGTACTGCCCTGTTGGAGAGGCCTGTTTATAACTATAGACCACAATACTCTGTACTGTACGGGCAATTTCAGTTTGAATAACAGCGTACATTTGAACGACAGTGTACATTTGCAGCAGGTAGCCTAGTGGTTTCAGAGTGTTGTGTTAGTAACCAAATGGTTTCTGGTTCGAATCTCTGAGATGACTAGGTGAAGAATCTGTCAACGTGCCTTTTTGAGTAAGGCACTAAACCCTAATTGCTCCTGTAAGTTGCTCTGGCATCTGCTAAATGACTGAAATGTAAAATAGTGTATTTATTGGGAGACACTTTCATTTATCTCTAGCTCATTACTTTCACTCATTTATTTGTCAATGGCAAGACTAGGACGTGTGGGACAAGACTAGGACGTGTGGGACAAGACTAGGACGTGTGGGACAAGACTAGGACGTGTGGGACAAGACTAGGACGTGTGGGACAAGACTAGGACGTGTGGGACAAGACTAGGACGTGTAAAACATACAGCATACTTTTAATGCTGAGATTCTGTATTGAGTATACTTTGTAGACCAGGACTAGGTTTACTGTACTCTGTGTCCTGGAAACTGGTCATAGAGGCTTTAAATCACCAACTTCACACTGTTATTCCCCCTGTAGGAGATGCTGTACTCCCTGGACACATCCAGTCCTCAGCTCCCTCACCTCCGCAACCCTGATATCCTGGTGGGGGAGAATGACCTGACGGCTCTCAGCTACCTCCACGAACCAGCAGTTCTACACAATCTCAAAGTGCGCTTCGTGGAGTCCAAGATCATCTACACGTACTGCGGTAAAGAGACACTCACACTCACAAGATCATCTACACGTACTGCGGTAAAGAGACACTCACACTTACAAGATCATCTACACGTACTGCGGTAAAGAGACACTCACACTCACAAGTCCATTTACACGTACTGCGGTAAAGACACACTCCCAAGTCCATTTACACGTACTGCGGTAAAGACACACTCCCAAGTCCATTTACACGTACTGCGGTAAAGACACACTCCCAAGTCCATTTACACGTACTGCGGTACTAAAGGAAATACTTCCCCAACTGTCTAATGGGATGTGTTTTGTTTTACTGTTAGTTTATCGGCTAGATTTTACTGGATGTAGAGATGGAAGGTGAAAGTTCATGTCTGGGTGACGAGTTGTTGCTTTATGTTTGTATAAAATGTAGGAGATGAGAGAAATTATATTCACAGGGCAATACATTTAAAAAAAAATAAAAATTTTTACATTCTATATTAGAAGCGTGTGAAAACGTGTTGGATAACTCTGACTGTACTGTATGCCCTGATGATTTCCTTCACTCCCTTTCAGGAATCATCCTGGTGGCTGTCAACCCATACAAGCAGCTTCACATCTATGGAGATGCAGTCATTCATGCCTACAGTGGACAGAACATGGGAGATATGGACCCTCACATCTTCGCTGTGGCAGAGGAGGCTTATAAACAGATGGCCAGGTAAAAATGAGACAGACTGTCCCCGGGAGGGGGGCTGGTTTTGTGGTAGTGATGCCAGTCCCCCGGATCACACTATGCTCCTGTAGACAGCGGTTCAATCCCTGAGTCCCCCCCACTAACTTCCTATTCTATAGCCTTTAATCTATCTTTCCGTCATACATTTTTAACCCTTTGGGCCTATCTGTCAATAGAACTTCTCCTTAAAATGAGAATAACTGTGAAATATTTAGTATTCATACCCGGATATAAAAACTCAGCGTAAAAAGAAACGTCCTTTATTTTCAGCAAACTTAACATGTGTAAATATTTGTATGAACATAACAAGATTCAACAACTGAGACATAAACTGAACAAGTTCCACAGACATGTGACTAACAGAAATTGAATAATGTGTCCCTGAACAAAGGGGGGGGTCAAAATCAAAAGTAACAGTCTGTATCTGGTGTGGCCACCAGCTGCATTGAGTACTGCAGTGCATCTCCTCATGGACTGCACCAGATTTGCCAGTTCTTGCTGTGAGATGTTACCCCACTCTTCTACCAAGGCATCTGCAAGTTCCCGGACATTTCTGGGGGGGAATGGCCCTAGCCCTCACCCTCCGATCCAACAGGTCCCAGACATGATCAACTGAATTGAGATCCGGGCTCTTCGCTGGCCATGGCAGAACACTGACATTCCTGTCTTGCAGGAAATCACGTACAGAACGAGCAGTATGGCTGGTGGCATTGTCATGCTGGAGGGTCATGTTAGGATTAGCCTGCAGGAAGGGTACCACATGAGGGAGGAGGATGTCTTCCCTGTAACGCACAGTTTTGAGATTACCTGCAATGACAGCCAGCTCAGTCCGATGATGCTGTGACACACCGCCCCAGACCATGACGGACCCTCCACCTCCAAATCGATCCCACTCCAGAGTACAGGCCTCGGTGTAACGCTCATTCCTTCGACGATAAACACAAATCCGACCATCACCCCTGGTGAGACAAAACCGCGACTCGTCAGTGAAGAGCATTTTTTTTCCAGTCCTGTCTGGTCCAGCGACGGTGGGTTTGTCCATAGGCGACATTGTTGCCGGTGAGGACCTGCCTTACAACAGGCCTACAAGCCCTCAGTCCAGCCTCTCTCAGCCTATTGCGGACAGTCTGAGTACTGATGGAGGGATTGTACGTTCCTGGTGTAACTCGGGCAGTTGTTGTTGCCATCCTGTACCTGTCCCGCAGGTGTGATGTTCGGATGTACCGATCCTGTGCAGGTGTTGTTACACGTGGTCTGCCACTGCGAGGACGATCAGCTGTCCGTCCTGTCTCCCTGTAGCGCTGTCTTAGGCATCTCACAGTACGGACATTGCAATTTATTGCCCTGGCCACATCTGCAGTCCTCATGCCTCCTTGCAGCATGCCTAAGGCACGTTCACGCTGATGAGCAGAGACCCTGGGCATCTTCTTTTGGTGTTTTTCAGAGTCAATAGAAAGGCCTCTTTAGTGTCCTAAGTTTTCATAACTGTGACCTTAATTGCCTACCGTCTTTAGGCTTTTAGTGTCTTAACGACCGTTCCACAGGTGCATGTTCATTAATTGTTTATGGTTCATTGAACAAGCATGGGAAACAGTGGTTAAACCCTTTACAATGAAGATCTGTGAAATTATTTGGATTTTTACGAATTATCTTTGAAAGACAGGGTCCTGAAAAAGGGACGTTTCTTTTTTCTTTGTTGAGATATATATTTTAATTTATTTCCTTTCTCAGGAACAATAAGAACCAGTCTATCATAGTGAGTGGTGAGTCTGGAGCGGGGAAGACTGTGTCTGCTAGATATGCCATGAGGTACTTCGCTATGGTCAGCAAGTCTGGCAGCAAAACACACGTGGAAGACAAAGTTCTGGCATCCAACCCAATAACTGAGGTATGTTTTTAAATACATGTGTCCTAGCGGTGAATGTATGTTACATGTAGCATCACAATATGTGAATGAGTAATTGTATGTAATCCATTCCATCTATGGGTTTGATAATCTGTGTAGATAAAGGCCCGCAGTGTGAAAGACACATGATAATCTCACAGATCATGTCAAATGTGCCACAGTGTTCCAGGCACAGATTGGCCTCACCAGCCACCGTACTTCTGATACATCTTTAATGATACATCTACAATGTGTTTTGATTATCCTCAACTATGATGGACAAACCTGTAATATGTTATTTTTATTTATTTATTTATTTATTTTGTCAGGCTATAGGAAATGCCAAGACGACCAGGAACGACAACAGCAGTCGCTTTGGGAAGTACACGGAGATCAGCTTCGACAAGAGATATCAGATCATCGGGGCCAACATGAGGACATATCTCCTGGAGAAATCTAGAGTGGTTTCCCAGGTCATACATCATATACTTGATTCTCTGATTTTTATATGTGGTGTTTAAGGTAGCATAGCTACTGTATAGCCTTCCCTGTGGCTCAGTTGGTAGAGCATGGTGTATAAGGCAGCATAGCTACTGTATAGCCTTCCCTGTGGCTCAGTTGGTAGAGCATGGTGTATAAGGTAGCATAGCTACTGTATAGCCTTCCGTGTGGCTCAGTTGGTAGAGCATGGTGTATAAGGTAGCATAGCTACTGTATAGCCTTCCCTGTGGCTCAGTTGGTAGAGCATGGTGTATAAGGCAGCATAGCTACTGTATAGCCTTCCCTGTGGCTCAGTTGGTAGAGCATGGTGTTTAAGGTAGCATAGCTACTGTATAGCCTTCCCTGTGGCTCAGTTGGTAGAGCATGGTGTATAAGGCAGCATAGCTACTGTATAGCCTTCCCTGTGGCTCAGTTGGTAGAGCATGGTGTTTAAGGTAGCATAGCTACTGTATAGTTGAATCATGTTTACCATTTGGAAGGGGTTCAGTGAGCCACTGCTAGCCTGGTTCCAGATCCGTTTTGTGTTGTCTTGCCATCTCCTTGCCATGACAACGACCAACACAAACAGGTCTTAAATCATTGCATGCCTTTAAAAAGTAACGCTGTCTCTTTCTCTTCAGTCAGAGAGCGAGAGAAACTATCACATCTTCTACCAGATGTGTGCCTGTGCAGACCAGCCTGAGTTCAAGAGCCTGAGACTGTGTGAGTGACTGGAATAGGACTGGAATTTATTTCACCTGTAATTCTTCAGGTTTGTCTCCATTGAGATAAAAAAAAATATATATATATATTTAGCAAGAGGGACCTGTTAAACCCTGGGGCTTGGCAGTTCTGCTACTGTATTAACTGTAGATGATAGAGGAACGGTAGATAGGGCCCCTGGGGGGGACGGTAGATGGGGCCCCTGGGGGGGACGGTAGATGGGGCCCCTGGGGGGGACGGTTGATGGGGCCCCTGGGGGGGACGGTAGATGGGGCCCCTGACTAGGCCATGAGTCATCATCTCAATTATTATTTATTTATTTATTTATTTGTGTTCCACCGTTATTCAACCAGATGAGTCAGTAGTTAGACTGACATCCTGACAACAGATCAAATAATGTAGGCTACTGAAATGTATGGGTTAGGTCAATAACATGCTAATGAACGTGTGTCTGTGTGCTTGTCTCTCTCCAGTGAGGGCAGATGAGTTCAGGTACACCAGTATGGGAGGGGAGACTGGTATCGAGGGCGTGGACGATAGGAAGGACATGGAGGAGACACGCAGGACCTTCTCTCTGTTGGGTGAGAGACATCGCTCTGTTCGTCGCTCTGTTCGTCACTCTTTAGGTCAACATCGCTCTGTTCGTCGCTCTGTTCGTCGCTCTGTTCGTCGCTCTGTTCGTCGCTCTGTTCGTCGCTCTGTTCGTCACTCTTTAGGTCAACATCACTCTGTTCGTCGCTCTGTTCGTCGCTCTGTTCGTCGCTCTGTTCGTCGCTCTGTTCGTCACTCTGTTCATCACTCTGTTCGTCACTCTGTTCGTCACTCTTTAGGTCAACATCACTCTGTTCGTCACTCTGTTCGTCACTCTTTAGGTCAACATCACTCTGTTCATCACTCTGTTCGTCACTCTTTAGGTCAACATCACTCTGTTCATCACTCTGTTCGTCACTCTTTAGGTCAACGTCACTCTGTTCGTCACTCTGTTCGTCACTCTGTTCGTCAACATCACTCTGTTCGTCACTCTGTTCGTCACTCTTTAGGTCAACATCACTCTGTTCATCACTCTTTAGGTCAACATCACTCTGTTCGTCACTCTGTTCGTCACTCTGTTCGTCACTCTTTAGGTCAACATCACTCTGTTCGTCGCTCTGTTCGTCGCTCTGTTCGTCACTCTTTCGGTTAACCTACTGCTCAGATCAACATGTACTGTTATCAGACGTTTGTTTGATGACCATGCATTTGTCGATGGGGACCAAATATTGCAGAATATTTAGCAGGGATGATGCTCGTGGTTGTTTACTTACTAAACTAAGTTAAATGAGCGGATTGTAAGTATCTCTGGATAAGAGCGGATATTAAATGACTAAAATATCAATGGATTTCTTTAACTCGCTGTTCACCTAGGAATGTCTGCAGAATGCAGTCTTATTCCCCTGTCTTATCTATGGGTTATGAATGTGTTATGAAGTCCTTATGTAGGTATGTCTGCAGAATGCAGCCTTATTCCCCTGTCTTATGTATGGGTTATGAAGTCCTTATGTAGGATATGTCTGCAGAATGCAGTCTTGTTCCCCTGTCTTATGTATGTGTTATGAAGTCCTTATGTAGGAATGTCTGCAGGATGCAGTCTTATTCCCCTGTCTTATGTATGGCTTATGAATGTGTTATGAAGTCCTTATGTAGGTATGTCTGCAGAATGCAGTCTTATTCCCCTGTCTTATGTATGGGTTATGAAGTCCTTATGTAGGATATGCCTGCAGAATGCAGTCTTATTCCCCTGTCTTATGTATGGGTTATGAATGTGTTATGAAGTCCTTATGTAGGTATGTCTGCAGAATGCAGTCTTATTCCCCTGTCTTATGTATGGGTTATGAAGTCCTTATGTAGGATATGCCTGCAGAATGCAGTCTTATTCCCCTGTCTTATGTATGGCTTATGAATGTGTTATGAAGTCCTTATGTAGGTATGTCTGCAGGATGCAGTGGTATTCCCCTGACTGTCCTCTGTCCTCCCTGTAGGGTTAAGCGAGGACTTCCAGGCTGATGTGTTCAAGGTGCTGGCTGGGATTCTACACCTGGGAAATGTAGAGATCAGAAACGTTGGATCAGACAGGTCATCAATTAGTGTAAGTCTAACTTACCTTTTTCACGGGGGAAACGCATATCAAGCCAATGTTATGTGACAGAGTGCAAATCCAACTCACAACCCTTTACACCAACCGGTCGACCGCGTTCTAGTCGAACCCAAACATTTCTGTAAAAAACCCAATGATAAAGCTTTGTGTTCCTATTTGTTTCATTATTCTCGGGCTGTTGGTGGGTAGGTGCAGCCAATTCAGCTGCCCTGCGCACCGGGTAGGCAAACTGTTGCCATTTCATGTGTCTGAAGGTGCGAACTCTGCCTTCCAGGTGGGCCTGGAGAGGAAATCAAGTGCACTATGCCTACCGCTGGCCAATCAGATTGCTCAGATGACCGAGTCTGCAGTAACGTAGCAGGCAATAAAGAACGATACGGCAAAGTTGATACTGTGACATTTCAAAACGTTTAAAACCATGACTAGAGAGAGACTGTCAACGAATACAGCAAAGAGCTGCTGTTTTTATGAGTGAGTTCATGCTTAAGGTCTTACTCAGCACTGTCAACACTTTGTATTCAACACTTTTATAACCCATAAAATGCATGTTCTTCCTATTTCCACTCAGCGCTACAACAAGCCCTGCGGCAGTAATGAACGAGTAGGAAAGTGTATCTGTAGGCGTTGTTATTATTAGCGGCTTGGGTCTTTTTTAATATCAATAAATATTTCACTTCCTCTGTTCATAGGAGTAACAACATGAATTTGTCCATGAGGCAGAAGTAATGTGGTGCGACTCGAGTTTCGCCATCAGCTGGAAGACTGTGTCCCTTGTTGGTCAGTGTCAGTGGAGGATGGGGAGAGTGGAGGGATGTTGAGACTGACCCTCAGTCTGCTGCTCTCTCCCTCTGCTGAGACTGACCCTCGGTCTGCTGCTCTCTCCCTCCGCTGAGACTGACCCTCGGTCTGCTGCTCTCTCCCTCCGCTGAGACTGACCCTCGGTCTGCTGCTCTCTCCCTCCGCTGAGACTGACCCTCGGTCTGCTGCTCTCTCCCTCCGCTGAGACTGACCCTCGGTCTGCTGCTCTCTCCCTCCGCTGAGACGGACCCTCGGTCTGCTGCTCTCTCCCTCCGCTGAGACGGACCCTCGGTCTGCTGCTCTCTCCCTCCGCTGAGACTGACCCTCGGTCTGCTGCTCTCTCCCTCCGCTGAGACTGACCCTCGGTCTGCCGCTCTCTCCCTCCGCTGAGACGGACCCTCGGTCTGCCGCTCTCTCCCTCCGCTGAGACGGACCCTCGGTCTGCTGCTCTCTCCTTCCGCTGAGACTGACCATCAGATGCAGGCACCATCAGCCCAGTAAAATAAAAAGCAAAGTATTTAAATGTATGCTCACTCAGCTGTGCCTCACAAGTAATATAACAACAGATCTATTACTGGTGTGATCATATAGCCTCAACATTTTAGAAATAGAATTGGAAAAGAATGTCCTGAACAACAATGCATTGTCAGGTAAATTCAAGCAAAGCCAGTATGTGGTGATAATGTATTGGGTCTATAGCTTACTGCACAAACCTATTTGCTACAGTACTGTTTTTAATTGGTTAATGTTGCACAGGCTTACCTTTTGTTTAAGTCATGTTAATAAAAATATCAGAGAGGTAGATCTCGGCATGCATTTTGACTCAGAAAGTGATCTTGCCTCAGAAAGTGATCTTGCCTCAGAAAGTGATCTTGACTCAGAAAAGGTTGATGATCACTGTTTTACACCGTAACACACGCCAACGACTCGGTCAGTACCATAGACCCAGGTGTCATCTGGGTCGAGGGTGACCGTAGCGATGCACGTAGCTATCCACCTACAAATAGTTATCTTTATTAGCAACTGAAAGCCAACCCTCTCTCCCTCCCTCCCCTCTCTCCCTCCCCTCTCTCCCTCCCCCTCTCTCTCTCCCTCCCTCCAGTCCAGTGATCCCCACATGGCAGCCTTTTGTGACCTTCTCGGGGTCAGTCCTGACGGTGTTACCCGTTGGCTGTGCCACCGCCGGTTCGTCATGGTGGCAGAGACGGTGGTGAAGCCGGTAACCAGCAAGCGGGCGGTGAACGCCAGAGATGCCCTCGCCAAGCAGATCTACGCCCACCTGTTTGACTGCGTCATCCATAAGATCAACGCAGCCCTGCAGGTCCCAGGGAAACAGCACTCCTTCATAGGAGTACTGGATATCTATGGGTAATTTGAATACATGACATTAAATTGGAGTCGTTTTAGCAGACACTCTTTAGTCACAACGATATTTTAAGTACATTAAACTAAAGTGAGATAAATCGGCCACATACAATATCACAATCGTTTAAAACCTTCTTCAAAAATACATTGGTGTCAGTTATATTAACCGTAGGATAGTTGTACTGTATAGTTGTACTGTATATTAACCGTAGGATAGTTGTACTGCATAGTATACTGTATATTAACCGTAGGATAGCTGTACTGTATATTAACTGTAGGATAGTTGTACTGCATAGTATACTGTGTATTAACTGTAGGATAGTTGTACTGCATATTAACTGTATATTAACTGTAGGATAGTTGTACTGCATAGTGAACTGTATATTAACTGTAGGATAGTTGTACTGCATAGTGTACTGTAGGATAGCTGTACTGTATATTAACTGTAGGATAGTTGTACTGCATAGTGAACTGTATATTAACTGTAGGATAGTTGTACTGCATAGTGAACTGTATATTAACCGTAGGATAGTTGTACTGTATATTAACTGTAGGATAGTTGTACTGTATATTAACTGTAGGATAGTTGTACTGTATATTAACTGTAGGATAGTTGTACTGTATATTAACTGTAGGATAGTTGTACTGTATATTAACTGTAGGATAGTTGTACTGTATATTAACTGTAGGATAGTTGTACTGCATATTAACTGTAGGATAGTTGTACTGCATAGTGAACTGTATATTAACCGTAGGATAGTTGTACTGCATAGTGTACTGTAGGATAGTTGTACTGCATAGTGTACTGTATATTAACTGTAGGATAGTTGTACTGCATAGTTGTACTGTATATTAACCGTAGGATAGTTGTACTGCATAGTGTACTGTAGGATAGTTGTACTGTATATTAACTGTAGGATAGTTGTACTGTATAGTTGTACTGTACATTAACTGTAGGATAGTTGTACTGCATAGTGTACTGTAGGATAGTTGTACTGTATATTAACTGTAGGATAGTTGTACTGTATATTAACTGTAGGATAGTTGTATAGTGTACTGTATATTAACTGTAGGATAGTTGTATTGCATAGTGTACTGTAGGATAGTTGTACTGCATAGTTGTACTGTATATTAACCGTAGGATAGTTATACAGTACAACTACAGTTAATGTACAGTACAACTATCCTCGGTTAATATACAGTACAACTATGCAGTACAACTATCCTACAGTTAATATACAGTACAACTATGCAGTATAACTATCCTACAGTTAATATACAGTTCACTATACAGTACAACTATCCAACAGTTAATGTACAGTACAACTATCCAACAGTTAATGTACAGTACAACTATCCTACAGTTAATATACAGTACAACTATCCTACAGTTAATGTACAGTACATTAACTGTAGGATAGTTGTACTGTATAGTGTACTGTATATTAACTGTAGGATAGTTGTACTGCATAGTGTACTGTATATTAACTGTAGGATAGTTGTACTGTATATTAACTGTAGGATAGTTGTACTGCATAGTGTACTGTAGGATAGTTGTACTGTATATTAACTGTAGTTGAGTTGTACTGTATATTAACTGTAGGATAGTTGTACTGTATATTAACTGTAGGATAGTTGAATTGTATATTAACTGTAGGATAGTTGTACTGCATAGTATATTGTATATTAACCGTAGGATAGTTGTACTGCATAGTGTATACATCATCATCATCATCATATGTTGTTTTCACTCCATTTTGGCACCTCTTTTTTTTCAGCTTTGAAACATTTGACGTCAACAGTTTCGAACAGTTTTGCATCAACTACGCCAACGAGAAACTGCAACAACAATTCAACTTGGTATGTATTCTCTCGTGACACAGACTCCACTAGCTACGACCACTAGAGATGTGATATTTGGTTCTGGGATTACGTAGTCTGCAATGTCTCTTATTCGCAATTGTGGTGAAAGCAATAATCTTTTTTTTTTTTTATTCACTGAAAGGTCGTAACAACTAAGATATTTTCTGCTGTTTCCTATATCAGCATGTGTTTAAGCTGGAACAGGAGGAATACATGAAGGAAGATATTCCCTGGACTCTGATAGACTTCTATGACAACCAGCCGGTCATTGACCTGATTGAAGCTAAAATGGGCATCCTGGACCTGCTGGATGAAGAATGCCTGGTGAGACCAATTTATGTATTTAACAAGGATGTGGTTTAGTTTTTGTATGACAGGACAGTGGGAAGTATAAAAGGGATAATTAACTTAAGGGCTCTAATAATGAATGATGAACGACGTGGAAGGTGTGTTAGTGGAGTGGAAAAACGAACCTTCCACGGACTTGCAGTATTTTCCAGAGAACCCATAGAGCCCTGAGTTAATTATCCCTTTTATACCATGGCTATAATTTAACACATTTTGCCGCTAGAAATGTGTTTAATTTGCAGGTAGAAATGTGTTCAACAGCCACCGAAGTAGCTAGCGAGTTTACTAGATAGCGACAGTAGTTGCCGTGGTAACCAAACCGACTTGCTAGCTCAGCTAACCAAACCGTCAGTACTAGCTTGCCGTTATAAAAATTGAATTCAACAATGCCAACAAAAATGTTTTCAGTTAGACTTTTACTTTCAAAAGCAGCTCAAACACAGGACATGTAAGAATGAACTAAAGCCATTTTAATTCTACCTTGCAAATATCTTTTTTTATTTGTCACATACACATGTTTAGCAGATGTTATTGCGGGTGTAGCGAAATGCTTGTGTTTCTAGCTCCAACAGTCCAGTAATCTCTAACAATACACACAATCTAAAGGAATGGAATTAAGAATATATAAATATTTGGATGGGCAATGTCAGAGCGGCATAGACTAAGATATAGTATAGAATACAGTATATACATATGAGATGAGTAATGCAAGATATGTAAACATTATTAAAGTGACTAGTGTTCCATTTTTATTAAAGTGGCCAGTGATTTCAAGTTCATGTATATAGGGCAGCAGCCTCTAATGTGCTAGTGATGGCTAATTAACAGTCTGATGGCCTTGAGATAGAAGCTGTTTTTCAGTCTCTCTGTCCCAGCTTTGATGCACCTGTACTGACCTCGCCTTCTGGATGATAGCGGGGTGAACAGGCAGTGGCTCGGGTGGTTTGTTGTCCTTGATGATCTTTTTGGCCTTCCTGTGACATCGGGTGGTGTAGGTTTCCTGGAGGGCAGGTAGTTTGCCCCCGGTGATGCGTTGTGCAGACCGCACCACCCTCTGGAGAGCCCTGCAGTTGCGGGCGGTGTAGTCGCCGTACCAGGCGGTGATACAGCCCAACAGGATCCTCTCGATTGTGCATCTGTAAAAGTTTGGCCACCTGGGGGCGGCCCGTCAGGAAGTCCAGGACCCAATTGCGCAAGGCGGGGTTCAGACCCAGGGCCTCTAGCTTAATGATGAGCTTGGAGGGTACTATGGTGTTGAGTGCTGAGCTGTAATCGATGAACAGCATTCTTACATAGGTATTCCTCTTGTCCAGATGGGTTAGGGCAGAGTGCAGTGTGATGGCGATTGCATCGTCTGTGGATCTGTTGGTGTGGTAAGCAAATTGAAGGGGGTCTAGGGTGTCAGGTAGGGTGAAGGTGATATAATCCTTCACTAGTCTCTCAAAGCACTTCATGATGACAGAAGTGAGTGCTACGGGGCGATAGTCATTTAGTTCTTGGGTACAGGAAACAGTGGTGGCCATCTTGAAGCATGTGGGGACAGCAGACTGGGATAGGGAGAGAGTGAATATGTCTGTAAACACTCCAGCCAGCTGGTCTGCGCATGCTCTGAGGACGCGGCTCGGGATGCTGTCTGGGCCAGCAGCCAAGCGAGGGTTAACACGTTTAAATGTCTTACTCACATCGGCCACGGAGGAGGAGAGCCCACAGTACTTTGTAGCGGGCCGCGTCGGTGGCACTGTGTTATCCTCAAAGTGGACGAAGAAGGTGTTTAGCTTGTCCGGAAGCAAGACGTCGATGTCCTCAACGTGGCTGGTTTTCCCTTTGTAATCCGTGATTGTCTGTAGACGCTGCCACAATCGTCTCATGTCTGAGCCGTTAAATTGCGACTCCACTTTGTCTGTATACTGACGTTTTGCCTGTTTGATTGCCTTACGGAGGGAATAACTACACTGTTTGTATTCGGCCATATTCCCAGTCACCTTGCCATGGTGAAATGTGATGGTTCGCGCTTTCAGTTTTGCGAGAATGCTACCATCTATCCACGGTTTCTGGTTTAGGTAGGTTTTAATAGTCACAGTGGGTACAACATCTCCTATCCACTAATTGATCAACTCAGTCACCGTTTGTCAGGAAGTGTATAGGAGATGTTGTACCCACTGTACCCAACATAACATGCGTTATAGGGAAAATAATGCACGCTCCAGAATGCCCTTCAAGCCAATCAGAAACAAGTATTCAACAATGCCATGGTATAACCTGTACATAGCCCATCTGTAAATAGCCCATCCAACGACCTCATCCCCATACTGTATTTATTTATTTATTTATTTATTTATTTATTTATCTTGCTCCTTTGCACCCCAGTATCTCTACTTGCACATTCTACCATTCCAGTGTTTAATTGCTATATTGTAATTACTTCGCCACTACGGCCTATTTATTGCCTTACCGCCCTTATCTTACCTCATTTGCACACACTGTATATAGACTTTTTCTACTGTATTATTGACTGTGTCAAACTGCTTTGCTTTATCTTGGCCAGGTCGCAGTTGTAAATGAGAACTTGTTCTCAACTAGCCTACCTGGTTAAATAAAGGTGAAATAAAAATGTATAATTATTAAGCAATAAAGCGTGAGGGGGTGTGGTATATGGCCAATATACCACGGCTAAGGGCTGTTCTTAGTGCCTGGACACAGCCCTTAGCAGTGGTATATTGGCCATGTACCACAAACCCCAGAGGTGCCTTATTGCTATTATAAACTGGTTACCAATGTACTTAGAGCAGTAAAACTAAATGTTTTGTCATACCCGTGGTATACGGTCTGTTATTTTTTATTTATTTATCCTTTATTTAACTATAAAGGTATACCACAGCTGTCAGCCAATCAGCATTCAGGGCTGGAACCAGTCCGTTTTTATAACGGATGATACACGGTGGAGGGATGGATAGAAAGGGCTGAGACCAGGCTCCAACTCCCATCGCCATGGATAATATGTACTCCAGAGTCTGTGGCATATTGTTTTGTATTTCTAATACTGTATGTTCTATTTTTGTCAATCTCGCTCTCTCTCTCGCTCTCTCTCTCGCTCTCTCTCTCGCTCTCTCTCTCGCTCTCTCTCTCGCTCTCTCCAGTTCCCCCAGGGTACAGATCAGAACTGGATTCAGAAGCTGTACAACTACCTGGTTGACAACCCTCTGTTTGAGAAGCCCAGGATGTCCAACGAAGCCTTCATCATCCAACACTTTGCTGATAAGGTACAGTCACACTCAGTGTCACCGTTGGACTGAATTCCATTTCGATTCAGTCATGTCAGGAAGCAATTGGAATGTCAGTTTACTTCCTGAAGTGACTACATTTCAATGGAATTCACCCCTTGCTCATTTTACATCCAATTTATGATGTTTTTATAGTTTTATTTTTTCAATTCATTTGTAAAATAAAATTATTTTCTGTTTTACCAATGCATACCTCAAATCTGTGGCTTTGCTTTGAAATCTGTGTTGTGCCATTTACAGGTAGAATATCAGTGCTGGGGCTTTCTAGAGAAGAACAGAGACACACTGTATGAAGAGCTGATAGACACCATGAGAACCAGTAAGGTATTGACTCTCCTTCTCAGTGTGTTTCTTAACATGCTTACTACATTGTTATTTGTATTTATTTAACCTTTATTTTGATAGGGAAGACATATGGAGACCTAGGTCTCTTTTCCAAATGGGCCTTGTATAATACAATATAAAATACACATTTAACATACACAAAAAAACGATATATATATATATATATATCTCAGCAAAAAAAGAAACATCCTCTCACTGTCAACGTCCTTTATTTTCAGCAAACTTAACATGTGTAAATATTTGTATGAACATAACAAGATTAAACAACTGAGACATAAACTGAACAAGTTCCACAGACATGTGACTAACAGAAATGGAATCATGTGTCCCTGAACAAAGGGGGGGGTCAAAATCAAAAGTAACAGTCAGTATCTGGTGTGGTGTGGTGGCTAATTTCTGCATTACCAAATGAGAAGAGTTACAAACACACCAGTCTGAGTTAAACTACATCTTTAATACTTAAGATACTTTTGAGCCCCGGCTAAGGTAGACGTGCAACTGAAAAGACACCAGAGTCCAATGGACACTTTCTAATGACAAGTACCTCAAATAAGCATATTATACTAATAAAACATCTTAATTATCTATGTTACCCAACTAATTCTGATTCGTCCACGACAGTGGCCACCAGCTGCTTTAAGTACTGCAGTGCATCTCCTCCTCATGGACTGCACCAGATTTGCCAGTTCTTGCTGTGAGATGTTACCCCACTCTTCCACCAAGGCACCTGCAAGTTCCCGGACATTTCTGGGGGGAATGGCCCTAGCCCTCACCCTCCGATCCAACAGGTCCCAGACGTGCTCAATGGAATTGAGATCCGGGCTCTTCGCTGGCCATGGCAGAACACTGACATTCCTGTCTTGCAGGAAATCACGTACAGAACGAGCAGTATGGCTGGTGGCATTGTCATGCTGGAGGGTCATGTCAGGATTAGCCTGCAGGAAGGGTACCGCATGAGGGAGGAGGATGTCTTCCCTGTAACACACAGCGTTGAGATTGCCTGCAATGACAACAAGCTCAGTCCGATGATGCTGTGACACACCGCCCCAGACCATGACGGACCCTCCACCTCCAAATCAATCCCGCTCCAGAGTACAGGCCTCAGTGTAACGCTCATTCCTTCGACGATAAACGCAAATCCGACCATCACCCCTGGTGAGACAAAACCGCGACTCATCAGTGAAGAGCACTTTTTTCCAGTCCTGTCTGGTCCAGCGACGGTGGGTTTGTGCCCATAGGCGACGTTGTTGCCGGTGAGGACCTGCCTTACAACAGGCCTACAAGCCCTCAGTCCAGCCTCTCTCAGCCTATTGCGGACAGTCTGAGTACTGATGGAGGGATTGTGCGTTCCTGGTGTAACTCGGGCAGTTGTTGTTGCCATCCTGTTCCTGTCCTGCAGGTGTGATGTTCAGATGTACCGATCCTGTGCAGGTGTTGTTACACGTGGTCTGCCACTGCGAGGACGATCAGCTGTCCGTCCTGTCTCCCTGTAGCGCTGTCTTAGGCGTCTCACAGTACGGACATTGCAATTTATTGCCCTGGCCACATCTGCAGTCCTCATGCCTCCTTGCAGCATGCCTAAGGCACGTGCACGCAGATGAGCAGGGACCCTGGGCATTTTTCTTTTGGTGATTTTCAGAGTCAGTAGAAAGGCCTCTTTAGTGTCCTAATTTTTCATAACTGTGACCTTAATTGCCTACCGTCTGTAAGCTGTTAGTGTCTTAACGACCGTTCCACAGGTGCATGTTCATTAATTGTTTATGGTTCATTGAACAAGCATGGAAAACAGTGTTTAAACCCTTTACAATGAAGATCTGTGAAGTCATTTGGATTTTTACGAATTATCTTTGAAAGACAGGGTCCTGAAAAAGGGGATGTTTCTTTTTTTGCTGAGTATATACAGTTGAAGTCAAAGTTTACATACACCTTAGCCAAATACATTTGAAACTCAGTTTTTCACAATTCCTGACATTTAATCCAAGCCAACAGGTTGGCACCATCCGAGGCCACAGCCAATGTCAATATGAGGAACTCTGAGTAACCAATTTTTCTTGGGCTTTGATTTGCAATCGTGCAACAGCCCAAGCCCTCTACGTGATTTGAAAACTGAGGCTGTATTCAAGTTTATGGAATTCCAAATTTGAACTAATAGCACTGGGTGAGCAGAGACCACACAGGGATCCTCTTTTGAGCTAACAATAGCAGATCTAAGAGTGGAGTTGAAATGAATGGTTTCAAGATTACAACTGACAACACCCCTGGCAGTATAGACAACAGTACGATGATCACGCTTAGAGAGGATGGGAGGTATTACCTGAGTCAAGATCTTAACGTAACCTGTAAATGTGAAGAGGGTCCAGGGTCCTAGATGGTCTGGGTGGAGTTCAGGTCCAGGCTCCTAGATGGTCTGGGTCCAGGGTCCTAGATGGTCTGGGTGGAGTCTGGGTCCAGGGTCCTAGATGGTCTGGGTCCAAGCTCCTAGATGGTCTGGGTGGAGTCTGGGTCCTAGATGGTCTTGGTGGGAGTCTGGGTCCAGGGTCCTAGATGGTCTGGGTGGAGTCTGGGTCCAGGCTCCTAGATGGTCTGGGTGGAGTCTGGGTCCAGGCTCCTAGATGGTCTGGGTGGAGTCTGGGTCCAGGCTCCTAGATCGTCTGGGTCCAGGCTCCTAGATGGTCTGGGTGGAGTCTGGGTCCAGGCTCTTAGATGGTCTGGGTGGAGTCTGGGTCCAGGCTCCTAGATGGTCTGGGTGGAGTCTGGGTCCAGGCTCCTAGATGGTCTGGGGGGAGTCTGGGTCCAGGCTCCTAGATGGTCTGGGTGGAGTCTGGGTCCAGGCTCCTAAATGGTCTGGGTGGAGTCTGGGTCCAGGCTCCTAAATGGTCTGGGTGGAGTCTGGGTCCAGGCTCCTAGATGGTCTGGGTAGAGTCTGGGTCCAGGCTCCTAGATGGTCTGGGTGGAGTCTGCGTCCAGATGGTCTGGGTGGAGTCTGGGTCCAGGCTCCTAGATGGTCTGGGTAGAGATCAGGTCCAGGCTCCTAGATGGTCTGGGTAGAGATCAGGTCCAGGCTCCTAGATGGTCTGGGGGGAGTCTGGGTCCAGATGGTCTGGGGGGAGTCTGGGTCCAGGCTCCTAGATGGTCTGGGTAGAGATCAGGTCCAGGCTCCTAGATGGTCTGGGGGGAGTCTGGGTCCAGATGGTCTGGGGGGAGTCTGGGTCCAGGCTCCTAGATGGTCTGGGTGGAGTCTGGGTCCAGGCTCCTCGATGGTCTGGGTGGAGTCTGGGTCCAGGCTCCTCGATGGTCTGGGTGGAGTCTGGGTCCAGGCTCCTAGATGGTCTGGGTGGAGTCTGGGTCCAGGCTCCTAGATGGTCTGGGTAGAGATCAGGTCCAGGCTCCTAGATGGTCTGGGTGGAGTCTGGGTCCAGGCTCCTAGATGGTCTGGGTGGAGTCTGGGTCCAGGCTCCTAGATGGTCTGGGTAGAGATCAGGTCCAGGCTCCTAGATGGTCTGGGTGGAGTCTGGGTCCAGGCTGCTAGATGGTCTGGGTAGAGATCAGGTCCAGGCTCCTAGATGGTCTGGGTGGAGTCTGGGTCCAGGCTCCTAGATGGTCTGGGTAGAGATCAGGTCCAGGCTCCTAGATGGTCTGGGGGGAGTCTGGGTCCAGATGGTCTGGGGGGAGTCTGGGTCCAGGCTCCTAGATGGTCTGGGTGGAGTCTGGGTCCAGGCTCCTAGATGGTCTGGGTGGAGTCTGGGTCCAGGCTCCTAGATGGTCTGGGTGGAGTCTGGGTCCAGGCTCCTAGATGGTCTGGGTAGAGATCAGGTCCAGGCTCCTAGATGGTCTGGGTGGAGTCTGGGTCCAGGCTCCTAGATGGTCTGGGTGGAGTCTGGGTCCAGGCTCCTAGATGGTCTGGGTGGAGTCTGGGTCCAGGCTCCTAGATGGTCTGGGTGGAGTCTGGGTCCAGGCTCCTAGATGGTCTGGGTAGAGATCAGGTCCAGGCTCCTAGATGGTCTGGGTGGAGTCCATCTCTGTAGAGCGTATTTTGTTTCCAAAAAGTGTCTCAAGTATTTAAAGTTATACCAACAGTGGCAGTATTTAAAGTTATGCCAACAGTGGCAGTATTTAAAGTTATACCAACAGTGGCAGTATTTAAAGTTATGCCAACAGTGGCAGTATTTAAAGTTATGCCAACAGTGGCAGTATTTAAAGTTATGCCAACAGTGGCAGTATTTAAAGTTATACCAACAGTGGCAGTATTTAAAGTTATGCCAACAGTGGCAGTATTTAAAGTTATACCAACAGAGTGGCAGTATTTAAAGTTATGCCAACAGTGGCAGTATTTAAAGTTATACCAACAGTGGCAGTATTTAAAGTTATGCCAACAGTGGCAGTATTTAAAGTTATGCCAACAGTGGCAGTATTTAAAGTTATGCCAACAGTGGCAGTATTTAAAGTTATGCCAACAGAGGCAGTATTTAAAGTTATACCAACAGTGGCAGTATTTAAAGTTATGCCAACAGTGGCAGTATTTAAAGTTATGCCAACAGCGGCAGTATTATTTAAGACAGATATAAAGTGTTAAGAGCCTGCTGAACCTTTTCACAGCTGCGACTCAGCACGGCACCAGATATAATTGGATGCTTTTCATAGCCTTTTAGGGTGTTGATCAACTCAATAAAATCCAGTTTCATTAGTTGTGATTTACTCTTTTTTTTATGTAAATTGGTCCCACGTGCACTACGACAGCAGCAGTCCATGGCTGAAATCCTGTGATATCCTTCACCGTAGTACAGGGTTTTAACTCCAGGAACCAAGATGTGCCCATTTCAAGTTTATTTCGTGTTATTACGTGTCTATTTCATGTTTTTACGTGTTTATTTCATGTTATTACGTGTCTATTTCATGTTATTACGTGTCTATTTCATGTTTTTACGTGTCTATTTCATGTTTTTACGTGTCTATTTCATGTTATTACGTGTCTATTTCATCTTATTACGTGTCTATTTCATGTTATTACGTGTCTATTTCATGTTATTACGTGTCTATTTCATGTTATTACGTGTCTATTTCATGTTATTACGTGTCTATTTCATGTTATTACGTGTCTATCATGTTATTACGTGTCTATCATGTTATTACGTGTCTATCATGTTATTAAGTGTTTATTTCATGTTATTAAGTGTTTATTTCATGTTATTAAGTGTTTATTTCATGTTATTACGTGTTTATTTCATGTTATTACGTGTCTATCATGTTATTACGTGTGTATTTTGTGCTTATTACATGTCTATTTCCTGTTTTAAACATACCTTGTTTGACCCATACTGGACTGTTTATGTGTGACTCATTCTATTTCCTGACACTATCAGTTTCCTCTCCTGGCCAACTTCTTCCTGGAGGAGGAGCCAGGCGGAGTCGGCAGTAAAGGCATTAAAGTGAGGCCTGCCCGGCCTGGGGTGAAACCAGCCAATAAGAATCTCAGGACCACCGTGGGTGAGAAAGTAGGTGACCAATCATGTTTACTATCGCTTAGAAAATAAAACGATAAACACGAATTGAATTACTATACTTATCATTGAAACAACATTTTATATGTACAGACTATATTGATATTGTCAAATGGAAGTCATTCAGCTAAAAGCACCTTTTGCGATGGTATGTGTAATAGAGCTTGGACCCCCGTGTGTGTAACACTGTCTTTCCTGCAGTTCCGTAGTTCTCTGTACCTTCTGATGGAGACACTGAACGCCACCACCCCTCACTACGTACGCTGCATCAAGCCCAACGAGGAAAAGATGCCTTTCGAGTAAGTAGTTCCACGTACAGTACCTACTTAATACTCTACATCCGCCGTGATGAGGTCATAAAGGACGCCAACAAATCTTCTGCTACTGTAGTCTGTGTTGTCACTTCCTTTCTGTACCATGAGAGAGAGAGACCAGTCTCTTCCAGCTCTGGGCTGTATTTCCAGATTTATATTGTATTATGTGTAAAATGGGGCTTAAAAAAAAAAATCTGTGGCAAGACTCCAGTACTCCTGTGTCTTCAAAGGGTTCATTCTGAAGTCTTTGTGTGTTGGGGGTGTTTCTCAATACGTCATCTTGATACTCCCCCAAGACACACTCCGGGGTGTTTCTCAATACGCCATCTTGATACCCCCCCAAGACACACTCCGGGGTGTTTCTCAATACGCCATCTTGATACTCCCCCAAGACACACTCCGGGGTGTTTCTCAATACGCCATCTTGATACTCCCCCAAGACACACTCCGGGGTGTTTCTCAATACGTCATCTTGATACTCCCCCAAGACACACTCCGGGGTGTTTCTCAATACGCCATCTTGATACTCCCCCAAGACACACTCCGGGGTGTTTCTCAATACGTCATCTTGATAACCCGGAGTGTGCCTTGGGGGTGTTTCTCAATACGTCATCTTGATAACCCGGAGTGTGCCTTGGGGGTGTTTCTCAATACGACATCTTGATAACCCGGAGTGTGTCATTATGTCCTGTCAGGTATGACTCTAAGCGGGTGGTCCAGCAGCTGAGGGCGTGTGGAGTCCTGGAGACCATTCACATCAGCGCTCAGAGCTACCCTTCCAGGTGATCTTCACCCAGCATCCACCTCTCCATACGTCCTTCAGTAACAACACAGCAGTGAACTCTACGGGCCAGTTTCCCGGGTACAGATTAATCAGTCCTGAACTAAAAACGAAGCTCTTTCAGAGAATCTTTGTTGATAGTGCTTTTTAGTCCAGGACTTTTATCTGTGTCCCGGGAAACCATCCTTACAAGCTTATTAACCTTGTATTAACTAAACTGTTGTTCTGATTGACAGGTGGACGTACATAGAGTTCTACAGCCGGTACAGTATACTGATGAGCCAACAGGAGCTGCTTCTCACCGACAAGAAGCAGACTTGTAGGACGGTGCTGCAGAGGCTGATTCAGGTGAGGGCTGAACATATGCCGGAGATATCAAATTTATTTGTCACATACACATGGTTAGCAGGTGTTAATGCAAGTGTAGCGAAATGCTTGCGCTTCTAGTTCCGACCGTGCAGTAATAAACAAAATACTGCATAGTTTCCTAGGAACGCGATGCGAGGCGGCCATCTTTGTCGGCACCGGATGAGATATGAGTCAAACTTGTCCCCCGTCCCCTTGCTTACTTTTATAGCACTCTTCTGATCTCCTTCCCTGTCCCCTTGCTTACTTTTATAGCACTCTTCTGATCTACTTCCCTGTCCCCTTGCTTACTTTTATAGCCCCGACCCTCCTGTCTGATCTCCTTCCCTGTCTGATCTCCTTCCCTGTCCCCTTGCTTACTTTTATAGCACTCTTCTGATCTCCTTCCCTGTCTGATCTCCTTCCCTGTCCCCTTGCTTACTTTTATAGCACTCTTCTGATCTCCTTCCCTGTCTGATCTCCTTCCCTGTCCCCTTGCTTACTTTTATAGCACTCTTCTGATCTGTGCTCTTAACTTTAGAATATTCGTTGAAAGTCTCCCATTTGACATCGATGAATGATTTTTAGGTTAAAAGTCATTGAGTTGTGCATGTGCTAAACACACAACGCTGAACTGTCTCCTCGGTGAATCTGTTGAGGTGTGTATCCAGGTCGATCTGTTCTTTATATTAGGTCCTTTTGCCAATGTGTCTGATGTCACCCACTTCCCCCTCCCAGGACTCCAACCAGTACAAGTTTGGCCGGACCAAGATCTTCTTCCGAGCGGGTCAGGTGGCGTACTTGGAGAAGCTGCGATTGGACCGTCTCCGAGGGGCGTGTGTGACCATCCAGAAGCATGTGAGGGGGTGGAGCCACAGGAGGACCTTCCTCCGTATGAGGGAGGCGGCCGTCGTCCTGCAACAGTACGTCCGCGGACAGAGACGGATACGGTGAGTGTCTTCACAACCACTACAACGGGCAGGAGAGAGGGAGAGAGAGGGGGCAGTAGAGGGAGAGAGGGGGCAGTAGAGGGAGAGAGGGGGCAGTAGAGGGAGAGAGGGGGGCAGTAGAGGGGGAGGCAGTGGAGGGGGCGAGAGCGAGGGGCAGTAAAGAGAGGGGGGGCAGTAGAGAGAGAGCGAGAGAGGGGTATGTATCAAATGTACAGTGCATTCGGGAAGTATTCAAACCCCTTGACTTTTTAAACATTTTGTTACGTTACAGCACTATTATAAAATGGATGAAATTGTTTTTTTTCCCCCTCATCAATCTACACACGATACCCCATAATTACAAAGCAAAAACACATTTTTATACTTTTGCTAATTTATTGAAAATAAAAAACTGAAATATCACAGTTACATAAGTATTCTGACCTTTTACTCAGTACTTTGTTGAAGCACCTTTGGCTGTGAATACAGCCTCGAATGTTCTTGGGTATGACGCTACAAGCTTGGCACACCTGTATTTGGGGAGTTTCTCCCATTTATTCTCTGCAGATCCTCTCAAGATCTGTCAGATTGGATGGGGAGCGTCGCTGCACAGCTATTTTCAGGTCTCTCCAGAGATGTTAGATCTGGTTGAAGTCTGGACTCTGGCTGGGCCACTCAAGGACATTCCGAGATTGAAGCCCTGAAGCCACTCCTGCGTTGTCTTGGCTGTGTGCTTAGTGTCATTGTCCTGTTGGAAGGTGAACCTTCGCCCCAGTCTGAGGTCCTGAGCAGGTTTTCATCAAGGATCTCTCTGTACTTTGCTCCGTTCATCTTTCCCTCAATCCTGACTAGTCTCCCAGTCCCTGCCACTGAAAAACATCCCCACAGCATGATGCTGCCACCACCATGCTTCACCGTAGGGATGGTACCAGGTTTCCTCCAGACGTGACGCTTGACATTAAGGCCAGAGAGTTCAATCTTGGTTTCATCAGACCAGAGAATCTTGTTTCTCATTGTCTGAGAATCTTTAGGTGCTTGTTGGCAAACTCCAAGTGGGCTGTCATGTGCCTTTTACTGAGGAGTGGCTTCTGTCTGGCTACTCTTCCATAAAGGCCTGATATGTGGAGTGCTGCAGCGATGGTTGTCCTTCTGGAAGGTTCTCCCATCTCCAAAGAGGAACTCTGGAGCTCTGTCATAGTGACCATCCGGTTCTTGGTCACCTCCCTGACCAAAGCCCTTCTCCCCCGATTGCTCAGTTTGGCCAGGCGGCCAGCTCTAGGAAGAGTCTTGGTGGTTCCAAACTTCTTCCATTTAAAAATGATGGAGGCCACTGTGTTCTTGGGGACCTTCAATGCTGCAGGAGTTTTTTTGGTACCCTTCCCCAGATCTGTGCCTCAACGCAATCGTGTCTCGGAGCTCTACGGACAATTCCTTCGTCCTCATGGCTTGATTTTTGCTCTGACGTGCACTGTCAACTGTGGGACCTTTTTATATAGACAAATTATGTCCAATCAATTGAATTTACCCCAGGTGGACTCCAATCAAGTTGTAGAAACATCTCAAGGATGATCAATGGAAACAAGATGCACTTGAGCTCAATTTCGAGTCTCATAGCGAAGGGTCTGAATACTTATGTAAATAAGGTTTTTCTGTTTTTTTTATTTTTAGTAAATGTGCAAAAATGTATAACCTGTTTTCACTTTGTCATTATGGGGTATTTGGTGTAGATTGATTGAAGGAAAAATGTTAATCCACTTTAGAATAATGCTGTAGCAAATTTTAGAAAAAGGGAAGGGGTCTGAATACTTTCCGAATACAATGCATGTATCAGATGCTCAACATGCTCTGCTCACACCTACTGTAGTGGTCCTAAACCACACAAAAACAACACAAGAGACTATAGAACATAAAGCTTTTTACTATCTTATCCTGGAATATATAAGGTCTGAGGTCGTCTGGCTTTGGCCTAAAGAGCAGGAACCCAGACTTAATCAAAGAAATTGGAATTACAGACAGTCATCCTACAAGAAACATGGTATAGAGGAGATGAACCCACTGGTTGGCCTCTAGGTTACAGAGAGCTGGTAGTCCCATCCACCACACTACCAGGTGGGTGGTATAGAGGAGATGGACCCACTGTTTGGCCTCTAGGTTACAGAGAGCTGGTAGTTCCATCCACCACACTACCAGGTGGTATAGAGGAGATGGACCCACTGGTTGGCCTCTAGGTTACAGAGAGCTGGTAGTCCCATCCACCACACTACCAGGTGGTATAGAGGAGATGGACCCACTGGTTGACCTCTAGGTTACAGAGAGCTGGTAGTCCCATCCACCACACTACCAGGTGGTATAGAGGAGATGGACCCACTGGTTGGCCTCTAGGTTACAGAGAGCTGGTAGTCCCATCCACCACACTACCAGGTGGTATAGAGGAGATGGACCCACTGGTTGGCCTCTAGGTTACAGAGAGCTGGTAGTCCCATCCACCACACTACCAGGTGGTATAGAGGAGATGGACCCACTGGTTGGCCTCTAGGTTACAGAGAGCTGGTAGTCCCATCCACCACACTACCAGGTGGGTGGTATAGAGGAGATGGACCCACTGTTTGGCCTCTAGGTTACAGAGAGCTGGTAGTCCCATCCACCACACTACCAGGTGGTATAGAGGAGATGGACCCAGTGGTTGGCCTCTAGGTTACAGAGAGCTGGTAGTCCCATCCACCACACTACCAGGTGGTATAGAGGAGATGGACCCACTGGTTGGCCTCTAGGTTACAGAGAGCTGGTAGTCCCATCCACCACACTACCAGGTGGGTGGTATAGAGGAGATGGACCCACTGGTTGGCCTCTAGGTTACAGAGAGCTGGTAGTCCCATCCACCACACTACCAGGTGGGTGGTATAGAGGAGATGGACCCACTGGTTGGCCTCTAGGTTACAGAGAGCTGGTAGTCCCATCCACCACACTACCAGGTGGGTGGTATAGAGGAGATGGACCCACTGGTTGGCCTCTAGGTTACAGAGAGCTGGTAGTCCCATCCACCACACTACCAGGTGGTATAGAGGAGATGGACCCACTGGTTGGCCTCTAGGTTACAGAGAGCTGGTAGTCCCATCCACCACACTACCAGGTGGTATAGAGGAGATGGACCCACTGGTTGACCTCTAGGTTACAGAGAGCTGGTAGTCCCATCCACCACACTACCAGGTGGTATAGAGGAGATGGACCCACTGGTTGGCCTCTAGGTTACAGAGAGCTGGTAGTCCCATCCACCACACTACCAGGTGGTATAGAGGAGATGGACCCACTGGTTGGCCTCTAGGTTACAGAGAGCTGGTAGTCCCATCCACCACACTACCAGGTGGTATAGAGGAGATGGACCCACTGGTTGGCCTCTAGGTTACAGAGAGCTGGTAGTCCCATCCACCACACTACCAGGTGGGTGGTATAGAGGAGATGGACCCACTGTTTGGCCTCTAGGTTACAGAGAGCTGGTAGTCCCATCCACCACACTACCAGGTGGTATAGAGGAGATGGACCCAGTGGTTGGCCTCTAGGTTACAGAGAGCTGGTAGTCCCATCCACCACACTACCAGGTGGTATAGAGGAGATGGACCCACTGGTTGGCCTCTAGGTTACAGAGAGCTGGTAGTCCCATCCACCACACTACCAGGTGGGTGGTATAGAGGAGATGGACCCACTGGTTGGCCTCTAGGTTACAGAGAGCTGGTAGTCCCATCCACCACACTACCAGGTGGGTGGTATAGAGGAGATGGACCCACTGGTTGGCCTCTAGGTTACAGAGAGCTGGTAGTCCCATCCACCACACTACCAGGTGGGTGGTATAGAGGAGATGGACCCACTGGTTGGCCTCTAGGTTACAGAGAGCTGGTAGTCCCATCCACCACACTACCAGGTGGGTGGTATAGAGGAGATGGACCCACTGGTTGGCCTCTAGGTTACAGAGAGCTGGTAGTCCCATCCACCACACTACCAGGTGGGTGGTATAGAGGAGATGGACCCACTGGTTGGCCTCTAGGTTACAGAGAGCTGGTAGTCCCATCCACCACACTACCAGGTGGTATAGAGGAGATGGACCCACTGGTTGGCCTCTAGGTTACAGAGAGCTGGTAGTCCCATCCACCACACTACCAGGTGGTATAGAGGAGATGGACCCACTGGTTGGCCTCTAGGTTACAGAGAGCTGGTAGTCCCATCCACCACACTACCAGGGGGTGGTATAGAGGAGATGAACCCACTGGTTGGCCTCTAGGTTACAGAGAGCTGGTAGTCCCATCCACCACACTACCAGGTGGGTGGTATAGAGGAGATGAACCCACTGGTTGGCCTCTAGGTTACAGAGAGCTGGTAGTCCCATCCACCAAACTACCAGGTGGTATAGAGGAGATGGACCCACTGGTTGGCCTCTAGGTTACAGAGAGCTGGTAGTCCCATCCACCACACTACCAGGTGGTATAGAGGAGATGGACCCACTGGTTGGCCTCTAGGTTACAGAGAGCTGGTAGTCCCATCCACCACACTACCAGGTGGTATAGAGGAGATGGACCCACTGGTTGGCCTCTAGGTTACAGAGAGCTGGTAGTCCCATCCACCACACTACCAGGTGGTATAGAGGAGATGGACCCACTGGTTGTCCTCTAGGTTACAGAGAGCTGGTAGTCCCATCCACCACACTACCAGGTGGTATAGAGGAGATGGACCCACTGGTTGGCCTCTAGGTTACAGAGAGCTGGTAGTCCCATCCACCACACTACCAGGTGTGTGAAACGGGGAAGGGACTCAGGGGGTATGCTCGTGATCGTCTCTTCCCGTTTCTCTGTAGTAAATCGGTGACGGCTGCAGCGTTGAAGCAAGGCTGGGCTGCTGTGGTCATTCAGAGGTACTGGAGAGGTTATCTAACCAGACAGATCTATAGAACGGTCCGGTCCTCCTCTATCATCATACAAGCCTTCACTAGAGGCTGGATAGCCAGGAAACGCTACAAAAAGGTATTGTGCTGTGTCCTGTCTGAATAGATTTGAATTTAGCTGTAGTTATCAACACATTATCTACCAACTGAGAACGCATGGGAATTTGACTAGATGTCAGTAGTCTGTGTGCATGTCTGTTTTTATTAATGCATCTCTGTGTATAAACTCAGATGGTGGAGGTGCAGAAAGCACTAATCTTACAGAAGTATGCCCGGGCGTGGCTGGCCAGGAGGCGCTTCCAGACCCTGCGTCGTCTGGTACATAACGTACAACTCTCCTACAGGTGCCAGCAGCTCAGGAAGAAACTGGAGGATCAGGTTAGAACCCCCCCAATAAAAAAACAACAGTACAACACTGACCTGGAAGAGGTGGGGTTATTGGGGTGGAGTCTTGTTGGAAGGGGTGGAGTCTTGTTGGAAGGGGTGGAGTTAGTGGGGTGGTCTTGTTGGAAGGGGTGGGGTTATTGGGGTGGAGTCTTGTTGGAAGAGGTGGGGTTATTGGGGTGGAGTCTTGTTGGAAGAGGTGGAGTCTTGTTGGAAGAGGTGGGGTTATTGGGGTGGTCTTGTTGGAAGAGGTGGGGTTATTGGGGTGGTCTTGTTGGAAGAGGTGGAGTCTTGTTGGAAGAGGTGGGGTTATTGGGGTGGAGTCTTGTTGGAGGAGGCGGGGTTATTGGGGTAAAGTCTTGTTGGAAGAGGTGGGGTTAGTGGGGTGGAGTCTTGTTGGGTGGGGTTATTAGGGTGGAGTCTTGTTGGAGGAGGTGGGGTTATTAGGGTGGAGTCTTGTTGGAAGAGGTGGAGTCTTGTTGGAAGAGGTGGAGTCTTGTTGGAAGAGGTGGAGTCTTGTTGGAAGAGGTGGAGTCTTGTTGGAAGAGGTGGAGTCTTGTTGGAAGAGGTGGAGTCTTGTTGGAAGAGGTGGAGTCTTGTTGGAAGAGGTGGAGTCTTGTTGGAAGAGGTGGAGTCTTGTTGGAAGAGGTGGAGTCTTGTTGGAAGAGGTGGAGTCTTGTTGGAAGAGGTGGAGTCTTGTTGGAAGAGGTGGAGTCTTGTTGGAAGAGGTGGAGTCTTGTTGGAAGAGGTGGAGTCTTGTTGGAAGAGGTGGAGTCTTGTTGGAAGAGGTGGAGTCTTGTTGGAAGAGGTGGAGTCTTGTTGGAAGAGGTGGAGTCTTGTTGGAAGAGGTGGAGTCTTGTTGGAAGAGGTGGAGTCTTGTTGGAAGAGGTGGAGTCTTGTTGGAAGAGGTGGAGTCTTGTTGGAAGAGGTGGAGTTATTGGGGTGGAGTCTTGTTGGAGGAGGTGGGGTCTTGTTGGAGGAGGTGGGGTTAGTGAGGTGAAGTCTTTATCTTGTGTTGGTGTAACAGAGAACGTACTGTAAACTCACTCCACAGCTAAACTTGAAATGTCGCAGATGAAGCCATCCAACTGGTACTTTTGGTATACCTCAGTCGGTTCGCACGTTGTCAAGCGAGCGGTCACGTGTGTTGGCGAGGTAGAGGACCCTGGTTCAAGCCCGGTCAGAGGCACGTTCAGGGAGGTAGTGCTATATGCTAAGCTAACACACTGATACCGGTTGAGACCAGGATCTTGTTCTGTTCTCGGTACAACGGGCCTGGGATAAATTTCCTGGTCTGGGTCTTAGTCTCAGCTCATGACCATAGCGTTTGTAGTCACTCAACTCATGTGGTCAAGAAACACCACTGTATAGCATTTCTTTGTTGATACGTTGTGTGTCCTTCCAGGGCAAAGAGAACCGTGGGTTGCTTGAGAGGCTGACAGGTCTGGCCGGTGCTCACGCCCAAGGTCTCGACAAGCTGCACAGTCTGGAGGCCCAGCTGGGGAAATCAGCCACTGAGAAGGCTTCGCTAGAGGAGCGAGAGAAGAAGAGCAAGGAGGACGCCACCAAGACGATCGCCCAGCTTCAACAGGAAAAAGACAGGTTCATTGTGGAAAAGCAGGACTTGGAGAAGAAACTTGCGGATACAGCAATAGAGATGAAAGGTAAGAGGAAGGAAATGATGGCTCAGATTGTTCTCTTTTTAAACCTCGTTTAAAAAAAAAAGAAAAAAAGTGGTCTGTAGTCTAGTTCAGGATTGAACTGGCATATATGATCCTGGTACACCGAGCTGGATAAAACCGTTGCTATGGATTAGGATTGGGCGATATTTCGATGGTGTCGGATATCGAAGATAATTAACAGCCCTCGTCGATGGTGACGACATCGTGATGTGACAGACGATGTATAGCCTATTTCAACTTGACTGGCACCACGCAGTAAAGAGCTTCAATAAACAATTTACAGAAGGCAAGAGTAGCGCAAAATGTCCAGTCAGAAAACGTTTAGTTTTTTTCTCTCTCAATGTCGGATGATCTTGGTCATATAACGAAACACCATTTTAAAAGCCTCATTTTGTATTTTTTTTCCCCCCCTCTCCATTTGATATGAATATGACTTCAGTTTGTATGCATGTTGGCATTCTCCCTCCACGCTACTTCATGATCAAACAACACATTTATCAGACAGTTTGAAATTGTTTTGAATAAGCTAGGACATAAAGAGGCTGACGGTAATAATGACAGGTAGAACAACCAATATCAAGAGAGAACAATTGAACAATCAGTTGTTGTTTTTTTTTAACAAAGCTTACAGTTGAGCAAAGCTTAGTCTATTATAGATGCAGGTATCCCTCTTCCTTGCCGTTGTGAACCAAAAGGCCTCAAAAAAAAAAAACGAATCCTACTAATGAAAATAGCCTGAAGACAAGCTAAAGTTACCAAAAGGTTTTTTTTCCCCCAAGTAGGCTCTTCTAATAAAGTGGGTAATGTCCTAAAGTTGCAGTTTTCAAATGGGAACAATTGTGAAAGTCTCAGTCTCTCTATAGGCCATTTTCTATCACAGCTTTATTTTTGAAGGGACAAATATTACAAGTAACAAGAAGTGAAATTGAGCAAACAATATGAAGATATGGGTGGGGGTCGACTGAGAAGTCAAAAGACTTCTAAAATAAACAATGCGTAGAATAGGCCTATTTCCATAGCCTACTATTAAACAAGGTAGGCTACAACCTACCTACAAATATAGAAGCCTAGACCTACAAATTTGAATCAATAAATAATCAGACAGTTGTGGGTACAGCAGAGTTATGTGCTCTGCAGCCGAGCCCTTGATGATTTTTACAACCCATCACAAGACACACAGCCACGGAAGCTTCTTGACTGTCACTTGGGCGTCGGGACACACACAGACCTCTTTCGTGCCACAGCTCCAACTAAGGCGACTAAAAAAAAAAGAATATGGTTAGCTCCAAAATATATTTAGTCATGAATCCTCTCGTCCCTCCCGGAGCATGTGAGCTTGTGCTAGCTGTCTTTTTTTTGTACATTTCTTGCCAATAAGGGGCGATACCATCTTGTATCACAATGTTTTATGGGTACTTATCCTCTATGGGCTAGGTGGGACGCAAGCGTCCCACCCGTGGTGCACTCCATCAACAGCAGGTGCATTTCAAGAGCGGCAAATTTGAATCCAAATAAATGTCAAAATTCTAATTTTTCAAACATACAACTATTTTACACCCTTTGAAAGATAAACATCTCCTTAATCTAACCACGTTTTCCGATTTCAAAAAGGTTTTACGGCGAAAGCATACATTTAGAGTATGTTAGGACAGTACATTTACAAGAGTTGTGTGTAATGTTGTGCCAATTCAAAGACAGGCGTCACCAAAACCATAAAATCAGCTAAAATTATGCACTAACCTTTTACAATCTCCAACAGATGACACTCCTAGGACATTATGTTAGGCAATGCATGCATTTTTAGTTCTATCAAGTTCATATTTATATCCAAAAACAGCGTTTTACTGTGGCGTTGATGTTCAGGAAATCGTTTCCCTCCAATAACCGGCATTCAAGTCAGCACCACAAATTAAATAATTAAAATTAGAAAACATTGGTAAAATATTATATTGTCATTTAAAGAATTATAGATTTACATCTCTTGAACGCAATCAACTTGCCAGATTTAAAAATAACCTTACTGGGAAATCACACTTTGCAATAATCTGAGCACTGCGCACAGAAAAATACGCGTTGCGATACAGACTAGCCGCCATGTTGGGGAGATCTAAAATCGAAAATACTATGTAAATAATCCATTACCTTCGATTCTCTTCATCAGATGTCACTTCCAGGTATCACAGGTCCATAACGAATGTAGTTTTGTTCAAAAAAGCTCATCATTTATGTCCAAAAATCTCCGTCTTGTTAGCACATGATCTAAGCCCGCCGGACTTCACTTCATGAACGAGGGGAAAAAATATATTTACGTTCGTTCAAACATGTCAAACGTTGTATAGCATAAATCATTAGGGCCTTTTTTAACCAGAACATGAATAATATTCAAGGTGGACGAATGCATTCTCTTTTATAACGTATTGGAACGAGCGTACCCAACATGAACTCGCGCGCCAGGTGTCTAATGGGCCATCATCGTTCCATGGCTCTTGTTCGGTCAGATCTCCCTCCAGAAGACTCAAAACACTTTGTAAAGGCTGGTGACATCTAGTGGAAGCAATAGGAAGTGCCAAAATATTCCTCAGCCCCTGTGTTTTTCAATGGCATAGGTTTAAAGGTAATACAACACATCAGGTATCCACTTCCTGTCAGAATCTGTCTCAGGGTTTTGCCTGCCAAATGAGTTCTGTTATACTCACAGACACCATTCAAACAGTTTTAGAAACTTTAGGGTGTTTTCTATCCATATATAATAAGTATATGCATATTCTAGTTACTGGGTAGGATTAATAACCAGATTAAATCGGGTACATTTTTTTATCCAGCCGTGCAAATACTGCCCCCTAGCCCTAACAGGTTTTAATCACGATTGGACAGAGGTAGGTTTGGGTGATGTCAACAAGTATGGGTCCAGAAGACCATCCAGTTAATGTCATTTATACTGTGTTTCACTTCTTTAATTTTCTAGACAGCTTCGATCAAATCAAGACGACTCTGAGAGAAGATCTGGAACGAGAAGAAAGATTGAGGAAGTAAGAGTTACTTCATGGATTGAGGAAGTAAGAGTTACTTCGTGGATTGAGGATGTTAAGAGTTACTTCGTGGATTGAGGATGTTAAGAGTTACTTTGTGGATTGAGGATATTAAGAGTTACTTTGTGGTTTAAGGAAGTTAGGAGTTACTTTGTGGCTTGAGGATGTTAAGAGTTACTTTGTGGATTGAGGATGTTAAGAGTTACTTCGTGGATTGAGGATGTTACGAGTTACTTCGTGGATTGAGGATGTTACGAGTTACTTTGTGGATTGAGGATGTTAAGAGTTACTTCGTGGATTGAGGATGTAAGCACTCCTTCGTGGATTGAGGAATGGATTGAGGAAGTAAGAGTTGCTTCGTGTACCTATACCTTTTTTTAAACTTCCGAGCTAAACCAAGCTAAGCTGTACTGCGCTGCACTGGTTACTCATCCACCATAGTAGCAGGAACAGTTCTGGACAGAACAGTGTGAAGGGGGAATATCTGAGCCAGTCCAGTAAGGTTCAGGTCCAGTATGGGGTCATGGTCCAGTATGGGTCAGGTCATGGTCCATTACAGTAATGGTCAGGTCCAGAATGGGTCAGGTCATGGTCCAGTAAGGGTCAGGTCCAGTATGGGTCATGGTCCAGTATGGGTCATGGTCCAGTGTGGTTCAGGTCATGGTCCAGTACAGTATGGGTCAGGTCCAGTATGGGTCATGGTCCAGTAAGGGTCAGGTCATGGTCCATTACAGTAATGGTCAGGTCCAGTATGGTCCAGTACAGTAATGGTCAGGTCCAATATGGGTCAGGTCATGGTCCAGTAAGGTTCAGGTCCAGTCTAGTAATGGTCATGGTCCAGTATGGGTCATGGTCCAGTGTGGTTCAGGTCATGGTCCATTACAGTAATGGTCAGGTCCAGTATGGTCCAGTACAGTAATGGTCAGGTCCAATATGGGTCAGGTCATGGTCCAGTAAGGTTCAGGTCCAGTCTAGTAATGGTTATGGTCCAGTATGGGTCTGGTCCAGTATGGGTCATGGTCCAGTATGGGTCATGGTCCAGTGTGGTTCAGGTCATGGTCCATTACAGTAATGGTCAGGTCCAGTATGGTCCAGTACAGTAATGGTCAGGTCCAATATGGGTCAGGGTCCAGTACAGTATGGGTCAGGGTCCAGTACAGTATGGGTCAGGGTCCAGTACAGTATGGGTCAGGGTCCAGTAGAGTAATGGTCAGGTCCAGTATGGGTCAGGGCCAGTATGGTTCAGGTCATGGTTCAGGTCCAGTATGGGTCAGGTCCAGTATGGTTCAGTACAGTAATGGTCAGGTCCAGTATGGGTCATGGTCCAGTACAGTATGGGTCAGGTCATGGTCCAGTATGGTTCAGGTCATGGTCCAGTATGGGTCATGGTCCAGTATGGGTCATGGTCCAGTATGGTCCAGTACAGTATGGATCAGGTCCAGTATGGGTCAGGTCATGGTCCAGTACAGTATGGTTCAGGTCCAGTATGGTCCAGGTCCAGTATGGTCCAGGTCCAGTATGGGTCAGGTCCAGTATGGGTCAGGTCCAGTATGGGTCAGGTCCAGTATGGTTCAGGGCCAGTATGGGTCAGGGCCAGTATGGGTCAGGTCCAGTATGGTCCAGTATGGGTCAGGTCCAGTATGGTCCAGTATGGGTCAGGTCCAGTATGGGTCAGATCCAGTATGGGTCAGGGCCAGTATGGGTCAGATCCAGTATGGGTCAGGGCCAGTATGGGTCAGATCCAGTATGGGTCAGGGCCAGTATGGGTCCAGTATGGTTCAGGTCCAGTATGGTCCAGTATGGGTCAGGTCCAGTATGGTCCAGTATGGTCCAGTATGGTTCAGTATGGGTCATGGTCCAGTATGGGTCATGGTCCAGTATGGGTCATGGTCCAGTATGGGTCAGGTCCAGTATGGTCCAGTATGGTTCAGTATGGGTCATGGTCCAGTATGGGTCATGGTCCAGTATGGGTCATGGTCCAGTATGGGTCAGGTCCAGTATGGTCCAGTATGGGTCAGGTCCAGTATGGGTCAGGTCCAGTATGGTTCAGGTCCAGTATGGTTCAGGTCCAGTATGGGTCAGGTCCAGTATGGGTCAGGTCCAGTATGGTTCAGGTCGTGTTGTTCAGGTCCAGTATTGTGAAAAGGACATGAGATTGATCTAGTTTAGTTTCTCAGGATCGCAGAGAACAACCTTGACCTGCAGAAGGAGGACCATGAGAAGGAGGTGGAGGTTCTGAGGGAGGAGAACAGGAGATTGAAGGAGGAGAGAGTCCGCTTGCAGAGACAGACGGAGGAGGGTGCGCAGGTCAACACTGATCTACAGGACCAGGTCATACAGCTCACCAAGCACGTCAAGGTGAGGTTGAAGGTCATTGGTCATACAGCTCACCAAGCACGTCAAGGTGAGGTCATTGGTCGTACAGCTCACCAAGCACGTCAAGGTGAGGTTCAAAGGTCATTGGTCATACAGCTCACCAAGCACGTCAAGGTGAGGTCATTGGTCGTACAGCTCACCAAGCACATCAAGGTGAGGTCATTGGTCATACAGCTCACCAAGCACGTCAAGGTGAGGTTCAAAGGTCATTGGTCATACAGCTCACCAAGCACGTCAAGGTGAGGTCATTGGTCGTACAGCTCACCAAGCACGTCAAGGTGAGGTCATTGGTCGTACAGCTCACCAAGCACGTCAAGGTGAGGTCATTGGTCATACAGCTCACCAAGCACGTCAAGGTGAGGTTCAAAGGTCATTGGTCATACAGCTCACCAAGCACGTCAAGGTGAGGTCATTGGTCGTACAGCTCACCAAGCACATCAAGGTGAGGTCATTGGTCGTACAGCTCACCAAGCACATCAAGGTGAGGTTCAAAGGTCATTGGTCGTACAACTCACCAAGCACGTCAAGGTGAGGTCATTGGTCGTACAGCTCACCAAGCACATCAAGGTGAGGTCATTGGTCATACAGCTCACCAAGCACATCAAGGTGAGGGTTCAAGGGTCATTGGTCGTACAACTCACCAAGCACGTCAAGGTGAGGTCATTGGTCGTACAGCTCACCAAGCACATCAAGGTGAGGTCATTGGTCATACAGCTCACCAAGCACATCAAGGTGAGGGTTCAAAGGTCATTGGTCGTACAACTCACCAAGCACGTCAAGGTGAGGTCATTGGTCGTACAGCTCACCAAGCACATCAAGGTGAGGTCATTGGTCGTACAGCTCACCAAGCACATCAAGGTGAGGTCATTGGTCATACAACTCACCAAGCACGTCAAGGTGAGGTTCAAAGGTCATTGGTCATACAGCTCACCAAGCACGTCAAGGTGAGGTCATTGGTCGTACAGCTCACCAAGCACATCAAGGTGAGGGTTCAAAGGTCATTGGTCGTACAACTCACCAAGCACGTCAAGGTGAGGTCATTGGTCGTACAGCTCACCAAGCACATCAAGGTGAGGTCATTGGTCATACAGCTCACCAAGCACATCAAGGTGAGGGTTCAAAGGTCATTGGTCGTACAACTCACCAAGCACATCAAGGTGAGGTCATTGGTCATACAGCTCACCAAGCACGTCAAGGTGAGGTTCAAAGGTCATTGGTCATACAGCTCACCAAGCACGTCAAGGTGAGGTCATTGGTCGTACAGCTCACCAAGCACATCAAGGTGAGGTCATTGGTCGTACAGCTCACCAAGCACATCAAGGTGAGGGTTCAAAGGTCATTGGTCGTACAACTCACCAAGCACATCAAGGTGAGGTTCAAAGGGTGAAGGATTACTTGACTGACGTATTGATTGATGGATGGATGAATGTATTGATTGGTTGGTTGGTTAGTTCATTGATTTTCCTCTTCCAAGGTCATACCTGAGTTACGGAAGGATCTTCATAACCTCCAAACCCAGAGAGATGATCTGGACCGGAGAATGAAGGGGCAGTCAGAAGAAGCGATAGGTACAGTAGATCTACTCTGCGGGTTAATTCACACTACTGTGCCCTGTACTGGCCTGGCTACCCACCATAGTTGCTGATGCAGTGGAAAGGACAATGTGAAAAGAAAATATCCGAGCCAGTACAGTGTGGTTCAGGTCCGGTACAGTACCGGGTGGGTCAGGTCCAGGGTGGGTCAGGTCCAGGGTGGGTCCGGTACAGTGTGGTTCAGGTCAGGTCCAGTACCGGGTGGGTCAGGTCCAGGGTGGGTCAGGTCCAGGGTGGGTCCGGTCCAGTACAGGGTGGTTCAGGTCCGGTCCAGTACAGGGTGGTTCAGGTCCGGTCCAGTACAGGGTGGTTCCGGTCCAGTACAGGGTGGTTCCGGTCCGGTACAGGGTGGTTCCGGTCCGGTACAGGGTGGTTCCGGTCCGGTACAGGGTGGTTCAGGTCCGGTCCAGTACAGGGTGGTTCAGGTCCAGTACAGGGTGGTTCAGGTCCAGTACAAGGTGGTTCAGGTCCGGTCCAGTACAGGGTGGTTCAGGTCCAGGGTGGTTCAGATCCAGTACAGGGTGGTTCAGGTCCAGGATGGTTCAGGTCCAGTACAGGGTGGTTCAGGTCCAGTGTGGTTCAGGTCCAGTACAGGGTGGTTCAGGTCCGGTCCAGTGTGGTTCAGGTCGGCATGATGGTGTGAAAAGGATGAAGTGCTTCCAAAGGATTTTGTTGTCAGGCCATGATCGTTTGTGACTCTTTTCTTATAGCTAAGATGAGTGTGATTACAAGACAACTTCTTGGTGGCATGATGGAAGACGAGGTCATTTCCAGGTAGTGTCAATTCTATACATATGTAGCTATATTATTCTATGCGTATTTGGGACATGATGGGTTCAATCCAGTTTACACATGTTTTTTTTGTTAAAAGGTTGGCCTCCGATGGGCCAGACCAGATGTATGAAGCTGGGGATCTGTTGACGGCTTTTGATGGGCTGCAGAAAGCTACCAGGTATGACACGTTTGGTTTTTCCCATCCACTCTGGATCTCTACATTAACCCTGGTCCCAGATCTGTTTGTACTGTCTCCACAAACCCCCCCCCCCTACAGGTCCCAGATCTGTTTGTGCTGTCTCCACAAACCCCCCCCTACAGGTCCCAGATCTGTTTGTGCTGTCTCCACAAACCCCCCTCTACAGGTCCCAGATCTGTTTGTGCTGTCTCCACAAACCCCCCCCTACAGGTCCCAGATCTGTTTGTGCTGTCTCCACAAACCCCCCCCTACAGATCCCAGATCTGTTTGTGCTGTCTCCACAAACCCCCCCCTACAGATCCCAGATCTGTTTGTGCTGTCTCCACAAACCCCCCTACAGGTCCCAGATCTGTTTGTGCTGTCTCCACAAACCCCCCTTACAGGTCCCAGATCTGTTTGTGCTGTCTCCACAAACCCCCCTACAGGTCCCAGATCTGTTTGTGCTGTCTCCACAAACCCCCCCCTACAGATCCCAGATCTGTTTGTGCTGTCTCCACAAACCCCCCCCCCCCCCCCCCCTACAGATCCCAGATCTGTTTGTGCTGTCTCCACAAACCCCCCCCTACAGATCCCAGATCTGTTTGTGCTGTCTCCACAAACCCCCCCATACAGGTCCCAGATCTGTTTGTGCTGTCTCCACAAACCCCCTGCTGTATGGTCACTGTCATGATGCAAGCTATCCCAAGGTTGTGGGTTCAATTCCCACAGAGATCACATGTCCTTAAAAACGTATGCATTCACTGTGCTGGAGGTGTCTGTGGATAAAAGCAGCTGCTACGTGACATAATGTTAGTACTCCTACTGTAAGGATTCACATGGCCGTTCTGCCCCAATGTGAGGAATAAACGTTATTGACTTCTTATGGCTGAAATCCCGTTAACGGGATCGGGATCCGGTTTAATGGCAGAGCGCCAAATTCAAAAATTATTACAAATATTTAACTTTCATACATTCACAAGTGCAATACACCAAATTGAAGCTGAACTTCTTGTATTTCTAGCCACCGTGTCAGATTTCATCAAGGCTTTACGGCGAAAGCAAATTACGCTATAATCTGAGGATAGTCCGCCAACAAACAAACACTGACAATCATATTTCATCCCTCCAGGCGCGACACAAAACTCAGAAATAACGATGTAATTCATGCCTTACCTTTGACGAGCTTCTTCTGTTGGCACTCCAATATGTCCCATAAACATTTTCTATCCAAATCTACCAATTATATGCATATCCTACCTTCTGAGCCTTAATAGCAGGGAGTATACTTTGGGCACACTTTTCATCCGGATGTGAAAATAGCACCCTCAAGCCAATAACAAGTGAAGTGTTTAGAAAATAAGAAATCTCTGTTTCACACTGTGATCATTTGACATCTAAGGCTAGTGAATGAAGGTGTTGTTGTTGTTGGTCTGTCTGCCGACAGAGTGCTGGAGAGAAAGCAGAAGGAACAGAAAGATGTCTCCGACAGTCAGATAGAGGGGCTGACGTTCAAGGTGGAACACCTGCAGAACGAAAACAATCAGCTGCAAAAACTGTTCCAAGAAAAAATGTCCGTCAACGACAGCATCGGCCAGGAGGTGAGCAGGCTGAACCAGGAAAACATGGTCATACCTGAGCTGAAGCAGACGGTGTCAGAGCTACAACGACATAAACAGGAACTGGAAGACCGACTGGAGGAGCAGGCTAGAGGGATGACAGGTAGACACAGTACAATACACCATCACTAAGGTCTATAGGTTCGGGGTCAGTGTCATCGTTATCCAGTCAACTCAGGAAGTCATTCCAATCATTTATCTCTTTTTTTTGTCTCTTTTTGTTTGTTAGAGAAAATTGAGGAGATGTCCAAAAAGCTTGAGATGAATGTTGAAGAGGAAGCCTCCCAACGCAGGTACAGTAGTACGTCCTCAAGCCCTGAAATCATATCACAATATTCCATTGTCTGCAGATGCTTTTATCCAAAGTGACTTCCAGGACTGTGAGTGCATACATTTACTGTATGTATGTATGTATGTATGTATGTATGTATGTATGTGAATCACACACGCATGCATGTGTGTGTGTGTATGTATGTGAATCACACACGCATGTATGTATGTATGTATGTATGTATGTATGTATGTATGTATGTATGTATGTATGTATGTATTGGAATGGGAATTGAACCCACAACCACTATCTCGACATGCTAGCACCACACTCTCTCACCAACTGAACCACACAAGACCACAACCAAGCCGTCATTACTATTCTGATCCCAACTGACCCCCTAACCTCTGTGTTCAGGCTGTTGGAGCAGCATGAGCAGGTGGAGCGGGAGAAGGAGGAGGTGGAGAGGAGGGTGGAGGAGCTGGAGGAGGTGCTCAGGAGACAGAAGAACGCCGAGGTCGAGGCCAAGGCCAGATTCAGTCAGGAGACATCGCGACTCACTGCAGAGAACATGGTGTGTTGGGGTGGGGGGGGCTGTGAGGGTGACTGACGATTTGTTTGTGACTGTGTGTGTGACTGACGATTTGTTTGTGACTGTGTGTGTGATTGACGATTTGTTTGTGACTGTGTGTGTGATTGACGATTTGTTTGTGACTGACGATTTGTTTGTGACTGTTTGTGACTGACGATTTGTTTGTCACTGTTTGTGACTGACGATTTGTTTGTGACTGTTTGTGACTGACGATTTGTTTGTCACTGTTTGTGACTGACGATTTGTTTGTGACTGTTTGTGACTGACGATTTGTTTGTCACTGTTTGTGACTGACTGTTTGTGACTGACTGTTTGTGACTGACTGTTTGTGACTGACTGTTTGTGACTGACTGTTTGTGACTGACTTTGTTTGTCACTGTTTGTGACTGTGTGACTGACTGTTTATTTCTGACTGACTGTGTGTGACTGACTGTGTGTGACTGACTGTTTATTTCTGACTGACTGTGTGTGACTGACTGACTGTGTGTGACTGACTGTGTGTGTGACTGGCTGTTTATTTGTGACTGTGTGTGTGTGTGACTGACTGTTTATTTGTGACTGACTGGCTGTGTGTGTGACTGACTGGCTGTTTGTGTGTGACTGTGTGACTGACTGTGTGTGTGTGTGACTGACTGTGTGTGTGTGTGTGTGTGACTGACTGTGTGTGTGACTGACTGTGTGTGTGACTGACTGTGTGTGTGACTGACTGTGTGTGTGTGTGTGACTGACTGTGTGTGTGTGTGTGACTGACTGTGTGTGTGTGTGTGACTGACTGTGTGTGACTGACTGTGTGTGACTGACTGTGTGTGACTGACTGTGTGTGACTGTGTGGGATGTGTGTAATGTGTGTGTGTGTAATGTGTGTAATGTGTGTGTGGGTAATGTGTGTAATGTGTGTGGGTAATGTGTACTCACATGTTATTCCAGGACTTTGAAGAACAGCTCGACATGAAGGAACGGTTGATAAGGAAGCTACAAAATAAAATCAAGAGTCTTCAAACATCCGAGAAAGGTACCGCGATTATAAACTGACAAGGCAAACTTCTGCTACATTCTATCACATTTGATATTCAGCTAATTTCCTGTTTTTTGGGGGTGGGTTTCTTCCTCAGCCAATCAAACGCCAGCGCCCACTATTCCCAAAGAATACCTCGGAATGTTGGAGTACAAGAGGGAGGATGAACCCAAGCTCATTCAATACATTATTCTGGGTAATGAACACGTCATTATTCTGGGTACTGAACACGTCATTATTCTGGGTACTGAACACGTCGCCATTCTGGGTACTGAACACGTCATTATTCTGGGTACTGAACACGTCATTATTCTGGGTACTGAACACGTCATTATTCTGGGTACTGAACACGTCATTATTCTGGGTACTGAACACGTCATTATTCTGGGTACTGAACACGTCATTATTCTGGGTACTGAACACGTCGCCATTCTGGGTACTGAACACGTCACCATTCTGGGTACTGAACACGTCATTATTCTGGGTACTGAACACGTCATTATTCTGGGTACTGAACACGTCATTATTCTGGGTACTGAACACGTCATTATTCTGGGTACTGAACACGTCATTATTCTGGGTACTGAACACGTCACCATTCTGGGTACTGAACACGTCACCATTCTGGGTACTGAACACGTCACCATTCTGGGTACTGAACACGTCATTATTCTGGGTACTGAACACGTCATTATTCTGGGTACTGAACACGTCATTCTGGGTACTGAACACGTCATTATTCTGGGTACTGAACACGTCACCATTCTGGGTAATGAACACGTCGCCATTCTGGGTACTGAACACGTCATTATTCTGGGTACTGAACACATCATTATTCTGGGTACTGAACACGTCATTATTCTGGGTACTGAACACGTCGCCATTCTGGGTACTGAACACGTTGCCATTCTGGGTACTGAACACGTCATTATTCTGGGTACTGAACACGTCATTATTCTGGGTACTGAACACGTCATTATTCTGGGTACTGAACACATCACCATTCTGGGTACTGAACACGTCATTCTGGGTACTGAACACGTCATTATTCTGGGTACTGAACACGTCATTATTCTGGATACTGAACACATCACCATTCTGGGTACTGAACACGTCATTATTCTGGGTACTGAACACGTCATTATTCTGGGTACTGAACACGTCATTATTCTGGGTACTGAACACGTCATTATTCTGGGTAATGAACACGTCATTATTCTGGGTACTGAACACGTCATTATTCTGGGTACTGAACACGTCATTATTCTGGGTACTGAACACATCATCATTCTGGGTACTGAACACGTCATTATTCTGGGTACTGAACACGTCATTATTCTGGGTACTGAACACATCACCATTCTGGGTACTGAACACGTCATTCTGGGTACTGAACACGTCATTATTCTGGGTACTGAACACGTCATTCTGGGTACTGAACACATCATTATTCTGGGTACTGAACACGTCACCATTCTGGGTACTGAACACGTCACCATTCTGGGTACTGAACACGTCACCATTCTGGGTACTGAACACATCATTATTCTGGGTACTGAACACGTCATTATTCTGGGTACTGAACACATCATCATTCTGGGTACTGAACACATCATTCTGGGTACTGAACACATCATTATTCTGGGTACTGAACACGTCATTATTCTGGGTACTGAACACGTCACCATTCTGGGTACTGAACACGTCACCATTCTGGGTACTGAACACGTCACCATTCTGGGTACTGAACACGTCACCATTCTGGGTACTGAACACGTCACCATTCTGGGTACTGAACACGTCATTATTCTGGGTACTGAACACATCATTATTCTGGGTACTGAACACATCATTATTCTGGGTACTGAACACGTCACCATTCTGGGTACTGAACACGTCACCATTCTGGGTACTGAACACGTCACCATTCTGGGTACTGAACACGTCACCATTCTTGTTGGAGTTGACACAGTTTTTTACATTTTTTTATAGTATCACATGACCACACAGGTCTACATGGCCTAAGAAAATAGATCACATGAGCCTGAGAGGATGAACTAACAACTAGTTCTCACTATGAAAGTGTGACGTGTCAAACAGCAGCAGCAGCAGTATACAGAGTTTGGCTCATGTCTGTAACTGGGTTGTGTTCATTAGTCACCAAATCGAAGAAAAGACTGAAACGGGGAGGGACTACCTGCACTTGTCCAATAACGAATGACCTTAATTTTTTTTTTTAATTGCAAAAAGCTTTCCATTGTGTGTCCTACCACTCGGTTCTTTGTCAGACCTGAAACCCAGGGGGGTGGTGGTGAACATGATCCCCAACATGGCCGCCCAGCTTCTCTTCATGTGTATCCGTTAATCTGGCCCATGTTTGTAACTGTCCTCCTATGTTTGTTTGCAGACCTGAAACCCAGGGGGGTGGTGGTGAACATGATCCCCAACATGGCCGCCCAGCTTCTCTTCATGTGTATCCGTTAATCTGGCCCATGTTTGTAACTGTCCTCCTATGTTTGTTTGCAGACCTGAAACCCAGGGGGGTGGTGGTGAACATGATCCCCAACATGGCCGCCCAGCTTCTCTTCATGTGTATCCGTTTATCTGGCCCATGTTTGTAACTGTCCTCCTATGTTTGTTTGCAGACCTGAAACCCAGGGGGGTGGTGGTGAACATGATCCCCAACATGGCCGCCCAGCTTCTCTTCATGTGTATCCGTTAATCTGGCCCATGTTTGTAACTGTCCTCCTATGTTTGTTTGCAGACCTGAAACCCAGAGGGGTGGTGGTGAACATGATCCCCAACATGGCCGCCCAGCTTCTCTTCATGTGTATCCGTTAATCTGGCCCATGTTTGTAACTGTCCTCCTATGTTTGTTTGCAGACCTGAAACCCAGAGGGGTGGTGGTGAACATGATCCCCAACATGGCCGCCCAGCTTCTCTTCATGTGTATCCGTTAATCTGGCCCATGTTTGTAACTGTCCTCCTATGTTTGCAGACCTGAAACCCAGAGGGGTGGTGGTGAACATGATCCCCAACATGGCCGCCCAGCTTCTCTTCATGTGTATCCGTTTATCTGGTCCATGTTTGTAACTGTCCTCCTATGTTTGCAGACCTGAAGCCCAGGGGGGTGGTGGTGAACATGATCCCCAACATGGCCGCCCAGCTTCTCTTCATGTGTATCCGTTTATCTGGTCCATGTTTATAACTGTCCTCCTATGTTTGCAGACCTGAAACCCAGGGGGGTGGTGGTGAACATGATCCCCAACATGGCCGCCCAGCTTCTCTTCATGTGTGTCCGCCACGCTGACTACCTGAACGACGGAGCAAAGCTCAAGTCTCTCATGAACGCCATAATCAGCGGGGTTAAGAAGGTCATCACGGTAAGATGAGTCAGTGCTCTATTCCTGTTCCTGTTCTGCATTTCGTAGTTCTTCATACGACTCTGAAAACTCATAACAGGCCACTCACTCTAAGCTCTTCTTCTTTTGTCCCTGAGGGGGGGGGGGGGGGGGGGAAATGAATGACCTTGTTTACATTCAAATGCGGATATTCTCAGGATTTTTGTTGTTTTTTTATGTTGTTGTCATTGTTTACCTGTCTCAGGATCACCAAGCAGATTTTGAATTGCTGTCATTCTGGCTCTCGAACATGTACCACATGCTCAACTGTCTGAAGCAGTACAGTGGAGAAGAGGTAGGATTGTCCCTCTACCATGTTTATACTGCACACCTTCAGGGGTTCTATCCACAGATAAATGTACCAGTCCATATTTTGTTTCATATTGCGTAGTAATACTCTGGCCTAAAGATCTGTTGTTGTTGTTGTTGTTATAAAATGTTTATTTTATCTCACATTTTCCACAGGAGTTTATGAAACAGAACTCTCCGCGTCAGAATAAGAACTGCTTGCAGAACTTTGACTTGTCTGAACACAGGCAGATCTTCAGTGATCTGGCCATCCGTATCTACCACCAGTTTATATCTGTTATGGAGAAGACTCTTGTGCCTATGATCGGTAGGTTACTCTCATAACATAACAACATGATGTGCAGTACCAATTTAAAAAAAAAGTTTGGACACACCTACTCATTTTCAGGGTTTTTCTTTCTTTATTTTTTACTATTTTCTACGTTGTAGAATAGTAGTGAAGACATCAAAACTATGAAATAACACATATGGAATCATGTAGTAACCCAAAAAGTGTTAAACAAATCAAAATATATTTTAGATTCTTCAAAGTAGCCACCCTTTGCCTTGATGACAGCTTTGCACACTCTTGGCATGCCTACAGGTAGTAGAGGGGGTTTCCCACTAAGCGCAAACCAGATGGGATGGCGTATCACTGCAGAATGCTGTGGTAGCCATGCTGGTTAAGTGTATCTTGAATTCTAAATAAATCACTGACCGTGTCACCAGCAAAGCACCATCACACCACCTCCTCCATGCTTCACGGTGGGAACTACACATGCAGAGATCATCCGTTCACCTCCTCTGCGTCTCACAAAGACACGGCGGTTGGAACCAAAAATCTCTAATTTGGACTCATCAGACCGATTTCCACCGGTCTAATGTCCATTGCTCGTGTTTCTTGGCCCAAGCAAGTCTCTTCTTACCAGGTATTCCTTAAAGAGGTGGGGTTTCAGGTGTCTCCGGAAGGTGGTGATTGACTCCGCTGTCCTGGCGTCGTGAGGGAGCTTGTTCCACCATTGGGGTGCCAGAGCAAGTCTCTTCTTCTTATCGGTGTCCTTTAGTAGTGTTTTTTTTTGCAGCAATTCGACCATGAAGGCCTGATTGACACAGAACAGTTGAAAGAAATTCCACAAATGAACTTTTAACAAGGCACACCTTGTTCATTTAAATGTATTCCAGGTGACTACCTCATGAAGCTGGTTGAGAGAATACCAAGAGTGTGCAACGCTGTCATCAAGGCAAAGGGTGGCAACTTTGAAGAATCTAAATCTAAAATATATTTTGATTCGTTTAACACTTTTTTTTTTGGTTACTACATGATTCCATATATTTTATTTTAGCGTTTTGATGTCTTCACTATTATTCTACAATGGTACGTTGATATGATACATACATTTATAGTCACTTTCCATTAAATATTTGTAGAAATCCAAGAAAGTATTGCCCTTTTCATGAAACAATAAAGGTTTTCATTCATTCGCGCATGCGTACAGTACCTGTTCTACGTAAGGAGTGTGTGTCTGTTTCCTCCAGTTCCTGGTATGCTGGAGCATGAGAGTCTCCAGGGAATCTCTAGTATGAAGCCTACAGGTTTCCGTAAGCGTTCCAACAGTATCTATGAGGACCAGGAGATCTACACCATCTCTTCTCTCCTCCAGCAGCTCAGTCTGTACCACATCACTATGAGTCAGCACGGGATGGAGGAGGGGCTGGTCAGACAGGTAGGAGATATGGGGGGGGAATCGCAGGTTGGAGGAGGGGGGGGGGTCACTCAGGGGCTGGTCAGACAGGTAGGGGGGGGGGGGTCAGACAGGTAGGAGGAGGGGGGGTCACTCAGGGGCTGGTCAGACAGGTAGGAAGGGGGGGGGGGGTCAGACAGGTAGGAGGAGGAGGGGGGGGGGCACTCAGGGGCTGGTCAGACAGGTAGGAAGGGGGGGGGGTCAGACAGGTAGGAGGAGGGGGGGTCACTCAGGGGCTGGTCAGACAGGTAGGAAGGGGGGGGGTCAGACAGGTAGGAGGAGGAGGGGGGGGGGGGGCACTCAGGGGCTGGTCAGACAGGTAAGAGATTGTGGGGGGGGGGTCCGATTCTTGGACCTCTATGATTTTCAGGTTATATTAATCGCATCTACCTGTCTCTGACCCTGTGTTGTCCCAACATCTAACTGTGTCTGACCCTGTGTTGTCCAACATCTACCTGTGTTTGTGTCTGACCCTGTGTTGTCCAACATCTACCTGTGTCTGACCCTGTGTTGTCCAACATCTACCTGTGTTTGTCTCTGACCCTGTGTTGTCCAACATCTACCTGTGTTTGTCTCTGACCCTGTGTTGTCCCAACAGGCTGTGAAACAGACTTTCTTCCTGGTGGGTGCGGCCACACTCAACAACATCCTGCTACGCAAAGACATGTGCTCCTGTAGGAAGGGCATGCAGATCAGGTAGGGGTGTGTGTGTGTGTGTGTGTGTGTGTGTGTGTGTGTGTGTGTGTGTGTGTGTGTGTGTGTGTGTGTGTGTGTGTGTGTGTGTGTGTGTGTGTGTGTGTTGAACAAGAAGAAACAGAGGAAGAGATGGAAAGTTAAATCCTCCCCAGCAAACAGTGGAAGTTCCTACAACGTATGTTAAACGTAACAGCATGTTTCAGTTACCTGTCTGTATCCTAGGTAACGTAGCAACATGTTTCAGGTACCTGTCTGTGTGTTACTGTAGGTAACGTAGCAACATGTTCCAGGTACCTGTCTGTATCCTAGGTAACATAGCAACATGTTTCAGGTACCTGTCTGTGTGTTACTGTAGGTAACGTAGCAACATGTTTCCAGGTACCTGTCTGTGTGTTACTGTAGGTAACGTAGCAACATGTTCCAGGTACCTGTCTGTATCCTAGGTAACATAGCAACATGTTTCAGGTACCTGTCTGTGTGTTACTGTAGGTAACGTAGCAACATGTTTCCAGGTACCTGTCTGTGTGTTACTGTAGGTAACGTAGCAACATGTTTCAGGTACCTGTCTGTATCCTAGGTAACATAGCAACATGTTCCAGGTACCTGTCTGTGTGTTACTGTAGGTAACGTAGCAACATGTTTCCAGGTACCTGTCTGTGTGTTACTGTAGGTAACATAGCAACATGTTTCAGGTACCTGTCTGTGAGTTCCTGTAGGTAACGTAGCAACATGTTTCAGGTACCTGTCTGTGTGTTACTGTAGGTAACATAGCAACATGTTTCAGGTACCTGTCTGTGTGTTACTGTAGGTAACGTAGCAACATGTTTCAGGTACCTGTCTGTGTGTTACTGTAGGTAACATAGCAACATGTTTCAGGTACCTGTCTGTGTGTTACTGTAGGTAACATAGCAACGTGTCCAGATGTAACATCAGTTACCTGTTTTGTTTTCCAGGTGACTCAATCCAGTGACCTTTCGTTTACTGGCCGAACGCTCTTAACCGCTAGGCTACCTGTTTTGCAGGTGTAACATCAGTTACCTGGAGGAGTGGCTGAAGGAGAAGGACCTGGTGCAGGGTACCAGTGCCATGGAAACTCTGAAGCCTCTGTGTCAAGCTGCCTGGCTGCTGCAGGTCAACAAGACCACTGATGACGACGCTAAGGAAATCGTAGAACAATGCTCTGAACTCAACACTGTACAGGTACTGAAGGAAGATGTACTAGAGGGTTCCCCAACTGGTGGCCTGCGGGGGGGGTTTATTTATAAACACTGTAAAAGCACCAGGAAATCAGCTCCAAGTGATTTTAATTTGGGACATCTGTTCCCAAGTATTCCCACGCATAATATGTGTGTGTGTGTGTGTGTGTGTGTGTGTGTGTGTGTGTGTGTGTGTGTGTGTGTACAAATGTAAGTGTAACCGATGTGAAATGGCTAGCTAGTTAGCGGTGGTGCGCGCTAATAGCGTTTCAATCGGGTGATGTCACTCGCTCCGAGACCTGAAGTAGTTGTTCCCCTTTGCTCTGCCGCGGTTTTTGTGGCGCGATGGGTAACGATGCTTCGTGGGGGTGTCAGTTGTTGATGTGTGCAGAGGGTCCCTGGTTCGAGCCCAGGTTGGGGCGAGGAGAGAGACGGAAGCTATACTGTTACATAAGGAAGGTTTGAAATTATTATGTTTTAGTCAAATATTACATATGTTTGGGATTCTTGCGGTCAGTTTACAGTCTGTAAATTATTAGTAATTATGTTCCAGTCCTCCGACGATCCACTGAAGAAAGGATCAGCCCGCGGCTGGATCTAGTGGATGACTCTTGCTGTGCTACATTACCCATAATGCTTTGAGCAGTATTTTAGATTGACTGTTTTTGTGAATATTACTCGGTGTCACTGACAGAACCTTTTTTTTTTTTTCCTGCTCTAGATTGTCAAGATTCTGAATTCTTACACGCCCATTGATGATTTCGAGAAAAGGGTGGCACCGTCGTTTGTCCGCAAAGTTCAGGTAAGGTGTAAATGTGCATCCCGATCTCGATCATGTGACAAGGATCATGTGCACCTGGATTATTATGAAATGATTTTAATCACAGCAGTTCCAGTATATGGAAATCAATCCAAAACCATTTCCATGAATTAAATGTAGGAAATGAATGTATTTCCCTTGTCCCCAGGGCTTGCTCCAGGACCGTGAAGGGGGATCCTCCCAGCTGATGCTGGACACCCAGTATCGTTTCCAGGTCACCTTCCCCTTCACCCCATCCTCTCAGGCCCTGGAGCTACTGCAGCTGCCATCCAGCCTCAGACTGGGCTTCCTCACCAGGATCTAAACCCCTGGCCTCTGGGGGAAGCGGTAGCCTTGACTCTAGAGAAGCGGTCCAGTAACCTAAAGGTTGCTGGTTTGAATCCCAGGGATGACGGGGAAAAGCTGGCAGGAGTGAGGTGCCAGTGTCTGCCAGTGTCTCGGGTGCCACCAACTGCCATTGTAGCCAAATAGCCTTTTAAAAATGATTTGTGTTTTTTCATTTACACTCGTAATACAGTTTGATATAAATATTACGCTGATGACTGATGAATGTGTGACGTAAATGCAGATGCTGTTGCAGGGCTGCTTGGTAGTATAGTGAGGAAACCTTACTTCTCAGCTAGATGAGATGAGAAATGCTTGGTAGTATAGTGATAAACCTTACTTCTCAGCTAGATGAGATGAGAAATGCTTGGTAGTATAGTGATAAACCTTACTTCTCAGCTAGATGAGATGAGAAATGCTTGGTAGTATAGTGATAAACCTTAATTCTCAGCTAGATGAGATGAGAAATGCATGATAGTATAGTGAGGAAACATTATTTCTCAGCTAGATGAGATGAGAAATGCAATTCTGAAGAAAACAGTTTTAAGTTCAATATCAAACTGCTGTTTTTTTTATATAGTCAATTCAAATGTGTCCAATGTTTTTGAGTAACATACACAGTACATCAAATATGTATTTTTTGTTTTGAATATATATTTTGTAAATCATACTGTAGAAGTATTTTTGTATCTTTAAATAATATACTGAACAAAAATATATAAATGCAACAATTTCAGAGATTTTACTGAGTTACAGTTTATATAAGGAAATCAGTCAATTTAAATATATTCATTATGCCCTAATCTATGGATTTCACATGACTGGGAATACAGATATACATCTGTTGGTCACAGATACCTTAAACAAAAGTAGGGGTGTGGATCAGAAAACCAGTCAGTATCTGGTGTGACCACCATTTGCCTCATGCAGCGCTACACATCTCCTTCACATAGAGTTGATCAGGCTGTTGATTGTGGCCTGTGGAATGTTTTCCCACTCCTCTTCAATGGCTGGATATTGGCTGGACCTGGAACACGCTGTCGTACAAGTCGATCCAGAGCATCCCAAACATGCTCAATGGGTGACATGTCTGGTGAGTTTGCAGGCCATGGAAGAACTCGGACATTTTCAGCTTCCAGGAATTGTGTCCAGATCCTTGCGACATGGGACAGTGCATTATCATGCTGAAACACGAGGTGATGGCGGAGGATGAATGGCACAACAATGGGCCTCAGGATTTTGTCACGGTATCTCTGTATTCAAATTGCCATCGATAAAATCATTATCCGTAGCTTATGCCTTGCCCATACCATAACCCCATCCCCACCATAGGGCACTCTATTCACAGCATTGCCATCAGTAAACCGCTCACCCACACGCCATACACGCTGTCTGCCATCTGCCCAGTACAGTTGAAACCGGGATTCATCCGTGAAGAGCACACTTCTCCAGCGTACCAGTGGTCATTGAAGGTGAGTATTTGCCCACTGAGTTGCGATGCCAAACTGCAGTCAGGTCAAGACCCTGGTGAGGATGACGAGCACGCAGATGAGCTTCCCTGAGACGGTTTCTGACAGTTTGTGCAGAAATTCTTTGGTTGTGCGAAACCCACAGTTTCATCAGCTGTCCGGGTGGCTGGTCTCAGACAAACCCACAGTTTCATCAGCTGTCCGGGTGGCTGGTCTCAGACAAACCCACAGTTTCATCAGCTGTCCGGGTGGCTGGTCTCAGACAAACCCACAGTTTCATCAGCTGTCCGGGTGGCTGGTCTCAGACAAACCCACAGTTTCATCAGCTGTCCGGGTGGCTGGTCTCAGACAAACCCACAGTTTCATCAGCTGTCCGTGTGGCTGGTCTCAGATGATGCCGCAGGTGATGAAGCCGGATGTGGAGGTCCTGGGCTGGTGTGGTTACACGTGGTTATCTGCGGTTGTGAGGCAGGTTGGACGTACTGCCAAATTCTCTAAAATGACATTGGAGGTGGCTTATGGTAGAGAAATGAACATTAAATTATCTTGCAACAGCGCTAGTGGACATTCCTGCAGTCAGCATGCCAATTGCACGCTCCCTCAACTTGAGACATCTGTTGCATTGTGTTGTGTGACAAAACTGCACATTTTAGTGGCCTTGTATTGTCCCCAGCACAATTTCACCTGTGTAATGATCATGCTTTTTAGTCAGCTACTTGATATGCCACACCTGTCAGGTGGATGGATTATATTGGAAAAGGAGAAATGTTCACTAACAGTGATGTAAACAAATTGGTTCACAAAATATTTAAAGAAATATGCTTTTTTTGAGAGATAAGTGCGTAGGGAACATTTCTGGGATTTTTTTTAATTTCAGTTGATGAAACATGGGACCAACACTTTATGTTGTGTTTATATTTTTGTTCAGTGCCTTCAGAAAGTATTCATACCCCTTGACTTATTCCACATTTTGTTGTGTTACAACCTGAATTCCAAGTTGATTAAATTGAGTGTTTTTCTCACCCATCTATACACAATACCCCATAATGATGAAGTGAAAACACATTTTTAGACATTTTTGCAAATTTATAAAAAATGTAATACAGAAATATTGAATTTACATACAGTAAGTATTTACACCCCTGAGTCATGTTTAAAATATATATATATATCATTTTTTTTAAACATGATTCAACTTTGACATTATAGGATATTGTGAGTAGGTCAGCGAAGACAAATCTAAATGTAATCCATTTTAAATTCAGGCTGTAACAACAGAATAAGTCAAGGGGTGTGAACACTTCCTGAAAGCACTGTAAATACATGTGCCTAAAATGAATTACATGCGAATAAAATGTTGTATTAGTTGATTTCTGTTTTTATTTTTATTTTTTGTAAGGATTTCTTACACATGCAAACGTCAGCCCTACATGCAGGGGCGGAAATCCCGGGGGGGACACCACCCCCCCCCCCCCATCCTGGGAAAAATATGATTTGTCCCCCCCGATATATCACTGAAACATAACTATGTAATTTAAATAATATTAATAATACGCAATGAAAGCAATTGTGTTGATTATAGACACTTAATAGCGCGTTTTTAAGTTTCAAAAGATTGCGACCCCCCCCCCCCCCCACCCATTTTTCACAATGGTTTGATCCACGCCAGTTCCTTAGTTGGCAAGGTAACAGAGGGGTCGTGTCTACTGTCTGAAAGGCACTCAATGCAGGTAACTGACGTGAGGTTAATCCAGTCAATCGCGCACACACACTAGCTGAATATGCAGAGCTAGCACGCAAATATTAACTATTAAGCTAGCTAGTACCTATTCCATTTATGTGGAATAGGTACTATATGGAGTCTTTGCTATCGTCAATTTATTCCAAGATCAGCATGCAGATGATGTAAATTAGTGCTTCAAAGTCCCTGTGATAAGGTTAGCGATAAACTGAAGTCCAAACTGAACAGAACTTCACTCTCTTCTTCCATTGTCTTAAATATATTTAATGGTCTCGGTACAAAAGCTAAATTGTCGCAAGGGAACTTTTATTTATTTATTTATTTTATTTCACCTTTATTTAACCCGGGTAGCAAAGATTATAGCAAACACCACTGAAACGGAATTGGTACTCGCTAGCTTTGCAAATTCAGCTATTGTTGGAAGCCAGCCAATATGAAACAAACTATTAAAATTACAAAAAGTTGCAGCATATGTTGTGTAAATGGTGAACTCATACAGCTGTCAACTCTTGTCATTTTAATCCGTTTCACATTTGCTAGCTACCTTTTAGATCGAAGCCCAAATAGAATGATAAAAGATAAGATGATAGAAGCCCATCTCCTACTGTAAATAACCTTCACACTGTGTGTGTAGCCAGCCAGCCAGCCAGGTAGAAAAATGGCAGAAAAATAAAAGACGGACATCAGAGTATTTTTCAGTACACCAAAACGCATAGTAAGAACGCTAGTAGCCTAATATGTCAAAGACTAGTTGATAAAATGTTCATAAGAAAGAAATGAAATTCTAATGGAAATGTTTCACAATGATGTCATTAGGCAGAGCAGGCAACAGATGGCACACAGACAGCAGAGTTGGGGACAGATATGCAGGGACAGACTGGCAGAGACAGGGAGTCTCAGGTAAGTTTGTTGAGTCTTTGTTTGGCAACATTATGAAAGGTTCTCCATTTTTTTTACTTGTAAAATAGGAACATAATTGGAAAATGCCATGGATACCCCCACTCTCAACTTAAACTGGTGACTGAACTAAGATTTGTTAAAGGCAATGGTATTGCTGTTGTGATTAGTTGTGTAGTTTTGGGTACCGGTAGTTAGGAGTACGGCAAACACCTTATTTCTTTGGTTCCTCAATATACATTTACCATATTACAATGTAGGCTATGTGTTACAGCACTACTTTTGGTGTCCCCCTCAGGAATTGCTCTTGAGAAAATTTCATGTAATTGTCCCCTCCAAAGTTGATATCAGATTTTCGCCCCTGTGTACATGATAGCATTAGTGTTGACCATGTCTAGAATCTTTATATTATGGTTGAGAGGAAAAACAATTCTCTCTTTTTGCGTCAAGCGTAACAATTGTACCTATTGGCGCACTTGATGGATGCAGCCGACACAGCATCCCTCCTCTTTAACCGAGAGAGAGAGAGAGAGAGCATCTTTCCTCTGACGTCATGAGAGCCGCATCAGCTGTGAGCCGCATCAGCTGTGAGCCCCGCGTCCTTCAGCTTGCAAAACATACTCTCTCTTTTTTTTCTCTTTTCTTCTTTTGTTGTTGTTGTTGCTGCTACCCGCATCTGCTCTGACAACGGGAATATATATGATATTTACCACAAACCCTGAAATGGCTACACAGGAGGTTCAACAGAATGAGACTCTCACTAACCTAAAAGCGGAATCGGACACGTTGAAAACGAAACTCGAGGACGAAAGAGCGAAGCTGCATGATGTCGAACGTGAGTGAGAGACGAGAGGGAAGGCCCTGCGAAGCAAAACATGCTCTGTCTTCCCAATAGTACTGCAGGAAACATGTAAACACCACCATATCAGAATATATTTATATATAACTGGCCGATATTGTGAATTTGTCATATTGCTATTATCAGGCTACGGTGAGCACTGACTCGGTCATACGAAGAAAACGGATAATTCTTCAATTCATTTGTAAATGGTATTATTATAATATTATATTTGAAGCCACTTGCTCGCCTATGTATTAATATTACTCGGATTTGTTCAAATGACAAGATGCATTTCCAGCTGCAATTAGACATATATCTTAGGCGTTTGGTGGAATTTACTCCACTATTTGCTATTTCTTTTCACACTGAAAAGCACAGTTTTATTATAGCCGAGATGGTGCTTTAAAAACATTATTCATCCTTGATTTATGCTTAGCTTTGTCGACATTGTTGAGATCAGAGAGATGAATTTTAACGTGTCTAACCGTTTACTGCGGTTTAATATGAACCCCCAACCCGGCGGGATGTTTTAAAGCTAGACCACATTAAGACCGGGCTCAGCTCATGCTATCATAACACCATAAGCAAACGATGGATATTCGTCCTTATAACAACGGTACACTAACGTTGGATATTCGTCCCAATAACAACAGTTAACTAACGTTGGATATTCGTCCCAATAACAACAGTTAACTAACGTTGGATATTCGTCCCAATAACAACAGTACACGAACGTTGGATATTCGTCCCAATAACAACAGTTAACTAACGTTGGATATTCGTCCCAATAACAACAGTACACGAACGTTGGATATTCGTCCCTAAAACAACAGTACACTAACGTTGGATATTCGTCCCAATAACAACAGTTCACTAACGTTGGATATTCGTCCCTATAACAACGGTACACTAAAGTAGGAAATTGCTTGGTGTCTATAACTAACCAAAGATTGATCCCTTCAACACTACTATCTGATATTGGTCCAAAACTAACCACCTTTAACATCAGTACAGTAACGTATGATCTTGGTCCCTACTACAGTAACGTAGGATCTTGGTCCCTACTACAGTAACGTAGGATCTTGGTCCCTACTACAGTAACGTAGGATCTTGGTCCCTACTACAGTAACGTAGGATCTTGGTCCCTACTACAGTAACGTAGGATCTTGGTCCCTACTACAGTAACGTAGGATCTTGGTCCCTACTACAGTACAGTAACATAGGATCTTGGTCCCTACTACAGTACAGTAACGTAGGATCTTGGTCCCTACTACAGTAACGTTGGATCTTGGTCCCTACTACAGTACAGTAACATAGGATCTTGGTCCCTACTACAGTAACGTAGGATCTTGGTCCCTACTACAGTAACGTAGGATCTTGGTCCCTACTACAGTAACGTAGGATCTTGGTCCCTACTACAGTAACGTAGGATCTTGGTCCCTACTACAGTAACGTAGGATCTTGGTCCCTACTACAGTAACGTTGGATCTTGGTCCCTACTACAGTAACGTAGGATCTTGGTCCCTACTACAGTAACGTAGGATCTTGGTCCCTACTACAGTACAGTAACATAGGATCTTGGTCCCTACTACAGTACAGTAACGTAGGATCTTGGTCCCTACTACAGTACAGTAACGTAGGATCTTGGTCCCTACTACAGTACAGTAACGTAGGATCTTGGTCCCTACTACAGTAACATAGGATCTTGGTCCCTACTACAGTACAGTAACATAGGATCTTGGTCCCTACTACAGTACAGTAACATAGGATCTTGGTCCCTACTACAGTAACGTAGGATCTTGGTCCCTACTACAGTACAGTAACATAGGATCTTGGTCCCTACCGCAGTACAGTAACATAGGATCTTGGTCCCTACTACAGTCCACCAGGTGGCAGAGAAGGTTGATGGACTGGGTCAGTTTATCATGAAGACCCGGCGGACTCTGAAGGGACATGGAAACAAAGTTCTCTGCATGGACTGGTGTAAGGACAAGAGGAGGATCGTCAGCTCATCACAGGTGAGTATTAGTTTATTGGCTATGTCCTAAAAGTCCTAAAAGATGCATTCACCGCTCTTGATATATGGACGGTCGCTGTCCATGGTCCTGAAATGAATGGTTAAAATAAAGATTTTCTATCAGATTGACAAGATAGTCGAGTGACCGCTCTAACAATGGAAATACATCTCTTCAAAGATGGAAGGCAGGCGGGAGGAGTCGAAATCAGGTGGGACCATTCTAGCCAATGTGAGGGCAGATGTGTACGTGAACAACAGGCACAACTCCGATATAAAGTCGTTTTTTTTCAAAGTGGCCGAAATGCCACGTGCGTCCACATATATCAGTTCATTCGTAATAACCTAACCATTACGAAATGTACATTCAATCAAATAAGCCTCGCATAGCAAATTACCAATTCAAAAAAATATTTGTTGACCAAATTTCGACACTCTCTCATTTTGTCCTCCATACAATAATTCCTCACTTTGTGGTCTTATTTTCTTGGACAGATTTTCGGCGGAATAAACCTCTCTCGCTTCGACCTCTTCCTCTCTTATTTTAAGCTCGTCATCGCTGACTTTGAGGTTTGGGAAAGGTCCTAAAGCAGATGTGTATATTTCAGTAGCCACCCCTGAGATACTGATGGTCGCTGTCCATATTGCTGACTTTTTGTTTAAAATAATATGCACTGTTTTCAGTGGTTATAACATTTGTGGCGTTTTTGTTGGAAATGTAGAGAATCTTAGGCCTGTGTGCCACTTGTAATGTTTTTTTTCCTAATCTAACTTCTTTTCAGGATGGAAAAGTGATTGTATGGGATGCCTTCACCACTAACAAGGTAGGGAACCTTTTTCTCTCTGTCCAGAAAGGCTATAGAGTTGGCAAATGCTTGGAGACTTCTGTAGTTATTTCATCTGATTTTGGATGAATGACAACATTTTGTGCATCCCGAATGGCACCCTATTCCCTACATGTTGCACTACTGACCAGTGCCCTATGGACCTGTGGTGGTGGCCAGTGCCCTATGGACCTGTGGCGTGGCCCAGGGTGGCCAGTGCCCTATGGACCTGTGGTGGTACCCAGGGTGGCCAGTGCCCTATGGACCTGTGGCGTGGCCCAGGGTGGCCAGTGCCCTATGGACCTGTGGTGGTACCCAGGGTGGCCAGTGCCCTATGGACCTGTGGCGTGGCCCAGGGTGGCCAGTGCCCTGTGGACCTGTGGCGTGGCCCAGGGTGGCCAGTGCCCTATGGACCTGTGGTGGTACCCAGGGTGGCCAGTGCCCTATGGACCTGTGGCGTGGCCCAGGGTGGCCAGTGCCCTATGGACCTGTGGCGTGGCCCAGGGTGGCCAGTGCCCTATGGACCTGTGGCGTGGCCCAGGGTGGCCAGTGCCCTGTGTGGCCACGGCCACCTTTGAAATCTGATTTGATACGTCATCTCTGAATATATTGATAATTTTCACCCAGACTCATCAATCTCACAGGAGAAAACATCAGAGCGAGTGAAACAGCGCCTCTCTGTCTCCGTATGTGTTGCCCATGTATCTGATGCTGTCAGGCCAAAAAGAGTATGACATGTCATTCTTTTTTGGCCAGACAGCGTTAGATAAATGGGCTACATATGGATAGGCGCTTCTACTGTAACTCTATAGCAGCACCCAAGGGGCTTGATTTTTCAAGGTCTAACCTTAGACTTAGTAGTGTCCACCATGAGTGACAGAACACAGCCAATCACGGCACAGTGTTCCGTATTATCCGCTGGCTGCCCCACCACCACAGAAAGCACTGAGCTGAAACACCTGCATTTTGTAGCTGCCTTACTCAAGAAAAATGTTTGTATACAGCGTTCTTTTTTTTTCATTTTTTTTTTTCATTGTTTGCAAACTGATATGTGACACGTATTAATGCCAAAATAACATGCAAAACAGACAAACCCTAAAGAAATACAATTATTTATTTTTTGGGGCAAAAAAAACAGGTGGGGCTCTGCCCTGAATGACAGGTCGCCACTGCCCGAATGAGAAATAATTGTATATATGTTTAACATCTTTTGGGAAACCTGGCTTCCTTTGACGTTCATGAATACACACCACGTGGTAGGCTGAATGTCATTACCCTTATGGTGTTTGTAATAGATGTCCCTTTGCATTCAAACGGCGGGTGCACTGTTCGCATGCTGGAATTATTTTGGAGTAGACGTGAGCAGGTAATCCAATTTAACCTACTTTTTGAAGTGATTTGTTTCGACAATCAGATGAAAACATCATGACCTGGTTGTGTTCATGACACATTAAAAAGGTAATACATTTTACAGTTAAATTACATCTTTACTATACAGCCCATAAATAAATGTAGCGGAGGAGGTCCTGCTAAATATAGACACCCCTGAATGTCAGGGTATTATAGACACCCCTGGATGTCGGGGTATTATAGACACCCCTGGATGTCCCGGTATTATAGACACCCCTGGATGTCCCGGTATTATAGACACCCCTGGATGTCGGGGTATTATAGACACCCCTGGATGTCGGGGTAATATAGACACCCCTGGATGTCAGGGTATTATAGACACCCCTGGATGTGACGGTATTATAGACACCCCTGGATGTCGGGGTATTATAGACACCCCTGGATGTCGGGGTATTATAGACACCCCTGGATGTCGGGGTATTATAGACACCCCTGGATGTCCCGGTATTATAGACACCCCTGGATGTCCCGGTATTATAGACACCCCTGGATGTCGGGGTATTATAGACACCCCCTGGATGTCGGGGTATTATAGACACCCCCTGGATATTGGGGTATTACAGACACCCCCTGGATGTCGGGGTATTATAGACACCCCTGGATGTCGGGGTATTATAGACACCCCTGGATGTCGGGGTATTATAGACACCCCTGGATGTCGGGGTATTATAGACACCCCTGGATGTCGGGGTATTATAGACACCCCTGGATGTCGGGGTATTATAGACACCCCTGGATGTCCCGGTATTATAGACACCCCTGGATGTCCCGGTATTATAGACACCCCTGGATGTCGGGGTATTGTAGACACCCCTGGATGTCGGGGTATTATGGACACCCCCTGAATGTCGGGGTATTATGGACACCCCTGGATGTCGGGGTATTATGGACACCCCTGGATGTCGGGGTATTATAGACACCCCTGGATGTCGGGGTATTATAGACACCCCTGGATGTCGGGGTATTATAGACACCCCTGGATGTCCCGGTATAATTCACACTCTGAATGTCACTTTCAAGGGAATTTACTGCTGTATGCTAACGCCCTTTGATAAAATCCTGACCTTGAATGCAAACACTGTAACACCTTTTGGAACGGATTGATGATTGATTTGAACAGGGAAAATATATCAAACCTGAGCTGAAGCCTTTCAAGTGTTGAACCATCAGAATTACAGTATAATTTAAAAAAAATCCACCTTGCATCGATTAAGGTAAAAAATGCACTATTTATATATATATATATATATATATATATATATATATATATATATTATTTATTTATTTATTTTATTATTATTATTATTATTATTATTATTTTTTTATTTTTATTTTTTTTTTACTTTGAGTCCCATTGAAACCAAGGTCTCTTTTGCAAGGGATCCTTTCATCACAACAATTACACAGTCAAATCAAAAATCTAAATCACATCAAATTTGATTTGTCCCCTAGGAGCATGCAGTGACCATGCCGTGCACCTGGGTGATGGCCTGTGCCTACGCCCCCTCTGGATGTGCAGTGGCTTGTGGGTAAGTCTCCCTGCTCCATCCACATGCTCCATTTTCCCCACTGTGCACTTGTGGGTCTTGGCCCGGTTACTGTGAAGCACAGTCACAACTGTTGACATTAAGAGAGTTAAATAAATAAAATGTGATGGATTGATTGTGTTTCAGTGGTCTGGACAACAAGTGCTCAGTGTACCCTCTGTCGTTGGACAAGAATGAGAACCTGGCAGCGAAGAAGAAGTCTGTCGCCATGCACACCAACTATTTATCTGCCTGTAGCTTCACCAACTCAGACATGCAGGTTAGAGAATACATTTCTCTTATTCTGATGTAATTATTATTTGTTGTACATTTGTATATTTCGTTATAGTCTTTACCAAGGTTTGTATTCGCTCGTTTCTATAACTCGTTGAATTACTTGATTGCCGCAAAATCAGTTTAAAAGAAAAACTTACTGATATGCCGTATCATAATTTGAGCCAGTTTCACACATCAGGAAAATAATCCTGCAGCAACAGGAAATGTGAATTGTTATATGGATTATAATTAATGGATTGTTTTTGGTAGGGATTGCTAAATTTTTTGTTTGGGAAAATCAAGTCTGACATTTTAAAGTGGAAATTAGAAACTTTAGAAGTCTTTTTAAAACTTTAAATCACTACAAGTTTGCATTTCCTGATGTGCAGGAATATTTCTGCAACAACAGGATGATCAAATTTGGATGAGGCATCTGAATTTCTACTACTTTCCTATGACAGATGAGTAATGGTGAAATCACTGCCCCGTCATACTGTACTGCACTCTATACCCGACCTGGAAAGAATTGCCATTCTTGTTTAATAATTCACAACAATCTAATGTTCCCCATTGGCTGTGTTTAGTCACATGCTTTAGCCTCGGGCCAAGACTCTTCTATTTATGGGTCAGTGTCATAGAATTCGGAATCTGAATTCTGAACAGACAAAGTTATTACAATGGCTTCCCTCTGACCTTACGACTTGTAGTAGTGTAGTTGTACTTTGCGCTCTAGGGGCTGGTTTCCCTGACATACTCAATATAGAATATTTTTGGTTCTGAAATGTACAGGGGGAAAAAAAATTTTTTTTTAATGTATGAAATGAATTGAAATGTATGCATTCACTACTGTAAGTCGCTCTGGATAAGAGCGTTTGCTAAATGACTCAAATGTAAAATGTAAATGTAAATGAGCCTAATATAGATCTGGGAAACCAGTCCCATATGTACATTATAGGATGAATCCTAACCTTCACTTAAATCACATTTTCACTTCATCTCCCATTGACATTTAATGAATGAATTAAGTGGCTGTTAGTTTTCACCCCTTATATGAGCACGTGTATTACGTTGTGATCCCAAGATGCAGTTTGTGATGAATCCCTTTGTGTTCCAGATCCTGACGTCGAGCGGAGACGGAACCTGTGCATTATGGGATGTAGAGAGCGGTCAGCTGTTGCAGAGTTTCCATGGACACGCCGCTGATGTTCTTTGTCTGGACCTGGCTCCTTCTGAGACCGGCAACACCTTCGTCTCTGGGGTGAGTGGGTGTGTGTGTGTGTGCGTGCACGTATAATTGTGTGATGTGCAAATGAGGTGTGGATGGAGTGCGAGTGTGATTGGAGGTGTGCATGCAGAGTGCTAATACTGTGAGCAACGTGCCTGTGAAACTGACAACTGCAGTCTTCCATGAATGTGTAACTAAGTATATCCGTTCCCATAGGAACCAGCTATGCTGGCGTTTCACTGTATTGTCCCACAACGGAGAAATTGTGAATAAACAACCTTGATATCCTCTAAGCATTGTCTTTTTCCTTTCGTATTTTTTTTAATTATTCACAGAGAGAGACAGATTTTGAAATGATAGTGAGGAAATCGTGACAGGCTTGAGATTCAAACCCCCCCCCCCCCCCCTGTCTCTAGGGGCATGTGTAGTCCAGAATGCAAAGATACTGTGTTACATTTGACATAATGTGGATATTTTTCATTTAACCTTTATTTAACCAGGAAAAAAAGGCCCTTGGAAGTTAAACCCCTATTTTTTTGGGGGGGGGGGGTTTAAACCTTTTCAAAAAAAAGTTTAGCAATAATGAATGAATTCCTTAATCATCTTCTGTGTGTCTAAACACAGGGCTGTGACAAGAAGGCTAACATATGGGACATGCGCTCAGGCCAGTGCATTCAGTCCTTCGAAACCCACGAATCGGACATCAACAGCGTCAGGTAAGGAGATATGAATTAATTCCAAGGGACTTCGAGACCTGACACTGTTGACACACTGTGTTAATACACCCTGTATTAATAATACGTGAGTCTGGGCGACTGCAGTTGAAAACTAGCTGGCACTGTCCCTGTAAAACCTAAGCTAATCTTCATTTTGTATGGTTTCTTCTACATTACCTGGTTGTTTGTCTCCTTCCTTGGCATCAGGTATTACCCCAGTGGAGATGCATTTGCTTCAGGCTCCGATGATGCTACAGTAAGTTATCATCCATATCATTTACTGCTTGATGCTGCCTTTCAATGTCAAAGTTCATTAAGTACTTTGACATTGAATGTTTTTACCCCCGTTTGCAATTATTTATTTTTTTAAATTCTACTTATTAATGCATGTGTTTGTTTCAGTGTCGTCTCTATGACCTGAGAGCAGACAGAGAAGTGGCCATTTATTCCAAAGAGAGCATCATATTTGGTGCCTCCAGTGTCGACTTCTCTCTCAGTGGTGAGATACCGTATTCATCAACTTCATCTAGTAGCCATGCTTTTACCTCTCTTCTGTTGACCCAGTCTACACTTTAGTGATCCATGTCACTAACCAGTCTACACTTTAGTGATCCATGTTACTAACCAGTCTACACTTTAGTGATCCATGTTACTAACCAGTCTACACTTTAGTGATCCATGTCACTAACCAGTCTACACTTTAGTGATCCATGTCACTAACTAGTCTACACCATGTCACTAACCAGTCTACACTTTAGTGATCCATGTCACTAACCAGTCTACACTTTAGTGATCCATGTTACTAACCAGTCTACACTTTAGTGATCCATGTTACTAACCAGTCTACACTTTAGTGATCCATGTTACTAACCAGTCTACACTTTAGTGATCCATGTTACTAACCAGTCTACACTTTAGTGATCCATGTTACTAACCAGTAAGCTGAATATGAACAGCTTACCGTCACATTAAACCTTCTCTTCAGAAACGATGTATTGCATCTACATTGTTGAAAGAGGACATGTATTTTCTTCAGGCCGGCTACTGTTCGGTGGCTACAACGACTACACCATCAACGTGTGGGATGTCTTGAAGGGGACGAGGGTGTCCATCCTGTTTGGGCATGAGAACCGCGTCAGCACTCTGCGTCTGTCTCCTGACGGAACGGCCTTCTGCTCGGGGTCATGGGACCACACTCTCAGGGTGAGGGATAGGGGTTATCACCTGGGTTATATTCCCAAAAGGACCACACTCTCAGGGTGAGGGATAGAGGTTATCACCTGGGTTATATTCCCAAAAGGACCACACTCTCAGGGTGAGGGATAGGGGTTATCAACTGGGTTATATTCCCAAAAGGACCACACTCTCAGGGTGAGGGATAGGGGTTATCACCTGGGTTATATTCCCAAAAGGACCACACTCTCAGGGTGAGGGATAGAGGTTATCACCTGGGTTATATTCCCAAAAGGACCACACTCTCAGGGTGAGGGATAGGGGTTATCACCTGGGTTATATTCCCAAAAGGACCACACTCTCAGGGTGAGGGATAGGGGTTATCACCTGGGTTATATTCCCAAAAGGACCACACTCTCAGGGTGAGGGATAGAGGTTATCAACTGGGTTATATTCCCAAAAGGACCACACTCTCAGGGTGAGGGATAGAGGTTATCACCTGGGTTATATTCCCAAAAGGACCACACTCTCAGGGTGAGGGATAGAGGTTATCAACTGGGTTATATTCCCAAAAGCACCACACTCTCAGGGTGAGGGATAGAGGTTATCACCTGGGTTATATTCCCAAAAGGACCACACTCTCAGGGTGAGGGATAGGGGTTATCACCTGGGTTATATTCCCAAAAGGACCACACTCTCAGGGTGAGGGATAGAGGTTATCACCTGGGTTATATTCCCAAAAGGACCACACTCTCAGGGTGAGGGATAGAGGTTATCACCTGGGTTATATTCCCAAAAGGACCACACTCTCAGGGTGAGGGATAGGGGTTATCACCTGGGTTATATTCCCAAAAGGACCACACTCTCAGGGTGAGGGATAGGGGTTATCACCTGGGTTATATTCCCAAAAGGACCACACTCTCAGGGTGAGGGATAGGGGTTATCACCTGGGTTATATTCCCAAAAGGACCACACTCTCAGGGTGAGGGATAGGGGTTATCACCTGGGTTATATTCCCAAAAGGACCACACTCTCAGGGTGAGGGATAGAGGTTATCACCTGGGTTATATTCCCAAAAGGACCACACTCTCAGGGTGAGGGATAGGGGTTATCACCTGGGTTATATTCCCAAAAGGACCACACTCTCAGGGTGAGGGATAGAGGTTATCACCTGGGTTATATTCCCAAAAGGACCACACTCTCAGGGTGAGGGATAGGGGTTATCACCTGGGTTATATTCCCAAAAGGACCACACTCTCAGGGTGAGGGATAGGGGTTATCACCTGGGTTATATTCCCAAAAGGACCACACTCTCAGGGTGAGGGATAGGGGTTATCACCTGGGTTATATTCCCAAAAGGACCACACTCTCAGGGTGAGGGATAGGGGTTATCACCTGGGTTATATTCCCAAAAGGACCACACTCTCAGGGTGAGGGATAGGGGTTATCACCTGGGTTATATTCCCAAAAGGACCACACTCTCAGGGTGAGGGATAGGGGTTATCACCTGGGTTATATTCCCAAAAGACAAATTATTAGTATTGTCTACTCCTATCTATCCATCCATCCATCCAATCTATCTTATCATTCTATTCTCCAATTCGTCAAGAGTTTTCCCTGGGACCCTCTCCATTTTCCTCTTCTTCTATAGAACAGCATCAAGATGTATTTTTTTTTTATGGTGAAGTAAGTTTATGTTTCTCTCTCTTATTTGCTTTTTTACATTTCAGATCTGGGCTTAAGACAAAACGACACAGAAGAGGAAAAACTGACCAAGTGAATTCAGTGGTAGATAGATCGAGCCAGTTGTAAACTAAGAGACAGATGTGATTCACTCTGCTTGAATACAATCATCGGTTCAGATTCAGTTGAACATATATACAGTGGTAAAGGGCAGGCATTGTTAACACTGGGTCTTACTGTAGTGGTGTGTGAGGGTACATGTCATCCATGGTCTTTTGATAAAGTTAACAGTCATTATCAACAAACAAAAAAACCCTGCAAAAGGATACACTTTTATTACGAGCTTTAAATAGCGTATCACATTAAGTATTTTAGATCACGCAAGGTCAATATATCTTAATGAAATGAATAATCACACACAGAATGATGATATAGCTACTCTAGTCGAAAGAGAACTAGTGTGAAGTAGATGGTGATAAATAACAACGTTTTGAAATGAATCTACCGGTGAATATACAGAGAGTAAAAAGAGTTAAGAGGAAGAATGTCTTCAATAACCTAATGTATAAGATGTAGTACGATGCAATGTTTAGATTTGAGATATGATGAAAAACAGTCCAATACATTTGGAACCAACCCTCAAGAGTCACAAATCATCTTGGTTGATGCCGCGATAAATCATCTTGGTTGATGCCAGGACAAATCATCTTGGTTGATGCCAGGACAAATCATCTTGGTTGATGCCAGGACAAATCATCTTGGTTGATGCCAGGACAAATCATCTTGGTTGATGCCAGGATAAATCATCTTGGTTGATGCCAGGATAAATCATCTTGGTTGATGCCAGGACAAATCATCTTGGTTGATGCCAGGATAAATCATCTTGGTTGATGCCAGGATAAATCATCTTGGTTGATGCCAGGATAAATCATCTTGGTTGATGCCAGGATAAATCATCTTGGTTGATGCCAGGACAAATCATCTTGGTTGATGCCAGGACAAATCATCTTGGTTGATGCCAGGATAAATCATCTTGGTTGATGCCAGGATAAATCATCTTGGTTGATGCCAGGACAAATCATCTTGGTTGATGCCAGGATAAATCATCTTGGTTGATGCCAGGACAAATCATCTTGGTTGATGCCACATTTCCCATTCTAATACTTTACCCTTCAAGTTCCTTTCCACTTGTGGGAATTCACGTACTGCTTGAGATGTTCAACATGACAAACACTAGATAATATCTAGCTAACATGAATATATAACCTTTTGTGAATACCTACTTATTTAAATTCTTAGACTTATGTATTCCTGTTCATGCAATTATTCTGATGATAATTTATTGTAATTATTATATTGTAGTTTAGTGTATATACAAAGTTACATAATACCATAAACTATTCACTTACACCACACAAAAGTAATAAAATTAATTTGGACTTTCGATTTTGTGTTTATTTCTGCTGTTGTGGTTGCCATATTTGGAATTTATCTGTGATTTGAAGTAAATAAAAAATAAAAGCAAAAAATATGTTTTACATATATATCAATATGACAATTATGATTTATTTTGTAATATATTTTCATATTTACCCGAGGTGGGACCAAGTCACTATTAAAGGAGACACAAGCAAGTCACAAGTCACAAGGTCTGAGTCCCAAGTAGAACGGGTCATTCTAAGAGCACGTCGGTCATTCTAAGAGCACGTCGGTCATTCTAAGAGCACGTGTACATTCTAAGAGCACGTCGGTCATGCTAAGAGCACGTCGGTCATTCTAAGAGCACGTCGGTCATTCTAAGAGCACGTGTACATTCTAAGAGCACGTGTACATTCTAAGAGCACGTCGGTCATTCTAAGAGCACGTGTACATTCTAAGAGCACGTCGGTCATTCTAAGAGCACGTCGGTCATTCTAAGAGCACGTGTACATTCTAAGAGCACGTCGGTCATTCTAAGAGCACGTGTACATTCTAAGAGCACGTGTACATTCTAAGAGCACGTGTACATTCTAAGAGCACGTCGGTCATTCTAAGAGCACGTGTACATTCTAAGAGCACGTCGGTCATTCTAAGAGCACGTCGGTCATTCTAAGAGCACGTCATTCTAAGAGCACGTGTACATTCTAAGAGCACGTCGAGTCGATTCACAAGTCTTAAGTTTAAAAAAAAAAAACGAATCTGTACATCAATGACTTGGAACTATAAGGTTCTGACATTTTTTTGGTCAAAAAAGAAGTTAGTCACGTATAATAAATCTTTAAATGGTTCTTCGTATGTCTGTGAAGTAAGAATTTTGAAAAAGTTAATATTAAGTGGAAAAAAAATTGAATGTTTAACCCATTATAACTTGGTGCTATAAGGTTATATCTACAATCCAATCACAAGCCTGAACAAATACAGACGGACCAATCAGAACACATGTCTTTGCTATCTCCCTCTAAGTATGGTCTAGGTCAGGGTTTCCCAAACTCAGTCCTGTGGTTCCCCCACTGGGTACAGTGTTTTTTTTACCCCCTAACACTACACGGTTGGTTATTTGAATCAGCTGTGTAGTGCTACGGGCAAAAAAAAATCATAATGTGCACCCAGGTGGGGACCCAGGACCGAGTTTGAGAAATACTGGTCTAGTCTAGTCAGCAATAATGTAAAGCAAGCAAGCAACACCATAATGTGCACCCAGGTGGGGACCCAGGACCGAGTTTGAGAAATACTGGTCTAGTCTAGTCAGCAATAATGTAAAGCAAGCTAGCAACACCATAATGTGCACCCAGGTGGGGACCCAGGACCGAGTTTGAGAAATACTGGTCTAGTCTAGTCAGCAATAATGTAAAGCAAGCTAGCAACACCATAATGTGCACCCAGGTGGGGACCCAGGACCGAGTTTGAGAAATACTGGTCTAGTCTAGTCAGCAATAATGTAAAGCAAGCAAGCAACACCATAATGTGCACCCAGGTGGGGACCCAGGACCGAGTTTGAGAAATACTGGTCTAGTCTAGTCAGCAATAATGTAAAGCAAGCAAGCAACACCATAATGTGCACCCAGGTGGGGACCCAGGACCGAGTTTAAGAAATACTGGTCTAGTCTAGTCAGCAATAATGTAAAGCAAGCAAGCAACACCATAATGTGCACCCAGGTGGGGACCCAGGACCGAGTTTAAGAAATACTGGTCTAGTCTAGTCAGCAATAATGTAAAGCAAGCTAGCAACACCATAATGTGCACCCAGGTGGGGACCCAGGACCGAGTTTGAGAAATACTGGTCTAGTCTAGTCAGCAATAATGTAAAGCAAGCTAGCAAGCAACAACAACAACAACAAACACTGTAAGAAATGTTTAAGTAGCCTAAATAATGTTGTCACGTCATTGTTCAGCGATGACAGTAATTTGTCTGATGATCGTAATACATGAATGTATTTGAATGATGTGTTCTGACTATCTATTGGTAAAATAGTGTTATTCTAGCATGTATACGTATTCAAAAATGTATTCAAATTATTTGAGCTTAATCATAACTCCCAAGTGGCGCAGTAGTCTAAGACATTGCATCTCAGTGCAAGAGGTGTCACTACAGTACCTGGTTCAAATCCAGGCTACATCACATCCGGCTGTGATTGGGAGTCCCGTAGGGCGGCGCACAATTGGCCCAGCGTCGTCCGGGTTTGGCCGTCATTGTAAATAAGAATTTGTTATTAACTGACCTGCCTAGTTAAATAAAGGTTATATTTAAAACGTTTTTTTTTTTAAATAGATCAGCTGCTGGTCATTCTGAAATAACCTCTGTCTCGAGTTCTCCTCTCGTCTTTAAACAGTCAGGCTGATGCATGTCAGTCTGGCCCCCTGGTAGATACACATGCAACGACAACGTCCTAATAGAATACAACCAGAAGCAGATTATTCTCCTTCTTCAGTCTTCTTAAAAACTGAACATGTTTAATTCAGAAGCGGCAGAACATTACGGCTGAACCCTGATTTGTGTTTTAGGTACCCCCCCCCCCCCTTTTCATTAATTTATGAACGTTATGAAAGAAGAATTCATTACAAAGGTCTGGAATGTGAAAACTTTGATGCTCAATATCTCAGAAACATTATTTGTTGTCGATTTAACCTTATTACCACTGTCACAAAATATTTGTCTGTTTATTGTGGGTACCAGACAGTCATTTTCATTATTTTGTTTATGTAATAATTTTAACAGTAAATTCCAAATGCTTGCTTCATAAGTAAATGATCAATTTCAAGCAATGTTTTTACATACCAAAAAGACCCAGTTGGCCTATGCTAGTAATTGTTGCTTGATGTTCCATTGCTGGAGAGGTTGTAAACTTAACTGTTCATATTCTTAATCACCACATTTTGTTGGGAGCTGCATATTAATGCCAATCCTCTCTCCTAACACTTTGACATTTGCGCTGCATCCAGAGTTTATAACTGTAGAGCAAATCAGCAATTTGTTCTCCGGCGAGGACAGCTCATAATAATAGCTGGAATGGAGCCAATGGAGTTTTGATAACATTCCGTTCACTCCATTCCATCCATTATACTCCATTCCAGGCATTATTATGAGCCATTCTCCCCTCAGCAGCCTCCACTGATGTAGCCTATTAAAATATGTATAAACCATTTTTCCCAGTCGGCGCTTGTTTTTTTTCCCCGAGCTCCAACTTGTCTTGAATGCACTGAAGTCGGGGCTTTCGAGTTCACAGTTGTTTTGAACGCAGCATACAAGCTACCTGTCGTCACAGATGTACGAGAAAACCAAGTCTATGGTTAAAACTATATTTTCTGTCATCGCCGAGGGAATATAATAATAATAATAAATGTAATTTGTAAAGCACTTTTCTCACACCCCAGGTCCCAAAAATGAAATGAATACAAATGATCCAAAACAAGGAACCGGTTTCGTCTGATCCAGTCGACAGGAGAACAGCATGGTGTTGGGCTGTGCCTTAATAAGGATGGAGACTCTGCAGCCCTAACAGGGTCTAAATACAGTATTTTCTAGCTAACATTCCCAGTTATTTTGAACGCGGAATAAATCCAAACTCTCGCGGTATTTCAATGGTAAATATTGTCCGTGTGTGTATTTAATGTAGTTGACTATATGATCAAGCAAGCATAGCTGGCAAATAACAATCATTTATTCCACCTTCTATCCATTTGCTCTACAAAATGTCTCTAACTACAGCTGCTTAATTAATGTGTTTCTCGACGAGAAATGAACCGCAGTTCATTTGGAATTATCCGTGGTTATTAAAAAAAGGATAGCAGGGTACCAGGAAGAAATATCCCGTTTCAAACGGACGAAAGCGCGTTTACTAACAACTATGGAGTTGGTTTTCAAACCGGAAGTAAAGGTGCATAGATGAGCATGTTTATGAATAAAGTCTCGCTTAATGACATAACCTTTTACATTGCCTGTAGCTGTAGCCTACAAAGAAATACATTGTGAATAATTTGCGAGTGCGACACAATAGACCTGTAGGGACATAAAGCGCTCAGCATTTAAACAACACTTCGCTGTATTAAATCATTAGTGTCTATAAATTGCGCATATAGGCTGTGACTTACTTTATAATTAAATAAAAATGAAAAAATGCCTTATTAGGCTCAGTCTACAGTGCCTTTTTGAATTCATATTTAGAAACAGCTGTTTGGCCAGTCTTTGGCTTCAGGCTCATACGATGGTTCCTGGAGAGCCGGCCAGCAGCAGAGAGTATCCTGTCAGCACCTGTAGGGCCACTGGGGATGCTAAACACCCTTTAGGCCTCTCTTGGCAGGCTGGGCAGAGATACCAGAGCTTTTTTTTCTCTCTATATTGGTAGGCCTAAAGGTTTTTAGGCAAAATAACCCAATCAAAATGGAAAGCTCCTTGAATGTGGGAATATGCCAGGCCTATTGTATGGATAATAGAACAAAAATTAACAAAACTTTTGAGAGCAGATTATTATTATTTTTTTTTTTTAATAAATACTTTGCTGTAATGACACACGTAGTTATCTACCCACCTCGTTCCTTTCCTTTTAGCACGTGCACGTAGTAAGTACACCATCATGCTTTCGGGACACGTGTCTTTTCAGATTCCACAATGGTTCTTTAGTTGTGGACATTACATCACCACACCAGTGGTGGTTCTAGACCATTTCAACTGGGGGGCCCAAGCTGGGGCCAGTTGTACTGTTAGAGGGGCCAGTTACATTAGACGTTATTGTTGTCATATCGTTTTCTTCACTGCATTGCAGGCATTAGCAGGCAAAAGACTATGTTCATAATCATCATCGTTGCCACTGTCTAATAACGGATGTAAAAAAAATAACGATAGCAAAAATTTGTTATGTAAAAATTATTTGATACTCCACATTTAGGGGGGCCACAAGGGGGTCCAAAATTGTTGTCACAGGGCACTTCCCCGCCCCTGCACCACACTCCCTCTCTCTTTCAGGATACGTGTCATTTCAGATTCCACAATGATTCTTTAGTTGTGGACATTACATCACCACACTCCCTCTCCTGCGCTTGGTCCCCATCTTTGTAAGTCACCTTGATTTTGCACCATTGTGTTGTTATCAGTTTCTTTATGAACATATTGAGTGAACTCCATGACAGTAGCTAAAGAAAGGGGCTATTAGCAGCACACAAGTAGACTAGAAATGCATGCTGGGTCAGGCATGCCCTGAGCTCGTGAAGGAGCGCTACTGGAGCAGGCCGACGCTCCAGTCAAATTGGGCGCCATCCCTCACTCTGCTCCGCTCACATTACTCTGTCTACAACAAGTCCATTTGATGGTAACATCTCTGGTGGGAAAATGCGCATATTGTTTTTTTTTTATACAGGTTTGAAGAATATTCGCATGAAAGTCTGTCACCTATTTGGATGGAAACCTATATTTTGTTGATAATATAGCTGGCGCTAATAGTGGATCGATAAGTGTTTCACAGTATTACTTAACTGCAAGTGGCGTGATTGGCAATGTGTGTCACGGCTGTCTGAAGAATGGGACCAAGGCGCAGCGTGTGTATCATTCCACATTTTTATTTAACTATGAAACTATGCAATACATACAAATAAACTCATAAACAAAAACAACAAACCGTAACTCAAAAAAATCTCCCACAAATGAGACCTCTGTGATATTCTCCTACTGATTTCTCCTGGCTGCGTGACATCTGTTGTCAAACTGGGAAAGCTGTTTAGTTCCACTAGCTTCAAACGGGTATAAAGATATTTTTGGAGGCGATTTAGATACAATGATTCCCAACGCTATGTAATATTCATATGTGTAAACATACTGAATTATAATTGGATGCATTTTACCGCCGTATCATACTGTGCTATGATTGGTTAAGACCACCCAGAGTGTGAGGTCATGGTCAGTTGATCATGGTTGGAGATAAGTGAATATGCCTGTAAGTCGCTCTGGATAAGAGCGTCTGCTAAATGACTAAAATGTCAATGTAAAATGTAGCTAGCTAATAAAGAGCTACGTTAAGAAATATCCTGTAGTACTGCATTTTATTATTTTGTACAAAGCGTGTAAAAAAAGACACACTATTCAGTGCTTGTTTTCTCACAAACTGAAATGGTGCAAACAGTGTAGAATTGTAGTAATCAAGCAATTACAGTGCGATTTCCACTAGATAACACAGTCACAAAGTCAGACCACGTTCTACCAGTTTGATATTTTTAATTTGATTTATTTCACCTTTATTTAACCAGGTAGGTTAGTTGAGAACAAGTCCTTTATTTAACCAGGTAGGCCAGTTGAGAACAAGTCCTTTATTTAACCAGGTAGGCTAGTTGAGAAAAAGTCCTTTATTTAACCAGGTAGGTTAGTTGAGATCAAGTCCTTTATTTAACCAGGTAGGCCAGTTGAGAACAAGTCCTTTATTTAACCAGGGTAGGCCAGTTGAGAAAAAGTCCTTTATTTAACCAGGTAGGTTAGTTGAGAACAAGTTCTCATTTACAACTGCGACCTGGCCAAGATAAAGCAAAGCAGTGAGACAAAAACAACAACACAGAGTTAGTTACACACAAACAAACGTACAGTCAGTAACACAATAGAAAAATATATATACAGTGTGTGCAAATGGAGTAAGGAGGTAAGGCCATAAATATCATTGGGTTATTTAAATATATGATAACCACTGCAGTTATTTTGGACAATAATGTCCTCCAGACTATATAGAAGTTATATTGTACAATTTGTGTCTCCCCTTTTTATGGTCGTGGATCCAACTTTGGTCGATTTAACGTCAAATTTGACATTTCGTAGCAGATTTAGGCAGCAGGTTATGAGAATTAGGTTAAGCTTACGAAAAAGGGTATGGGTTAGCTAAAATCCCCCCCCCCCCCCCCCTTTTGACAATAGCTGGATCCCTTTTAGCCAGGACCCCTTTTTCATAAACCTAAATTACATGGTTGCATTCAAGACAATGTTGTTTTTATTGATGTGTTGTCAGTGTCAGTAGAGCAGGCCTAGTCTACCATCTTTTATAAAAAAGATTCTGCTCATTTCTCCAGTCATATAAAGTGTAGAATTGCATGAAATGTTTATCAAAGGCAACATTTTCCAGTGCAAATAAAAACCATCTCTGATATAGCCTATAAACCTATGCCACTACACGCTTATCAGCCACAGCCTAAATTATCACTAGCCACTACTCATAACATTAGGAATAGTAGATGATAGTAGATGTTATAAAGGTGCATTTTTATGGTGGAAAAATAGCTTCCCAAAAAAACTTTAAAGTCACACGACACATGCTAATTGGTAGACTACAAGCTATCTACAGTACCAGTCAAACGTTTGGACACACCTACTCATTCAAGGGTTTTTCTAGATTTTTTACTATTTTCTACGTTGTAGAATAACAATGAAGACATCAACACTATGAAATAACACATATGGAATCATGTAGTAACCAAAAAAAAACTGTTAAACAAATCAAAATATATTTTTGGATTTTAGATTCTTCAAAGTAGCCAACCTTTGCCTTGATGACAGCTTTGCACACTCTTGGCATTCTCTCAACCAGCTTCACCTGGAATGCTTTTCCAACAGTCTTGAAGGAGTTCCCACATATGCTGAGGGGATTGTGGAGACCGGGCCGTCGATGCAGCACTCCATCACTCTCCTTCTTGGTCATATAGCCCTTATACAGCCTTGAGGTGTGTTGGGTCATTGTCCTGTTGAAAAACAAATGATAGTCCCACTAAGCATAAACCAGAAGGGATGGTGTATCGCTGCAGAATGCTGTGGTAACCATGCTGGTTAAGTGTGCCTTGAATTGTAAATAAATCACAGACAGTGTCACCAGCAAAGCACCCCCACACCACCTCCTCCATGCTTCATGGTGAGAACCGTGAAGCATGGAGGAAAACGACAGTCCATCATTACTTTAAGGCATGAAGGTCAGTCAATCCGGAAAATGTCAAGAACTTTTAACATTTTCAAGTGCAGTCACAAAAAACATCAAGCGCTATGATGAAACTGACTCTCATGAGGACCGCCACAGGAAAGGAAGACCCAGAGTTACCTTTGCTGCTGAGGATAAGTTCATTAGAGCTAACTGCACTTCAGATTACAGCCCAAATAAATGCGCCACAGATTTCAAGTAACAGACACATATCAACGTGAACTGTTCAGAGGAGACTGAAATATGTGTCATTTCATCGTTTTTATGTCTTCACTATTATTCTACAATGTAGAAAATAGTTAAAATAAAGAAAAAACCTTGAATGAGTAGGTGTGTCCAAACGTTTGACTGGTACTGTATACTGAACAAAAATAAACACAACATGTAAAATGGTATATTGATTAGACAAGTATTCAACCCCCTGAGTCAATACATGTTAGAATAACCTTTGGCAGCGATTACAGCTGTAAGTCTTTCTGAGTAAGTCTCTAAGACCTTTGGATTGTACAATATTTGCACATTATTCTTAAAAAAATTCTTCAAGTTCAGTTGATCATTGCTAGACAGCCATTTTCAAGCGGATTTAAGTCAAAACTGTAACTAAGCCACTCAGGAACATTCAATGACATCTTGGTAAGCAACTACACTGTAGATTTGGCCTTGTGTTTTAGGTTATTGTCCAGCTGAAAGGTGAATTTGTATCCCGGTGTCTGTTGGAAAGCAGACTGAACCAGGTTTTCCTCTTAAGATTTTGTGCCTAGCTCCATTCCATTTCTTTTTATCCTTAAAAACTCCTAGTCTTTGCCGATGACAAGCATACTCATAACATGATTCAGCCACCACCATGCTTGAAAATATGAAGAGTGGTACTCAGTGATGTGTTGCGTTGAATTTTCCCCAAACATAATGCTTTGTATTCTGGACATAAAGTTATTTTCTTTGCCACAACTTATTATGAGACTTGTTAAGCACATTTTATTCCTGAACTTGCTGTACATAGCCCATCTGTAAATAGCCCACTCAATCTACCAACCTCATCCCCATATTGTTTTTATTTACTTTTCTGCTCTTTTGCACACCAGTATTTCTACTTGCACATCACCATCTGCTCATCTATCACTCCAGTGTTAATTTCCTAAATTGTCATTACTTCGCTACTATGGCCTATTTATTGCCAAACCTCCTCACGCCATTTGCACACACTGTATATTAGACTTTCTTTTTTTTCTATTGTGTTATTGACTGTACGCTTGTTTATTCCATGTGTAACTCTGTGTTGTTGTTTGTGTCACACTGCTTTGCTTTATCTTGGCCAGGTCGCAGTTGTAAATGAGAACTTGTTCTCAACTAGCCTACCTGGTTAAATAAAGGTGAAATAAAAATAAAAAATAATAAAAAATAAACTTAGTTTTGCTATAACAAAAGGTGGAATACTTGTTGACTCAAGACATTTGAGCTTTTCATTTGTAATTCATTTGTAAAACAAAATTAAAAACATAATTCCAATTTTATATTATTGTGTGTAGGCCAGTGACAAAAAAAATCTAAATTTAATCAAATGTAAATTCAGGCTGTAACACAAAATATGGAAAAAGTCAAGAGTCGTGAATACTTTCTGAAGGCCCTGTATGTTATACTGAGTGACCGACAGAAAGGGGACTGATATCACTGTATGTTATACTGAGTGACCGACAGAAAGGGAACTGATATCACTGTATGTTATACTGAGTGACCGACAGAAAGGGGACTGATATCACTGTATGTTATACTGAGTGACCGACAGAAAGGGGACTGATATCACTGTATGTTATACTGAGTGACCGACAGAAAGGGGACTGATATCACTGTATGTTTTACTGAGTGACCGACAGAAAGGGAACTGATATCACTGTACGTTATACTGAGTGACCGACAGAAAGGGGACTGATATCAACACTCCTACTCTGTGCCATTGTGGATTGGTGCTACAGGAAAATAATTATGTGGAAATGACGTGCCAGTACAATTATGGCTATTACTGTATGTAAGGGATGTTAACATGGGGCTTTCAGCCTTTCAGAAACAAAGAAAGTCTTACAACAGAGCGTACTGGTCTATGTGCTCATTATTCAATGAGCTCAGTTCAAGTCTCACTTGTCCACTTAAAGAATGCTTTGCTTGTTCAGAATTATCTTGAAAAACTTGAGCATTTTTTTTTTTTTTTTTTCAAGCAGCATGCACTTGGCAATAAATCAACCCGAAAAACACCACAATAAGAAGACATTGGACACTAAGCTTTTCTCCAGATGTTTCCAGAGTTGCGCAATGAAAAATCTTGTTTGACACTCAGAAAAGACAAGTTGTTTTGCACCTTCAGGAAACTACAACCTTTCTTTTTCTCTTTCGGATTTCTTCAAATAGTTCTTCTGTAATTCTGTCTCTCGTTTGTTACCTAGCAAATAGCATACAACTGTCTGTAACATAGTGTGTTTGTGCCTCTCTGGATGTAAGATCCAGCGTCTAGCTCACTGAGTTCTGTGTATGCATATCGGATGTATGCTCCTAGATCACCGTGTTGTGTGTGTGTCAGTAGAGACTAGTGGAACACATCCGGCGAGGAAGCTGTGAACTAAAAAGCTTGTCGGTAGCAGATTTCACTTTTCATTTATTTTTTTTCGGGGGGAAATTGTCAGGACTTAGGACAGGAAGTAGGATGATGAGGGAGGGAGGTGGAGGTGGTTGTCTTGGACTCCCAGGAATGTTACGAGTGTTCTTGTTGGGGACTTGTGCTCTTACGGTCCTGAGCTCTGCAGGCTTGGTGTTCCTTCTGGTGCAAAACATGCGGCTGTCAGCCCACCTGGCCCGGTTGGATCTAAAGCTCCGGGTGCTCTCAGAGACCTCTGACGCCGTGCTGCATCATTCTACAGCAGTATCCCTCAGGGCCAGCAGGGACCCTGGAGAGGAAGCTTCCCACAGGACCAGCAGGGACCCTGGAGAGGAGACTGACAGGTTGCAGGTGCTCTCAGAGGAATCTAGGTGGCAGACATCACCCCACAGGACCAGCAGGGAAGACCCAGGCAGAGAGGAGGCAGAAAGGGAGCTGCAGCATGGCCGACCCCGCAGTAAGAGGAGTCAGGCTGGGAAACACCAGACTAAGCGACAGCAGAAACATGAAGACAGGGATATAATGATGGTGATGACATACTCTATGGTCCCGGTAAGAATCTTCAGAAATGTTTACTACATGAATAACAGACCGTATGTTATATGTCTACTAAGTGAGGTATAGTAGGTTATTTCTTACCTTTATTTAACGAGGCAAGTCAGTTAAGAACAAATTCTTATTTTCAATGACAGCCTAGGAACAGTGGGTTAACTGCCTTGTTCAGGGGGCAGAACGACAGATTTGTACCTTGTCAGCTCAGGGATTCAATCTTGCAAACTTCCGGTTACTAGTCCAACGCTCTAACCACTAGGCTACCTGCCGTCCCAGGTAGATAGTTATTGTAGGTTATTTTTGTAATTTAGTGACTGGATACATTTTTATACTTCTTTCTCGTACTGATTCCCCCCCCCCCCCCCCCCCCCCGTGGGAATTGAACCCACAAAACCCTGGTGTTGCAAGTTCTGAGCCACATTGGATTATACCATGAGTTATGTGGTATGTACAGTATAAACTGTAACAAGACTCTGTTACAGTTTAAGACAAGACCAGCTGTGACTTTCATGGGTTGGCTATTGAGTTTATTCTGATGCATGTAAATCATCATTTCTGATCGCAACAACGTTAAGTTATTGAAGAGTTTGTTTGAGGAAGGAAAATTCAATCTGGAATAGTTTAATATTCACACTCTCCATATGTTCAGAGTCATTTCCTCTTTTCAGTCTTCAGGGATTAGCAGAAATGTCCTTCCTATGCCAAGAATCATCTCGTTGGAAGTCTCTGATTATGAGGAGGATAACTGAGCATGTGTCTGAAATATATCCTATTCCCTATATAGTGCACAACATTTTAGAATAGGGTTCTATAGGACCCTGGTCAAAAGTAGTGCACTATATAGGGAATAGGGTTCTATAGGGCTCTGGTCTAAAGTAGTGCACAACATAGGGAATAGGGTTCTATAGGGCCCTGGTCTAAAGTAGTGCACTATATAGGGAATAGGGTTCTATAGGGCTCTGGTCTAAAGTAGTGCACTGTATAGGGAATAGGGTTCTATAGGGCTCTGGTCTAAAGTAGTACACTATATATAGGGAATAGGGTTCCATTTGGGACTCATGCAGTGGCTTGATACTCCAGCCAAACTCATCCTATCCTCTGGGCCTTTGGCTAAACTACAGAGGGACCCACTTGGCTGGAGAAACTTTCTGAGTGACACAGGAAATGAACATCAAACCACTGAACAGTGGAAAGAAAGAAGAACCAGGTTCATGATTCATCTAGTTTCTCTAAACTGGAGGTTAACTTGCTGTTATCGATCGAGAGACGAAAGAAACGCACACCTGTCAGGGATTTCTTCGTCGGAGGACGATATGGCGAAATCACCGTCGGAAAATGAGGACCAATATGCAGCAGAGTTGAGATGGTTCATTTTGAACTTTTAATAAATTCCAAAACGAACATACAAAAATAACAAAAAAAAACGACCGATACACTGACAGTCCTGTTAGGCTCACACACACACACACACACACACACACACACACACACACACACACACACACACACACACACACACACACACACACACACACACACACACACACACACACACACACACACACACACACACACACACACACACACACACACACTAAACACGGAACAATCTCCCACAATAAAACAGACAAACACACCCAACTAATATAGGACTTCCAATCAAAGGCAACACCACACAGCTGCCTTCAATTGGAAGTCCACCCCAATTAACCAAACATAGACATACAACCAACTAGATCAACATAGAAATACGTAGACAAGGAACAGTGCCCAAAAACCCCGGAATACTAAATCAAATGCCCTTACTACAAAAATACCACCCTGAACCACATAAAACAAATACCCTCTGCCACGTCCTGACCAAACTACAATACCAATTAACCCTTATACTGGCCAGGACGTGACAACACCTATTTAGGCGAGGTGCTGGCTAGCGGACCGGAACACTTAATAAAATAATGGAGAACAGCTCTAGGAGCTCAAGATGCAAAAAATATTTTATGTCCAACGTTTGGACAGACAAGCTGGTGTAACCGATGTGAAATGGCTAGTTAGTTAGCGGTGGTGTAACCGATGTGAAATGGCTAGTTAGTTAGCGGTGGTGTAACCGATGTGAAATGGCTAGTTAGTTAGCGGTGGTGTAACCGATGTGAAATGGCTAGTTAGTTAGCGGTGGTGTAACCGATGTGAAATGGCTAGTTAGTTAGCGGTGGTGTAACCGATGTGAAATGGCTAGTTAGTTAGCGGTGGTGCGCGCTAATAGCGTTTCAATCGGGTGATGTCACTCGCTCCGAGACCTGAAGTAGTTGTTCCCCTTTGCTCTGCCGCGGCTTTTGTGGCGCGATGGGTAACGATGCTTCGTGGGGGTGTCAGTTGTTGATGTGTGCAGAGGGTCCCCTGGTTCAAGCCCAGGTTGGGGCGAGGAGAGGGACGGAAAGCTATACTGTTACACTGTCTTCATCAGGGTATAATGACAAACACTTCAGGATGACTCGATTATATAGTGTCAAAAAGACACACAAAGGTGTCTGTAATTATGGTGTGGCCTGATTATCATTGGTTAATTCTCATATATATTAAAATGGCATACGAAAAACATAAATGTACGATCATAGATACAATTTGGCTACATGAGCCTACAAACATTTACAATCACAAAAATCACAAGAATGGCTTCAGATCAAAGTCTATGTTGAGACCGAAGGGACGTAGGGTCTTTAAATTACAGATCCAAGCTGTAGTGTCCTTTAAGTTGCTGTTATTGTCACCGTTTCCCTTTACTTCTGTCTTTCAGATCAAGGTCCTGTTGGAACTATGCAACAGCACAAAAGACATGTGTTTAACAGGTGTGTTGTTGTTGTTGAAATAGCTCTTCTAATATTCTAGGGTACACAGGTAAGAAAAACACATTTGTTTTTTTTGAAAACTACAATTATTAAAATTAAAAACATTAGGTACTGCCTTAATACAGACAGTACCTCATTGAAATGCTGTATGTTGCTTATTTCACATGAAATGGACATGAATACAAAAAGGTACATTCCTAACCATTCATTCCATCCTACATTACAGGCTCACCAGGACCTCCAGGTAAAACAATCAACAACACTTTCCATCAATCAAAGCATGACAAGGGGGAAAGGGGGATACCTAGTCAGTTGTACAGGGAAAGGGGGGATACCTAGTCAGTTGTACAGGGAAAGGGGGGGATACCTAGTCAGTTGTATAGGGAAAGAGGGGGATACCTAGCCAGTTGTATAGGGAAAGGGGGGACACCTAGTCAGTTGTACAGGGAAAGGGGGGGATACCTAGTCAGTTGTACAGGGAAAGGGGGGATACCTAGTCAGTTGTACAGGGAAAGGGGGGGATACCTAGTCAGTTGTACAGGGAAAGGGGGGGATACCTAGTCAGTTGTACAGGGAAAGGGGGGATACCTAGTCAGTTGTACAGGGAAAGGGGGGGATACCTAGTCAGTTGTACAGGGAAAGGGGGGATACCTAATCAGTTGTACAGGGAAAGGGGGCGATACCTAGTCAGTTGTACAGGGAAAGGGGGATACCTAGTCAGTTGTACAGGGAAGGGGGATACCTAGTCAGTTGGACAGGGAAAGGGGGGGATACCTAGTCAGTTGTACAGGGAAAGGGGGGGATACCTAGTCAGTTGTACAGGGAAAGGGGGGATACCTAGCCAGTTGTACAGGGAAAGGGGGGATACCTAGTCAGTTGTACAGGGAAAGGGGTGATACCTAGTCAGTTGTACAGGGAAAGGGGGATACCTAGTCAGTTGTACAGGGAAAGGGGTGATACCTAGTCAGTTGTACAGGGAAAGGGGGGGATACCTAGTCAGTTGTACAGGGAAAGGGGGATACCTAGTCAGTTGTACAGGGAAAGGGGTGATACCTAGTCAGTTGTACAGGGAAAGGGGGGGATACCTAGTCAGTTGTACAGGGAAAGGGGGATACCTAGTCAGTTGTACAGGGAAAGGGGGGGATACCTAGTCAGTTGTATAGGGAAAGGGGGATACCTAGTCAGTTGTACAGGGAAAGGGGGGGATACCTAGTCAGTTGTACAGGGAAAGGGGGGATACCTAGTCAGTTGTACAGGGAAAGGGGGATACCTAGTCAGTTGTACAGGGAAAGGGGGTATACCTAGTCAGTTGTACAGGGAAAGGGGGATACCTAGTCAGTTGTACAGGGAAGGGGGATACCTAGTCAGTTGTACAGGGAAAGGGGGGATACCTAGTCAGTTGTACAGGGAAAGGGGGGGATACCTAGTCAGTTGTACAGGGAAAGGGGGGGATACCTAGTCAGTTGTACAGGGAAAGGGGGGATACCTAGCCAGTTGTACAGGGAAAGGGGGGATACCTAGTCAGTTGTACAGGGAAAGGGGTGATACCTAGTCAGTTGTACAGGGAAAGGGGGATACCTAGTCAGTTGTACAGGGAAAGGGGGATACCTAGTCAGTTGTACAGGGAAAGGGGGGATACCTAGTCAGTTGTACAGGGAAAGGGGGGATACCTAGTCAGTTGTACAGGGAAAGGGGGATACCTAGTCAGTTGTACAGGGAAAGGGGTGATACCTAGTCAGTTGTATAGGGAAAGGGGGATACCTAGTCAGTTGTACAGGGAAAGGGGGGATACCTAGTCAGTTGTACAGGGAAAGGGGGGATACCTAGTCAGTTGTACAGGGAAAGGGGGATACCTAGTCAGTTGTACAGGGAAAGGGGGATACCTAGTCAGTTGTACAGGGAAAGGGGGGATACCTAGTCAGTTGTACAGGGAAAGGGGGTATACCTAGTCAGTTGTACAGGGAAAGGGGGGATACCTAGTCAGTTGTACAGGGAAAGGGGGATACCTAGTCAGTTGTACAGGGAAAGGGGGGATACCTAGTCAGTTGTACAGGGAAAGGGGGATACCTAGTCAGTTGTACAGGGAAAGGGGGATACCTAGTCAGTTGTACAGGGAAAGGGGGATACCTAGTCAGTTCTACAGGGAAAGGGGGGGATACCTAGTCAGTTGTACAGGGAAAGGGGGATACCTAGTCAGTTGTACAGGGAAATGGGGATACCTAGTCAGTTCTACAGGGAAAGGGGGGGATACCTAGTCAGTTGTACAGGGAAAGGGGTGATACCTAATCAGTTGTACAACTGAATGCCTTCAGCTGAAATGTGTCTTCCACATTTAACCCAACCCCTCTGAATCAGAGAGGTGCGGAGGGCTGCCTTAATCAACATCCACTTCGTCGGCGCCCTGGGGAAGAGTGGGTTAACTACCTTGCTCAGGGGGCAGAACGATAGATTTTGTACCATGTCAGCTCGGGGATTTGATCCAACAACCTTATCGGTTACTGGCCCAACGCTCCAAAAAAAAAAAGGCATCTAGTCATACATGTAGTTATCGATGATCATACAGGATGATATCTGTTCAAGGCACTCCAGGTGTGGATGGGAAGCCAGGAATCAATGCTACAGAAGGCATACCAGGACCACCTGGAGCTGCAGGGAGACGAGGGAAAAAAGGTCAGACAATGTTGGTGGTATGTGATTTTTTCCTCCATGCACAAGTGCTCTATTATACATGTGCAGACAAGTGGAGGCTGGTGTCACCTTAAATAGGAGGATTTGTAATTCATTCTATTCCAGCCATTACAATGATTCCATCTTCCAATTCAAAGTGACACCAGCCTCCACTGGTAAAGACCTAATGAAACTAAATAATTTAAAGAAATCAGTCAACAACAACAAAAGATCCATCCATAACTATCATGATGACCCCCTTGCCTGTTCAGGTCCCCCTGGAGAGAGAGGGGAGCCTGGGGTGAAAGGAGACGTGGGAGACCCTGGACCTCCAGGACTGAAGGACGAGAACACCAATGACATCGTCATAGAGGGTAAAAGAGGGTAGAGTTCTCATTCTCTTAAAAATCCATCTTACTAGATCACCCTACTAGTTCACCCTACTAGATCACCCTACTAGCTCACCCTACTAGTTCACCCTACTAGATAACCCTACCAGTTAATCTTACTAGTTCATCTTACTAGCTCACCCTACTTGATCACCCTACCAGTTCATCTTACTAGTTCATCTTACTAGCTCACCCTACTAGATCACCCTACCAGTTAATCTTACTAGTTCATCTTACTAGTTAATCTTACTAGTTCATCTTACTAGCTCACCCTACTAGTTCACCCTACTAGCTCACCCTACTAGTTCATCTTACTAGCTCACCCTACTAGTTCATCTTACTAGCTCACCCTACTAGTTCATCTTACTAGCTTACCCTACTAGTTCATCTTACTAATTCATCTTACTAGTTCATCTTACTAGCTCACCCTACTAGCTCACCCTACTAGTTCACCCTACTAGCTCACCCTACTAGTTCATCTTACTAGCTCACCCTACTAGTTAATGTTACTAGCTCACCCTACTAGTTCATCTTACTAGCTCACCCTACTAGCTCACCCTACTAGCTCACCCTACTAGTTCATCTTACTAGCTCACCCTAGCTCACCCTACTAGTTCATCTTACTAGCTCACCCTACTAGTTCATCTTACTAGCTCACCCTACTAGTTAATCTTACTAGTTCATCTTACTAGCTCACCCTACTAGCTCACCCTACTAGTTCATCTTACTAGCTCACCCTACTAGTTAATCTTACTAGCTCACCCTACTAGCTCACCCTACTAGTTCATCTTACTAGATCATCCTCAACTACATTTGAGCTACTAACACTTATTTTGCAGATAGTTACAATTGATGTTTTACTTGCAATGATCATAATTGTATTACATACTGTAACTGTTAGTTTATCTGAGAAGCCTGTTCAGATCCTGTGCCTCTGGTTGTGTTTGAAGGGCCTCCGGGTCCAAGGGGCCCTCCTGGCCCTGCCGGTCCCCCTGGTCTACCTGGCTGCCCAGCGACCTTAGAGGACCCAGAACCCTCTAGAAATTGGACCATGAGAGCACACTTGTTAGAGAACACCTGTCTCCGTCAAGCCAACATGTCTGACTCTCTGGGTGAGTATGCTGTCAGAGATTCCACCAACAATGACATGCATTCATCCTCACTGTCACTGTAAAACACCGTTCCATTTTTCTCTAAACCTCTTAGGTACAGAAAATACAGCCACAAGCAGTAACACCTTGAATGTAACCAACGCAGAGAATGTTAATCGAACCATCAGAGTAGATATCCATCAAGCCAACATGTCTACGGGTAAGCGTACTGTCCTGGCAGAGATTCCAACCAAAAACAACTCAGAATTACCAAGTATGAACATACGTTTATTCCTCTCTCTCTCCCCTTTTAGAGTCAGCGAATCTAGCCGCAAGTAATGACACGTTGAGTGAAACTGACACCGAGAACGAGGAAGCAAATGACCGACAAATGACATACACAAAGATTGTGGAAGAAGGACCTTTGAACGCAACTGAGAGCAAGATTGTGGAAGACGGACCTTTGAACTCAACTGACACTGAGATTGTGGAAGAAGTACCTTTGAACGCAACTGACAGCAAGATTGTGGAAGAAGGACCTTTGAACGCAACTGACAGTAAGATTGTGGAAGAAGGACCTTTGAATGCAACTGACAGTAAGATTGTGGAAGAAGGACCTTTGAACGCAACTGACAGCAAGATTGTGGAAGAAGGACCTTTGAATGCAACTGACAGTAAGATTGTGGAAGAAGGACCTTTGAACGCAACTGACAGCAAGATTGTGGAAGAAGGACCTTTGAATGCAACTGACAGTAAGATTGTGGAAGAAGGACCTTTGAACGCAACTGACAGTAAGATTGTGGAAGAAGGACCTTTGAATGCAACTGACAGTAAGATTGTGGAAGAAGGACCTTTGAACGCAACTGACAGTAAGATTGTGGAAGAAGGACCTTTGAACTCAACTGACACTGAGATTGTGGAAGAAGTACCTTTGAACGCAACTGAGAGCAAGATTGTGGAAGACGGACCTTTGAACTCAACTGACACTGAGATTGTGGAAGAAGTACCTTTGAACGCAACTGACAGCAAGATTGTGGAAGAAGGACCTTTGAACGCAACTGACAGTAAGATTGTGGAAGAAGGACCTTTGAATGCAACTGACAGTAAGATAGTGGAAGAAGGACCTTTGAACGCAACTGACACCGAGATTGTGGAAGAAGCAGCATTTAAGAAAACTGGTATGAAACTATTTAAATCTATAAAGGGGTTGAATTAGAATGGTGAAGGTATTGAAATTGTCTTCATAATTGATAGCATTTTATATTAATTTTCAGCAGAAATCTTCTCTGCTCCCCCCAATGACACCTTGAATGTAACCGACACAGAGGATGCGAAAGAAGCACCTGTTTGGAAAGCTGGTATCAAAACTATTTCTACATAGGCAATATAGGGGGTTCAATTGGGATGTTGAAGGTAGATTATTTTTCTTTATAATTGGTTGCATTTTGTCAACAGAAGGCCTTAAAGTCTTCACTGTTCCCTCCAATGTAACCACAGCATTTAAAAGGTACAGTCTGGAAAGCTTAGTTTGTACTACTGTACTGTACCTTCAACATTTACCTCATGAGCGCCCCCTAGTGGAAACTGTTGCTTAGTGAAGTCTTTTACGTCATTTCAAACATTGTCATTATTTAATTTCCATGTTTCTCTTTTGTATCCATAGAAGACATTATCAAAACAATAACATGCTTTCCAAACGTCACTAAAATGGAAACTACATTTGGAGTTTGGATGCAAGATGCAGCCCAGGTGAACGATAACCACATTTGGATGGCTGAACACTTTTCAGGTACAGTACTTTTGGCAAGTCTTAAAGAAAAGACCAGTAATAATGAGGAAATATGTTTTATAATAGGGAAAACTCAGGCGCAAAGAAATAAATCAGCTGGTACAATACATAAAGTTGATATAAAAGTTGCAACAATGAAACAATTTCCAGCAGAAAGATACTGTGTGTTCGCGATTTACATTTATTTGGCTTTCAGGTCGAGTCTTGCAGGAGTACAAGAGCATTGCATCATTTTCTAACAGCAGCAGCAGGTCTATTGACATGAGGAAGTTCTACCAGGGTTGTGGACACATCATCTACAATGGGTCGATGTACTATCACAATGCAGGAACCTCGAAAGTTGTCAAGTAGGCGTTTCTTTACTGCAGTTTAAAGCAACGCATATATTATCAGATATGTTTTTTCAATATCTTGTACAGGATTCTAAGTATTTGACCCCATTCTCAATATTTTACAGGGATAACCTGAAGACCAGGAGATTACAGACACTGGCCGTTGAGAATGCTCTTTACCACAATCGAACCTATCTCTTCCACAACTCCAAGACATACTTTAAGTTTGCTGTGGACGAGAACGGACTGTGGCTCATATATGCTTCAGTTGTCAATGGGACCATGATGGTTGCCAAGTTAAACCATAAGAGGTTTTCTGTGTTGTCTGTGGTTAGCACGTCCTATCCTGTACTGAACGCTGGGAATGCTTTTGTTGCATATGGAGTTCTGTATATGACTGACACCAAAGACACAAAAGTCACACATGCCTTTGACTTAATGAAAGAGAAACCTTTGAATGTAAATTTGGATCTCAGATCAGCCAATGGTATTATGGCTATGTTGTCATATTATCCCCGAAATCAACTTTTGTATATGTGGGACAACAGCTATGTGAAAATATGCAAGGTTTATTTTTTTTAGTTTGGATCAAAAAGTCTAGTCAAATGTTATGGTCGTAAATAAATCTTATGGTCGTAAATAAATCTTATGATCGTAAATAAATCTTATGATCGTGGGAGACATTCTGCCTAGGAGAATACAGCCATACCTTGAATGTAACCAATGCAGAGAAGGTTCTATTAACAAATCAGAGCACACACCCATCAAGCCAACATGTCTATGATTGTCCTGGCAGAGTGTTCTCATTTTTTAAGAATTTGAATGTCATAAAATATATATTTTTGTATAATATTTGGCATCGGGTTTTTTTTTTTCTTCTTCTTCTCATTCATTTTGTACAATTACCAATAAAAACATGTTTTCTTTTCATATTTTACAGTAATTCTCTACCTGATCCTCAATTCAATCAACTGTAAATCCAGCCCTCATTCCCCTTCAAAGTTTGATAATGCGAACCACTACATATGCTAAAGTCTGACCTCAAAACATAAATAGAAAAAAACTAAATTCTGTAACAATGCGAACAGAACAAAACAGAGGTACCAAGTAGGCCTAGTAAACAGAATATCAGATCAATAAAGGCATGACACAATCTATATTTAGGCTAGTTAACAACACAGTAAACAAAAGGTGAATGGAGACCCAAATAACCAAAACATAGCCTACAGTCTACTACAGTGAGATGCAGTCTACTACAATAAGATGCAGCCTACTACAGTGAGATGTAGCCTACTACAGTGAGATGCAGCCATGCACAACTGTCTTGCCGAACAAATAGGTCTATAGGCTGCTTCAATCATTCAAAATCACAGCGGAAGCCAATCCAGGAAGAAAATTAAAAAAAAAACATGAAAATATGCACCGCCCTATGGGACTCCCAATCACAGCCAGATGTGATACCACCTGGATTCGAACCAGGGACTGTAGTGACACCTTTCGCACTGAGATGCAGTGCCTTAGACTGCTGCGCCACTCGAGTCTAGCTGCTCCAGTGGCTTTCCATAGCCCTCCTACACACACCGTAGCGTGTTCTTTCCATTGTGCTGGCGGAGCGGAGATACAGATTTTGCGCCATCTTGTCACTCAATTATTTGAACTTTTTTGCTAGTTTTATAAAGGGACATAAAACTGAAACTGAGGGGGCTCGGACACTTTTTGCCCCCTCGTGGTGCCGGGGCCAATGGGGGCCCCGGCACCATCCTTAAATTGGAGGCCCCATCCTTAAATTGGATAATTCTGCATTTTTCAAACATTATACTTAATTCTATGTAAAAAATTTAAAAAGTGTATATTTTTCTGCATACCTCTTGCTTGAGCTGTCTGGTGGCTATTTTTTTAATAAACAAAATATGTTTCTCTGATAAAATATTGAAAGGACTGTGAGTCTCATTCAGTACATTTTGATTTTGGTTGCTTTTTCCTAAAGTCTACCAACTTTGCCAACAGGCATGCCAGCTAATATAGTTAGTTATACAAGATGGCTACTCTTAACTTGATTGAAAGTCTGAAATTGATTACTAGCTAGTTATGAGTTTGGGAACCTATCTGGGCTGTAGTTATACAGCGTTTAACGAATCAGCAAGTCTGAAATTGATTACTAGCTAGTTATGAGGTTGAGAACCTATCTGGGCTGTAGTTATACAGCGTTTAACGAATCAGCAAGTCTGAAATTGATAACTAGCTAGTTATGAGGTTGAGAACCTATCTGGGCTGTAGTTATACAGCGTTTAACGAATCAGCAAGTCTGAAATGTCCCAGTTTCCCGATTAGCACGTAAACAAGCGGGGTTACCCCATACTACCTGGACGGTAACACATTGGTTATGAAGGACATCGTTGACCTGTTACCCTTAAAACAGTCGCAGTGACTCGACAAAAAAATAAATAATTGTGCTCCGGGAAGAAAACTGTCAAAAACTTGTTTTTGGTTCCATCGTGCTCTTTTACGTAGTCGACAGGTAAAGTTAACTGGCTAGTAAACTATTATTGTTAAGTCTTACATTTTTGAGTCTCTTAAACATGTCACATAGCTAACCAGTTGACATGTTTAGTTATATTTCACCGGTTAGCTAGATAAATGACCTTTTTTCCGGAATGCTCACTTGTTTTTCTGTCGTTAGCCGTGTTTGCTAGCTAAAATTAGCAAGTTAGCTTCCCCACTGGCTTCCAAGTCCGGCTTTGGCCTTCCAGCTCCAGGGGAAGTTATTTCTATTTCAACTTTGTATAATAGCTTTGTAAATCACGTAACTAGTTGAGCCCGCTGCTACTTGTTGACGGGTGAAACTGAATAACTAGTTAGCTGTATTGTTAGTAAGGAGTTTAGTTCCGTCAGATTTGTGTTTGTAATGTTACTGATGCTAGCTACCAATGTCCTAGGTAACTACAGTACCTAACAGCTGCCCGGGATGATTCATGCTGGTTAGTTTTAATCCTGTTTATTATTATTTTATTTTTTTAATCTGTGTTTTATTTGCTAGACATTGATTGACTAAAGTATGTCCTGCACATGCACATCATCGGCCGTGAGGATATTCTTGAATTCAGCACACAGAGGTAAGAACACTTTGCAATCTTGAGAAATTGTCAAGTTATTAACTACAGTAATCTATCTAAACGCGTCTCTAGAGAAACTACGTGACAATGACCTCGTTAAGTCGTTTTTGAAAACAGGTCGTCCTGTTGCATTGCTTTTACATTTAACATCTTTTGACACATTTGGTGTGAGAATTGTGTGCAATGTCACATGCGGCAGCTAGCTATATTTCCGTAATACCAAATGTTGATGTTGACATTTGTAAACAACACGTTAGGCTCCGTCCTAATTCATGATTTCCGGGAAAGGCTGATCTAATGATTGGCTGATGGGGGAGGAAACAAGGCATAGCATTAGAATGAATCATTCTATATCTATGGAACGGGGAAGTTAGCCTGACCTAATATGAATCATGGCCATCCAGAAATAAAATAAGTACAAGTTTATAGATTTATAATATAGGCCTAAACATTTGGTTGCGTTGTGTTTCTGTTGTACAGGACTGTCTGGTTCTCGTGTTCAACTGTATGCTTTGAGCAGACCTAGTTCATGTGAAGCTCACCTACATCCCAGAGTCCGAGTGAGATCCTTCCATGAAACGGCAGTATGTTTCGTTGCTAAAGATGGAACAACCAAGGATGGATCCAGCGACGATGGAAAGGTAAACTTGATTCCGTTGGATTAGGACATATCTGTTTGCCGCTTTACAGAATGAATCACCCAGTGGTGACTAGCTTGGACCCAGATCTGTTTGTGCTGTCAGACGGCTTGTTCCCAGATCTGTTTATGCTAAGCGGTGACATCTTGATTTAATGATGGAACTGACCCCCATCTCTGGTGGTGACATCATAATTGAAATGGAACTAACCCCCATCTCTGGTGGTGACATCATAATTTAAATGGAACTGACCCCCATCTCTGGTGGTGACATCATAATTGAAATGGAACTGACCCCCCATCTCTGGTGGTGACATCATAATTGAAATGGAACTGACCCCCATCTCTGGTGGTGACATCATAATTGAAATGGAACTGACCCCCATCTCTGGTGGTGACATCATAATTGAAATGGAACTGACCCCCATCTCTGGTGGTGACATCATAATTGAAATGGAACTGACCCCCATCTCTGGTGGTGACATCATAATTGAAATGGAACTGACCCCCATCTCTGGTGGTGACAAGACACAATAATAGACTTTCTAATAAATACACAGTGGTTTTCAACAAGTGACAATGACATAGCTTCCTATCTGTGGCTACATTGTTTTTCCTGCTGTGTTGCATTCATGATAGTATGTCTCTCTCTCTCTCTCTATTGTGTTGATCATATGCAGAAGAACCTCAGTGAAGGAAAGAGACCTTCGGCCTCTTCTGGTGGATCAGGGAAGGGGGGTAACCAGCTGCACTGTCCCAAATGTGGAGACCCATGTACACATGTGGAGACCTTTGTATGTGAGTACCTTTTAAAAAAAAAAAAAGATATGATGTTCACACAGGCTGTATTTTCTAAAGATTCAAGTTGTAGAAAAAGCAGTGGTATAAATGATTTGACTTGTCACACAGTCACTACTATTGTATGAAATCAGAGATGGATAAGGGAAACATTTCCAATTGTATACATTTTTTTTTCTCCCCCAGCGTCAACACGTTTTGTAAAGTGTGAGAAATGCCATCACTTTTTCGTGGTGCTCTCTGAGACGGACTCTAAGAAGGGTCTGAATACAGAAGCAGAGTCGCCCCCTGAGGCTGTCAAAATAGCCTTCACACAGAAACCTCCCCCGCCACCCAAAAAGGTACAGCGCACCAATGACCATAAACAGGAACTGGTTCTTGTTTCACCTGTTTTTTGTTGTTTTGGTTTTAGTTTTTATGATGTGATGGTTATCTTCAAACAGGAATTACCCTGATGACGCTGCACGGTATAGCTGGAGCTATAATGCATTACCTACATTTTTTTTTTTTTTTTTTTTTTTTTTTTTTTTCTTCTCTTCTTCGGGGCACTGAGCAAATTTCAGGTCTGCTGAGCGCAAACTTGAACGTTGTGAAAATTCTGTACAACTTCCAGAGCGCGTTTACTGTGAACACTGAGGCTGTACCTGCTTTAAGTTACAGTTTTAACAGTGGACAAGTAGGCTACTGTGGCTATTTGATCATAATGTAGACCTACCAGAGTGGCCTACCATCAAGAACAATGGAGAAAATGCATCCCATAACATTTTTTTAATTATATAAACAAATGTTGAGGTAGGCTATATGATCACACCGGTAATAGATCTGTTGTTGTATTACTTTTGAGGCACAGCTGAGTGAGCATACATTTAAATTATTAGCGTTTTATTTCACTGGGCTGATGGTGCCTGCATCTGATGGTCAGTCTCAGTGGAGGGAGAGAGCAGCAGACTGAGGGTCAGTCTCAGCGGAGGGAGAAAGCAGCAGACTGAGGGTCAGTCTCAGCGGAGGGAGAGAGCAGCAGACTGAGGGTCCGTCTCAGCGGAGGGAGAGAGCAGCAGACTGAGGGTCAGTCTCAGCAGAGAGAGAGAGCAGCAGACTGAGGGTCCGTCTCAGCGGAGGGAGAAAGCAGCAGACTGAGGGTCAGTCTCAGCGGAGGGAGAGAGCAGCAGACTGAGGGTCCGTCTCAGCGGAGGGAGAGAGCAGCAGACTGAGGGTTCCTTTCTCAACATTCCTCCACTCTCCCTTTCCTCCACTGTCACTGAACAAAAGGGGTCACCGTCTTCCAACTGAGGGCGAAACTCGAGTCGCACCTGTCGTGACTTGACTTTAACATTAGTCTGAAGACAGTTGATTAGATAAATAACAAACTATGTTTAATTGTTACCTGATTTTTTTTAATTAATCATGTAACAATTAACTCATTAGGATCTGGGGCACCACGAGAGCGGTTCTTTAAAGAGTTACCATCTCCCGGATTAAACTCTAAAGGTCTTTACCTATCACATCCATAAACAGTCAACTTATTAATCATAACCTTGTATCATATCATCATTCTAAACAGTCGAAACCCCTACCTATATGTACATAGCTTCCTAAATTACCTCGTACCCCTGCACATCCATTTAGTACTGCCTGTATAGCCATGTTATTTCTATTCGTTATTCACTGTGTATTTATGACTCGTGTCATCATTTAAATCAATCATTATTCAATCAAAATGTATTTCTAAAGGCCTTTTTACATCAGCCGATGTCACAAAGTGCTGTACAGAAACCCAGCCTAAAACCCCCAAACAGCAAGCAATGCAGATGTAGAAGCACGGTGGCTAGGAAAAACTCCCTGGAAAGGCAAGGAACCTTGGAAGAAACCTAGAGAGGAACCAGGCTTTGAGGGGTGGCCAGTCCTCTTCTGGCTGTGCCAGGTGGAGATTATAAGAGTACATGGCCATTAAGAACAGATTGTTTGTCAAGATGTTCATAGATGACCAGCAGGGTCAAATAATAATCGCAGAACAGTTGAAAATGGAGCAGCAGCACGACAAGGTAGCACATCTGGTGAACAGGCCAGGGTTCCATAGCCCCAGGTAGGACAGCAGAAAGTGGATCAGCAGCACTGGAGACGAGGATAGCCAGAGGCATGGTCCTAGGGCTCTCGTCCTCCTGGAGGGGAGAATTAGATGGCGCGTTCTTAAGAATACACAGGACACCAGATATAACAGACTGAACCCAGCCCTGGCACAGAGTGCTGCAGCATAGAGACTGAGACAGGGGGAGGTCAGGGAACACTGGGGCCCCATCCAACAATACCCCCCGGACAGGGCCAACCAGGAAGGATATAACCCCACCCACTTTGCCAAAGCACTGCCCCCACACCACTAGAGGGATATCTACAGACCACCAACTTACTGCCCTGAGACCAGGCTGAGTATAGACCCCACACCACTAGAGGGATATCTACAGACCAGGCTGAGTATAGACCCCACACAACTAGAGGGATATCTACAGACCAGGCTGAGTATAGATCCCACACCACTAGAGGGATATCAACAGACCAGGCTGAGTATAGACCCCACACCACTAGAGGGATATCAACAGACCAGGCTGAGTATAGACCCCACACCACTAGAGGGATATCAACAGACCAGGCTGAGTATAGACCCCACACCACTAGAGGGATATCTACAGACCAGGCTGAGTATAGACCCCACACAACTAGAGGGATATCTACAGACCAGGCTGAGTATAGACCCCACACCACTAGAGGGATATCAACAGACCAGGCTGAGTATAGCCCCCACACCACTAGAGGGATATCAACAGACCAGGCTGAGTATAGACCCCACACCACTAGAGGGATATCAACAGACCAGGCTGAGTATAGACCCCACACCACTAGAGGGATATCAACAGACCACCAGGCTGAGTATAGACCCCACACCACTAGAGGGATATCAACAGACCAGGCTGAGTATAGACCCCACACCACTAGAGGGATATCAACAGACCAGGCTGAGTATAGACCCCACACCACTAGAGGGATATCAACAGACCAGGCTGAGTATAGACCCCACACCACTAGAGGGATATCAACAGACCAGGCTGAGTATAGACCCCACACCACTAGAGGGATATCAACAGACCACCAGGCTGAGTATAGACCCCACACCGCTAGAGGGATATCAACAGACCACCATCTTACTACCCTGAGACGAGGCTGAGTATAGCCCACAAAGATCTCCTCCACCGCACGAGCCCGAGGGGGACGCAAAACCGGACAGGAAGATCAAGTCAGTGACTCAAGCCTGGCACGACGTGACGCAGCCCTCCTAGAGCACCAGTAAGCCAGTGACTCAGCCCCTGTTATATGGTCCGAAGCAGAGAATCCCAGTGGAGCGAGGGGAGCAAGGGCGGTTCGTCACTTCAGTGCCTTGCCGTTCACCTTCGCACCTCTCGGCCAGACTACACTCAATCGTAGGACCTACCGAAGAGATGAGTCCTCAATAAAGACTTAAAGGCCGAGACCGAGTCTGTGTCTCTCACATGGGTAGGCAGACCATTGCATAAAAATGGAGCTCTATAGGAGAAAGCCTTGCCTCCAGCTGTTTGCTTAGAAATTCTAGGGACAATAAGGAGGCCTGCGTCTTGTGACCGTAGCGTACGTGTAGGTATGTACGGCAGGACCAAATCGGAAAGATAGGTAGGAGCAAGCCCATGTAATGCTTTGTAGGTTAGCAGTAAAACCTTGAAATTGTTGATGATTAGTTATTTGAGAAGGAGACCAAGTCAAGACGTTGGACCGGGTGATTCAGTTTATAGTAAGGCAGTTTATTATGAGACAAAGATATTTGGCAAAGCGTGCACGGACTCCTTCGTTTAGCTCATAGGGAACTAGCAGAAGAGAGCCCCGAAACATAGTATACATCCAATTCATACAATGAAATAACAGTGTGTTGACGTTGAGTCTAGTAGGTCCGCTCTCCTGACTGGTCGATGAGTGGAGGGACGGTCCACTCTCCAGGTGCAGTGTGTTGACGTTGAGTCTAGTAGGTCCGCTCTCCTGACTGGTCGATGAGTGGAGGGACGGTCCACTCTCCAGGTGCAGTGTGTTGACGTTGAGTCTAGTAGGTCCGCTCTCCTGACTGGTCGATGAGTGGAGGGACGGTCCACTCTCCAGGTGCAGTGTGTTGACGTTGAGTCTAGTAGGTCCGCTCTCCTGACTGGTCGATGAGTGGAGGGACGGTCCACTCTCCAGGTGCAGTGTGTTGACGTTGAGTCTAGTAGGTCCGCTCTCCTGACTGGTCGATGAGTGGAGGGACGGTCCACTCTCCAGGTGCAGTGTGTTGACGTTGAGTCTAGTAGGTCCGCTCTCCTGACTGGTCGATGAGTGGAGGGACGGTCCACTCTCCAGGTGCAGTGTGTTGACGTTGAGTCTAGTAGGTCCGCTCTCCTGACTGGTCGATGAGTGGAGGGACGGTCCACTCTCCAGGTGCAGTGTGTTGACGTTGAGTCTAGTAGGTCCGCTCTCCTGACTGGTCGATGAGTGGAGGGACGGTCCACTCTCCAGGTGCAGTGTGTTGACGTTGAGTCTAGTAGGTCCGCTCTCCTGACTGGTCGATGAGTGGAGGGACGGTCCACTCTCCAGGTGCAGTGTGTTGACGTTGAGTCTAGTAGGTCCGCTCTCCTGACTGGTCGATGAGTGGAGGGACGGTCCACTCTCCAGGTGCAGTGTGTTGACGTTGAGTCTAGTAGGTCCGCTCTCCTGACTGGTCGATGAGTGGAGGGACGGTCCACTCTCCAGGTGCAGTGTGTTGACGTTGAGTCTAGTAGGTCCGCTCTCCTGACTGGTCGATGAGTGGAGGGACGGTCCACTCTCCAGGTGCAGTGTGTTGACGTTGAGTCTAGTAGGTCCGCTCTCCTGACTGGTCGATGAGTGGAGGGACGGTCCACTCTCCAGGTGCAGTGTGTTGACGTTGAGTCTAGTAGGTCCGCTCTCCTGACTGGTCGATGAGTGGAGGGACGGTCCACTCTCCAGGTGCAGTGTGTTGACGTTGAGTCTAGTAGGTCCGCTCTCCTGACTGGTCGATGAGTGGAGGGACGGTCCACTCTCCAGGTGCAGTGTGTTGACGTTGAGTCTAGTAGGTCCGCTCTCCTGACTGGTCGATGAGTGGAGGGACGGTCCACTCTCCAGGTGC
>NC_138300.1:123095000-123105000 GCF_965601325.2 Salmo salar
TAGAAACGGGCCTCGTTCACACCACGAGGTCAGTAGGTTAGTTAGAAGCAGGCCTCGCTCACACCACGAGGTCAGTAGTACAGTCTAGTGTTAGTTAGAAGCAGGCCTCGCTCACACCACGAGGTCAGTAGTACAGTCTAGTGTTAGTTAGAAGCAGGCCTCGCTCACACCACGAGGTCAGTGGTACAGTCTAGTGTTAGTTAGAAACGGGCCTCGTTCACACCACGAGGTCAGTAGGTTAGTTAGAAGCAGGCCTCGCTCACACCACGAGGTCAGTAGTACAGTCTAGTGTTAGTTAGAAGCAGGCCTCGCTCACACCACGAGGTCAGTAGTACAGTCTAGTGTTAGTTAGAAGCAGGCCTCGCTCACACCACGAGGTCAGTAGTACAGTCTAGTGTTAGTTAGAAGCAGGCCTCGCTCACACCACGAGGTCAGTAGTACATTCTAGTGTTAGTTAGAAGCAGGCCTCGCTCACACCACGAGGTCAGTAGTACAGTCTAGTGTTAGTTAGAAGCAGGCCTCGCTCACACCACGAGGTCAGTAGTACAGTCTACTGTTAGTTAGAAGCAGGCCTCGTTCACACCACGAGGTCAGTAGTACAGTCTAGTGTTAGTTAGAAGCAGGCCTCGTTCACACCACGAGGTCAGTAGTACAGTCTAGTGTTAGTTAGAAACAGGCCTCGTTCACACCGAGGTCAGTGTAGTCTGTTAGCTATAGTAGGTCTGACACCACGAGGTCAGTGTAGTCTGTTAGCTATAGTAGGTCTGACACCACGAGGTCAGTGTAGTCTGTTAGCTATAGTAGGTCTGACACCACGAGGTTAGTGTAGTCTGTTAGCTATAGTAGGTCTGACACCACGAGGTTAGTGTAGTCTGTTAGCTATAGTAGGTCTGACACCACGAGGTTAGTGTAGTCTGTTAGCTACAGTAGGTCTGACACCACGAGGTCAGTGTAGTCTGTTAGCTATAGTAGGTCTGACACCACGAGGTTAGTGTAGTCTGTTAGCTACAGTAGGTCTGACACCACGAGGTCAGTGTAGTCTGTTAGCTATAGTAGGTCTGACACCACGAGGTCAGTGTAGTCTGTTAGCTATAGTAGGTCTGACACCACGAGGTCAGTGTAGTCTGTTAGCTATAGTAGGTCTGACACCACGAGGTCAGTGTAGTCTGTTAGCTATAGTAGGTCTGACACCACGAGGTTAGTGTAGTCTGTTAGCTATAGTAGGTCTGACACCACGAGGTCAGTGTAGTCTGTTAGCTATAGTAGGTCTGACACCACGAGGTCAGTGTAGTCTGTTAGCTATAGTAGGTCTGACACCACGAGGTTAGTGTAGTCTGTTAGCTATAGTAGGTCTGACACCACGAGGTCAGTGTAGTCTGTTAGCTATAGTAGGTCTGACACCACGAGGTCAGTGTAGTCTGTTAGCTACAGTAGGTCTGACACCACGAGGTCAGTGTGATCTGACACCACGAGGCCAGCAGAGTTCAGTCAGCTACAGGCCTTTGTTTGTTTAAAATGTTTTGTAATTGTCACCCCGGCCTCAGTTTCCAGGAAACGTAGACCGGACAAAAAGTAAGTTGGTTTACTTCCAGAATAGTAGAATATCAATAGGCAACACAGACCCAACTACTGTTTTCTAGAATGTGCTGAAACACCGGTTCAGTCCTGTTCATGTCAGTCACCTTAAAGTGCTCTCGTCGGTGTAATTTGGCATTTTGTTCAATGATTTACTTTTACACCCACATTTCACGGTTTTAAACTGATGATTTTTAATGGATTTAACGAGGTGATGATTTACAACAGTGGAGTCTGATTCCTCCTTGCAGAGCTGTAGTGATGATGTGTTAATCTGGCTGTGATCGTGTTGATTTTGAGTACTTTGTCATCCTCTGTAGAGCTAGAGATGAGAAGACGGGACGATGAGTACAGATTCACGAGTAAGTGATTTGATTGGTCCTCCTTACATAGTTTCGTATCATTGGCGATTTTTATTTTTAACATGTCACATTTTTGATTGGAGCGTTCTGTTTTGTATATAATTATATAAAAACAATTTTTTCAAGAATTACTCAAATGCTGAAGTTTACAGATGAACTTCTCTTGTTGTTAATGACTTATTGTTTTCAGGGTGTGTTACATTTTTTTTTATCTATCTTGAACTTTCACACCTGATTTCAATTACTCAACTAATCATCACTAATCCTTTGACTAATTGAATCAGTTTCGGTTTAAAACAAACATGTGACACGTCTGGGGTGGTGGGGCATGCTCTACTAACTGAGCCAAACAGGAAGCCCATGTTAAGCATGCTCTACCAACTGAGCCAAACAGGAAGCCCATGTTAAGCATGCTCTACCAACTGAGCCAAACAGGAAGCCCATGTTAAGCATGCTCTACCAACTGAGCCAAACAGGAAGCCCATGTTAAGCATGCTCTACCAACTGAGCCAAACAGGAAGCCCATGTTAAGCATTTGAAAGGATGTTGAGTACATACTGGCTGCCAGTAGAGTGGAGCGCATGTATTTTTAGATTGAACTTTGACCTATTGCAGCGAAGCAGCACCACAGATACTGATACTTGACATTATAACTAGAGAGCCTAGATCGTGTAATATTATGCCTGGAGAACTGAAAGCGCGAGACACAAACGTACACGGGAGTGTACAAAAACATTAAGAACACGGCGGTGGAAATTCAACATCAGGGACCTCTGACGTCAATGTTAAATGAATCACTCTTTTTATTATCAGCAAGTTGGGCGGCAGCGTAGCCTAGTGGATAGAGCGTTGGGCCAGTAACCTATCAAATCCCCGAGCTGACAAGCTAAAAATCTGTCGTTCTGCCCCCTGAACGAGGCAGTTAACCCCACTGTTCCCCGGTAGGTCGTCATTGTAAATAAGAATTTGTTCTTAACTGACTTGCCTGGTAAAATAAAAGGTTAAATTAAAAAGGTTACAACAAACTCTGCACACCGTACAGGTCTATCAGAAGCTCTGCTGGGGCAGTCCCAACAGTTGCCTTATATACGGCTATACACAGACAAGTTCAATTTGCATGATTTAGCATAATTCATTCATTACCGGTGACTCGCACATGTGACTGACCAATACCCTCTCTCTCTCTCTCTCTCTCTCTCTGTCTCTCTCTCTCTGTCTGTCTGTCTGTCTGTCTGTCTGTCTGTGTGTGTGTGTGTGTGTGTTGATACCTTGGTTGTTCCCATAGCAATATTCTGGGCGTACTGCCAAGTGAGGATTCCTCCATACACGATCAGTCAGTCACCTGCATGAACCCATCTAATTGGTTATTAGAAAAGTAGCTTTGATTCATAAACATAACACTTTCCCTCACAACACCTTCCTAATATTGAGGTGCCCTCAGAACAGCCTCAATTCATCAGGACATGGATTCTACAAGGTGTCAAGCGTTCCACAGGGATGCTGGCCCATGTTGACTCCAATGCTTCCCACAGTTGTGTCAAGTTGGCTGGATGTCCTTTGGGTGGTGGATTATTCTTGATACACAAGGGAAACTGATGAGGGTGAAAAACCCAGCAGCGTTGCAGTTCTTGACCCAAACCGGTGCGCCTGGCACCTACTACCATACACTTCAATATTTTGTCTTGCCCATTCACCCTCTGAATGGCACACATACACAATCCATGTCTCAATTGTCTCAAGGCTTAAAAATCCTTCTTTAACCCGTCTCCTCCCCTTCATCTACACTGATTGAAGTGGATTTAACAAGTGACAACAATAAGGGATCATAGCTTTCACCTGGATTCACCTGGTCAGTCTGTCATGGAAAGAGCAGGTGTTCTTAATGTTTTGTACACTGAGTACACAGTAATACAAGAAATACAGTAGAGATGTGTAGTACAACACAAGTTGCCAGGTCACAGTAGGCCAACATTGCATATCCTGTTTGGAAAAGTTATGTTTTTGTGCCTGGTCATTGCCATGAAAACCCAAAATGTGTTTTCCCTAGCCTGGGGGCAAATGTGTTTCTGCCCTCTCGCCAACTCCTTATGGAATCAGTCATGCCAAACAAGCTTGACAAAGGACCACAATGGCGTTTTTGATATTTAGCAAGAGCACAAACAGATTTGGGACAGGGCTAGAATTCACCGCTGCCTGAACTAAAAAAAATCTGAACTCAAATATACAATATGACTGTTTTGTTTTTTTGTTTGTTTACATTTTGTTATTGTAGAACTACTTCAGATAGCAGGGATCAGTCCCCATGGCAACGCTCTGGGCGCCTCCGTGCAGCAGCAGGCCACTCGGGAGAAGAGAGGCGGGGACGTGTTAGACTCTACTCATACTGACATCAAACTGGAGAAGAGCAACATCGTCCTGTTAGGCCCAACCGGATCAGGTTAGTCAACAAACCTGGGGGGTCCAAAAACGACTTACTGCTTGGAAATAAGTTTGTAAGTCACTCTGGATAAAAGCGTCTGCTAAATGACGTAAATGTAAATATATCCTTGTGTCATGTCCATTCAACAAAAAACAAAAAAATATATTCCTCACTTTATATTTCCCAGGAAAGACATTGTTGGCCCAGACCCTGGCCAAGTGTCTAGATGTACCTTTTGCCATCTGTGATTGTACCACCCTGACCCAGGCTGGCTATGTGGGGGAGGATATTGAGTCTGTTATTGCTAAGCTGCTGCAGGATGCAAACTACTCTGTGGATAAAGCACAGCAAGGTGGGTGACTTCACAAAACACTGTTTTCTGCATCGTCAGGACTTTAATAGTTCCATAAATTCTCTTTTTCATCTACAGTAAAAATGAGAATTCACTTTTCTCTTGTGGTTCAAATAAACAAATCAATCTTATTATGCAAGTTGATCTTAATCGCATATGTACAAAATGTATATCTGTTCAATATAATGACTGCTATCTCACTATAAGATGTGGTTTCCACGTACAGGCATTGTGTTTCTGGGATATTTACAGATCCTTCAGAAAGTATTCACACTCTTTGACTTTTTGTTGTTACAGCCTGAATTTAAAATCGATTCAATTTAGATTTTTGTGTCACTGGCATACACACAATGCCCCCCCCCCCCCCCCCCCCCGTAATGTCAAAGTGGACTACCTCATCTTTGTACCCCACACATACAATTATCTTTGAGGTCCCTCAAGTCGAGCAGTGCATTTCAAACACAGATTCAACCACAAAGCCCGAGGGAGGTTTTCAAATGCATCGCAAAGAAGGGCATCTATTGGTAGATGTGTTAAAATAAAAAATAGCAGACATTGAATATCCCTTTGATTATGGTTGAGTTATTAATTACACTTTGGACGGTGTATCGGTACACCCAGTCACTACAAAGATACAGGCGTCCTTCCTAACTCAGTTGTCGGAGAGGAAGGAAACTGATCAGGGATTTCACCATTGAGGCCAATGGTGACTTTTTAAAACAGTTACAGAGTTTAAGTTGTGATAGAAAACTGAGGGGGGTGTCATTGGCAAGGACTAGGGAGTTAAAAAAAAAAATGTATTTATTTATTTAATTTATTTTTTAGGATAAAAAGAAATGGAATAGAGCTAAGCACAGGCAAAATCCTGGAGGAAACCCTGGTTCAGTCTGCTTTCCACCAGACACTGAGAGACAAAGATCTTAGAGATTTACCCAGAAAGCCTCACATCTGTATTCACTGCCAAATGTGATTCTAACATGTATTGAATCAGGGGTGTGAATACTTATGTAAATGAGATATTTCTGTATTTTTATTTTCAATATATATATATTCAAAGATTTCTAAAAACATGTTTTCACTTTGTCATTATGGGGTAGATCGGTGAGGGAAAAGAAAAAAAAATATTGAAACCATTTTGAATTCAGGCTGTAACACAACAGAATGTTGAATAAGTCAAGGGGTATGAATAATTTCATGAAGGCACTGAAAGTAATTTTACCTGCCTTAGTTGAATGTAAAATGTCTCCCTGTCCAGGCATTGTGTTTCTGGACGAGGTGGATAAGATCGGCAGTGTTCCTGGAATCCACCAGCTCAGAGACGTAGGAGGAGAGGGTGTACAGCAGGCCAGTACTCAACACAACTCTACTTTATTATCCCAAGCTTAGGAAAGTCATTTGGTCAACTTTACGGTAGTGTCCAGACATACACAAAATATTAAGAATGCCTGCTTTTTCCATGACAGACTGATCAGGTGAAATCTATGATCCCTTATTGATGTCACTTGTTAAATCCACTTCAATCAGTGTAGATGAAGGGGAGGAGACGGGTTAAATACATTATATATATATTTTTTTTAAGCTTTGAGACAATCGTTTTATTTTAACTAGGCAAGTCAGTTAAGAAAAAAAGTCTTATTTACATTGACAGCCTAGGAACAGTGGGGTTAACTGCCTTGTTCAGGGGGCAGAACGACAGATTTTTACCTTGTCAGCTCGGGGATTTGATCTAGCAACCTTTTGGTTACTGGCTCAACTCTCTATCCAGTAGGCTACCTGCCGCCCCCATGGATTGTGTGTGTGTAATTCAGAGGGTGAATGGGCAAGATAAAAGATTTAAGTGCCTTTGAACTGAGTATGGTAGTAGATGCCAAGCACACTGGTTTGTGTCAAGAACTGCAACGCTGCTGGGTTTTTCCACGCTCAACAGTTTCCCGTGTGTATCAAGAATGGTCCACCACCCAAAGGACATTCAGACAACTTGACACAACTGTGGGATGCATTGTAGTAAACATGGGCCCAGCATCCCTGTGGAACACTTTCAACACATTGTGGAGTCCCGTGCCCTGATGAATTGAGGCTATTCTGAGGGGAAAAAGGGGGTGGCAACTCGACATTAGTAACGTGTTCCTAATGTTTGGTAAACTTATTCTACAGCAACAGTTGTGCGCTAGATGCCTCTAATGATGACTTTACTTGTTTCCATTAGAAAAGTCTTTGTCATGCAGCATGTCAGCATACGGATGGCTATTCACATATCTGATGTACAGCACATCGCAAACATTACATACCTGACTGACTTAGGCCCGTCGCCCTTGTGCTGATCGTGGCTACAGTAGCCCGTCGCCCTTGTGCTGATCGTGGCTACAGTAGCCCGTCGCCCTTGTGCTGATCGTGGCTACAGTAGCCCGTCGCCCTTGTGCTGATCGTGGCTACAGTAGCCCGTCGCCCTTGTGCGGATCGTGGCTACAGTAGCCCGTCGCCCTTGTGCTGATCGTGGCTACAGTAGCCCGTCGCCCTTGTGAGGATCGTGGCTACAGTAGCCCGTCGCCCTTGTGCTGATCGTGGCTACAGTAGCCCGTCGCCCTTGTGCTGGTCGTGGCTACAGTAGCCCGTCGCCCTTGTGCTGATCGTGGCTACAGTAGCCCGTCGCCCTTGTGAGGATCGTGGCTACAGTAGCCCGTCGCCCTTGTGCTGATCGTGGCTACAGTAGCCCGTCGCCCTTGTGCTGATCGTGGCTACAGTAGCCCGTCGCCCTTGTGCTGGTCGTGGCTACAGTAGCCCGTCGCCCTTGTGCTGATCGTGGCTACAGTAGCCCGTCGCCCTTGTGCTGATCGTGGCTACAGTAGCCCGTCGCCCTTGTGCTGATCGTGGCTACAGTAGCCCGTCGCCCTTGTGCTGATCGTGGCTACAGTAGCCCGTCGCCCTTGTGCTGATCGTGGCTACAGTAGCCCGTCGCCCTTGTGCTGATCGTGGCTACAGTAGCCCGTCGCCCTTGTGCTGATCGTGGCTACAGTAGCCCGTCGCCCTTGTGCTGATCGTGGCTACAGTAGCCCGTCGCCCTTGTGCTGATCGTGGCTACAGTAGCCCGTCGCCCTTGTGCTGATCGTGGCTACAGTAGCCCGTCGCCCTTGTGCTGAACGTGGCTACAGTAGCCCGTCGCCCTTGTGCGGATCGTGGCTACAGTAGCCCGTCGCCCTTGTGCTGATCGTGGCTACAGTAGCCCGTCGCCCTTGTGCTGGTCGTGGCTACAGTAGCCCGTCGCCCTTGTGCTGGTCGTGGCTACAGTAGCCCGTCGCCCTTGTGCTGGTCGTGGCTACAGTAGCCCGTCGACCTTGTGCTGGTCGTGGCTACAGTAGCCCGTCGCCCTTGTGCTGATCGTGGCTACAGTAGCCCGTCGCCCTTGTGCTGATCGTGGCTACAGTAGCCCGTCGCCCTTGTGCTGATCGTGGCTACAGTAGCCCGTCGCCCTTGTGCTGATCGTGGCTACAGTAGCCCGTCGCCCTTGTGCTGATCGTGGCTACAGTAGCCCGTCGCCCTTGTGAGGATCGTGGCTACAGTAGCCCGTCGCCCTTGTGCTGATCGTGGCTACAGTAGCCCGTCGCCCTTGTGCTGGTCGTGGCTACAGTAGCCCGTCGCCCTTGTGCTGGTCGTGGCTACAGTAGCCCGTCGCCCTTGTGCTGATCGTGGCTACAGTAGCCCGTCGCCCTTGTGCTGATCGTGGCTACAGTAGCCCGTCGCCCTTGTGCTGATCGTAGCCCGTCGCCCTTGTGAGGATCGTGGCTACAGTAGCCCGTCGCCCTTGTGCTGATCGTGGCTACAGTAGCCCGTCGCCCTTGTGCTGATCGTGGCTACAGTAGCCCGTCGCCCTTGTGCTGATCGTGGCTACAGTAGCCCGTCGCCCTTGTGAGGATCGTGGCTACAGTAGCCCGTCGCCCTTGTGCTGATCGTGGCTACAGTAGCCCGTCGCCCTTGTGCTGGTCGTGGCTACAGTAGCCCGTCGCCCTTGTGCTGATCGTGGCTACAGTAGCCCGTCGCCCTTGTGCTGATTGTGGCTACAGTAGCCCGTCGCCCTTGTGAGGATCGTGGCTACAGTAGCCCGTCGCCCTTGTGCTGATCGTGGCTACAGTAGCCCGTCGCCCTTGTGCTGATCGTGGCTACAGTAGCCCGTCGCCCTTGTGCTGATCGTGGCTACAGTAGCCCGTCGCCCTTGTGAGGATCGTGGCTACAGTAGCCCGTCGCCCTTGTGCTGATCGTGGCTACAGTAGCCCGTCGCCCTTGTGCTGGTCGTGGCTACAGTAGCCCGTCGCCCTTGTGCTGATCGTGGCTACAGTAGCCCGTCGCCCTTGTGAGGATCGTGGCTACAGTAGCCCGTCGCCCTTGTGCTGATCGTGGCTACAGTAGCCCGTCGCCCTTGTGCTGATCGTGGCTACAGTAGCCCGTCGCCCTTGTGCTGGTCGTGGCTACAGTAGCCCGTCGCCCTTGTGCTGATCGTGGCTACAGTAGCCCGTCGCCCTTGTGCTGATCGTGGCTACAGTAGCCCGTCGCCCTTGTGCTGATCGTGGCTACAGTAGCCCGTCGCCCTTGTGCTGATCGTGGCTACAGTAGCCCGTCGCCCTTGTGCTGATCGTGGCTACAGTAGCCCGTCGCCCTTGTGCTGATCGTGGCTACAGTAGCCCGTCGCCCTTGTGCTGATCGTGGCTACAGTAGCCCGTCGCCCTTGTGCTGATCGTGGCTACAGTAGCCCGTCGCCCTTGTGCTGATCGTGGCTACAGTAGCCCGTCGCCCTTGTGCTGATCGTGGCTACAGTAGCCCGTCGCCCTTGTGCGGATCGTGGCTACAGTAGCCCGTCGCCCTTGTGCTGATCGTGGCTACAGTAGCCCGTCGCCCTTGTGCTGGTCGTGGCTACAGTAGCCCGTCGCCCTTGTGCTGGTCGTGGCTACAGTAGCCCGTCGCCCTTGTGCTGGTCGTGGCTACAGTAGCCCGTCGACCTTGTGCTGATCGTGGCTACAGTAGCCCGTCGCCCTTGTGCTGATCGTGGCTACAGTAGCCCGTCGCCCTTGTGCTGATCGTGGCTACAGTAGCCCGTCGCCCTTGTGCTGATCGTGGCTACAGTAGCCCGTCGCCCTTGTGCTGATCGTGGCTACAGTAGCCCGTCGCCCTTGTGCTGATCGTGGCTACAGTAGCCCGTCGCCCTTGTGAGGATCGTGGCTACAGTAGCCCGTCGCCCTTGTGCTGATCGTGGCTACAGTAGCCCGTCGCCCTTGTGCTGGTCGTGGCTACAGTAGCCCGTCG